>NW_027467782.1:26948579-27548579 GCF_004210375.1 Tachypleus tridentatus | reverse complement strand
TCATCCTTCTCATGAAAAAAAAAAATTAATAAAATATCTAATAAAATTCTTTGTTTTTCACAAATATTTCAATTTGTATGACTGAAAATATACCAATCACAAGAAGTAAAACATTGAACTACACGTGTTTATATTTGCTATGATTTCATCTACATTGACAATTTTATCCACTCATTAATTTTCAATTGATTAAGATAAGATATTCTTGCATTATTCTTTTGAAAAACATTAGGTACAAACTGGATTAGAAACACCATATGAAACAGCGCTCTTAAAGATGTAAAACTGTATTCTCACTCTCTTGCCAGTGGCGTGAGTCTCTTTGTTACTATGGTTTCTTCCATGAAAAAATTGCCACTTGTAATTCTCAACGCAAGGGTTTTGGATTCTCTTTTGTTCGTTATGTATTTTATTTTACCCTACTTCTTTAGACCTGTAGATGGATTGGTTAACTGATGAGTCCAAGCTTGTTGTGTCTGAAGCTAAAGTGTTGCTGAGTTAAACAATATGTAATGTTTGAAATTTTCAAATGTTGGTGGTTAAATTCTATAGTTTTTTCGATTAATCGGCATTAATCACAATTATAGTTTCCTAGGCCTGTAGCACATGGACTGTAGATGCCCAACAACAATATTAATCTTCTCTCTTGGTGCGCTGCTTTTATATAAAGCATGCGAAACTAGATTATACACCGAAGGTCGCTTGGCAAACGTATTGTCAATCAGTAGCATTACATACACACCTAGTACTTTGTTGATTCTTACGATCGAGAATCTTCTATTAATTTCGAGAACAGGCAGGACTTGTGAATTACACAGCCCACAGTAAACGTCATAAGAAAAATAAAATTACACTGAAAGAAGCGAAGGTACTACACTAAATGTACAATAGTAAATCTGTTACAAAATAAAAACCGATAACTCAAGTGAGACTGAATTACCTTTTGACGAGGAACGCCCGGCATGACCAAGCGTGTTAAGGCGTGCGACTCGTAATCTGAGGGTCGCGGGTTCGCGTCCCCGTCGCGCCAAACATGTTCACCGTTTCAGCCGTAGAGGCGTTATAATGTGACGGTCAATGTGATGGTAAAAGAGTAGTCCAAGAGTTGGTGGTAGGTGGTGATGACTAGCTGCCTTCCCTCTAGTCTTACACTGCTAAATTAGGGACGGCTAGCACAGATAGCCCTCGAATAGCTTTGTGCGAAATTCAAAACGAAAACAAAAATTGAGGAGGAACGGGTAAATAAAGAGAAACCTCAGAGTCAGAGCATGTTAGTGTTGTGTTAGTTGATGAAGTAATAATGATAAGGGACATCTCAGTTAAAAACACTAGAAGTGAAGATAAGGACCCCAGTAACAAATAATATGTCAAATACTTTCCCAATGATATATGAGTAGAACCTTATATCATGCAGATGCTCAAGTAGTTGCATACAAACCCAAGAATGATGTGAATGAAAGTAGGTAATATTGCCTCTAATAACATAACAAACACTGGATAATATGATACTCTATTTATGAAGTTGTAATTACGTTAAGTAGGTCTGTTTCTTTATTTTGAATATTGCACAAAGCCATACGAAAACGATCTACGCCAGCTGTCCCTGATTTAGCAGAGTAAGACAAGAGGAAAAGCAACTCCTGGGGTACTCTTTCAAACGAATAATGGGATTGACCATAATAACGCCCTAAGAATGAAAGGGCGAACATGTTTAGTTAAATTTGGATTCGCACCCGTGACTCTCAGATTACGAGTCGAGTGCCCTTACCACCTGGTAATGCCGGGGCACGTAACGTAGGATAAGTCATATATGTATATAATTACATAAGATTATATGTTTATCAAATAAATTGTACAATATATTTTAAGAATAAATACTTAATAATTGTTTAGCTTTATTTGTAACATGAGAGTCACAATCAATTAATTTAAAGTAAACATTATGACAAATTTAATTACGAAACTCGATAGGAGTCGTACGCATTGTTTGTAACTCATTGATGCAGAGATTATCGAGTGTCGCGTGTAGAGTACAGAAGACAGACGATTAGGTGTAATAAAGATAAATAGTTTGGTTTGATGTTTCATAGCACAAAGCAACTAGACTATCTGCGCTAAAGATAAATAAATAGTGTGATTGGAATAGTAGAAGTAGAAAAACAGACAAAAATTAGCAGACGAGATGTTACGAAACGGAAGTAGGCCAAAGAAAAGTAAAAAGGGAAGTTAATCGTCGTGGAAGGCCTTACGATTAATATAGGCCTAATAATTGATATATTATTGTGAGTATTGTAAAAATAACGAAAATAATTTATTTCGCCAAAGAGAGAACTGAGCATATATTTATATTAAATCTTTTAAAATCAAAATTACAGTTTAACTTCAGTTTGACGTATTTTAAAAAACAAAAGGCCAGCTAAGCCTAAAGTTACCACTAACCAACGTAAGCCTTATCGAAAGAATCTGTTTCTGTTATGGCGAAATAGAAAATAAGAAATGTATTTCATTACAAAAAAAATATGATGAAATTCAAAAATACGAAGCGAAATTTAACGTTTACAAAACTTGCAGATTAAAATAATTGACACCAACCTTCCTAAAATTAAAGTATACCTCCAGACCAAAATCTCCCCAGTGGCTCAGCAGTATGTGTGCGGAATTGCAACACTAAAAACTGGGTGTCGATACCCGTGATGGGCAGAGCACAGATAGCCCATTGTGTAGCTTTGTGCTTAATACAAAACAACAACCAGACCAAAGAATCAAATATATCACAGAAGAACTTCAAATTAAAAGTTTAAAACAAAGTATAAAGGAAATTTTCTGCAAAAATGAACTGAATCCCCGCAACAAACTTGCAAGTTTAACTTCCTCTGAATATTACTATTATCACCATTCATACGTAAAATCACATACTATAAAGGCTTAACAATCAACTAAAGCAGCCCTGGATTAACCATTAAGCAAAATACGCACGTGATTAGGGCACCAATGGAAGGGAGAACCACAGAGATTTCCCCTTAGTTATAATGCCCTTACCTCTTTCACTTCCACACTTAACTTTGGTTGATTTTTTTTTTTTTTTTTTGTAATTGCTCTTACCTACCGTGCTTGACTTTACTCTGCATTGTTAAAAAAGTTTTCTTTGGCTCGGTTAGTGACTAAAGTTTCGAGAATCTACTAAACTATATATCTGAAGTAAGAAGTAATTGATTTGCGAAAGATTACTGTAAAGAGTGGTTCAAAATGTTGATACAACTTCAGGTAAAAGATGATCATATGTTATGATGTCTAACCTTGCAGATGAAATATTTTTCTCAATCATTCCTTCTGCTGTGGCTATATATAAGAACTTTTCGGCAGTGGAACTGTTTTGTTTTATCATTTACTGCTTTATTCAGTCACATCTACAGAAACAAAAGAGAATAATACCACAGAAATATAAGTCAAACGAAATGGTAACATGTGTACAGAGACGTGGCTAGTTTAATGTTTTTTTCGGCTTTGTTTTCGTGCCTTATATTTGGGTTATTGTCTTGTTTGTTTTAGTTTTATTTGCGTTAGTATTGGTTTATTTGTGTGTTTTGTAATATTTTTATAAGTGTGTTTTTCACTGAAGTTTTCTGAGCCGTTACGTTTTTTGGCTTCAAATAGCTTGCTGTTAAAAAACCTTTGTTTGTGAGTACATTGTTTGCAATTTATCATACCAAGAAAAATTTTAGAAAGGAATGCTACTGTAGCAATGCCACCGTTCATATATTACATGTAACCTATAAGAGCATTTGGGCATGTATGCATACCCTTCTAATTATGTAATAATATAAGCAGATCTGAAGCTGAGATTTACTAAGGAGATACGTACAAGGGTGCCTTCTGGTGATATTTTTTTTATGAGACGAACGAACAATCCGAGACAGAAACACAAATACAACGAAGAGAAACTTTCAGGTGTAATTCAACTATTTTGTGACTATAAATTCAGTTCACTATGTGTTGTATTACATTTCTGAAAAGCTGGGAAAACAATTGAATGATCGGAGCAGTCTGAAGGCGATAATTCGACCTTTTAGGTCAAATTACGTAAGACTTCGACATGTTCGATAACAAGGTTCTTAACATTGCTATGTTTATACCATACGACTAGTAGTAGTACAGTACTGTGGCGCCGTGGTCATACGAAGATAATGTAAACTGAAAAATCAAGAAAATCAATTTAGGATTGAAAAAGTGCATAAACTAAATAACTTCATGTGAGCAAGGTTAGTACTAAGTACTAGGCTTAACGTTAGTGGCCTCAGTTGCAATGTACAGGGTGGCCCATAAGTCCCTACCCATCCATATATCTTATGTATCCAGTGTATCTCGCTGCATAATATGCGACGCCATGTTCTGTGAGATATTTTCAAGTATAAATGGGTTACATCGGCCATATTTCTGTGAAAAAAAGAAACGAATATATAATACATGCGTAACTGAATATAACATAATAACATATGGATGGGTAGGGACTTACGGGCCACCCTGTATTAGCATTAGGCCTGACGTTAATGTCATCTGAGAACTGAGTGACAATAACGTTAAGCCTAAATACTGTAACAAGTTTAGTGTAAGTACACTGGAAACGCTACTGTAGCCTGGAATAATGAAGTGGACTATTCCCAGTGTAAGGCTGTCGTTTTGAATTTGCCTTCGCATCCAGGCATGTAAGTAAAGTTTCAGACATATGCCTATTTCGTTGATGTATGGTTTGTTGGCTCATCTAAAGTCCCAGGTCAAATCTGAGGTCAAAAGAAAAGTTGAGGTTACAACTCATTCTTCAGATATTAGGATTAAGGTACTCTAGCCCAGGCCTAACCCAGTATTTAATAATTCAATGTGCAATACAGTTTACAACTGATTATATGTTATATATGTGTATTATTACAGAATGATTACTGTGTATATAGGCTACTACAGAATGTGTTGTGGATCACAAATTGTTTTGGAATACTTTTGGCTCACAATGGATTTACATATTACCATTGTCATTGCTTCTTGCAATCAGCTACCATAACAACAACCTTAATGAAACTTTTGCAATGACTGAAAATTAATTTTTCTAAAATGGATTGAGGCCAGTCATGAATGGTTTTCAATGGTTATCAGAATACAGTAAGTCAATAAAAGTATTTATGAATTCATGTTTATGTGCTGATGGATCTGGACCCGAGGATAACTTTCTGACAGTCTTTGTCTAAATGTAGACCTAGAGTTTAGTATGTTTGACTGTCTTACGAATGTTTTTTTTCATAAATGTCAGTGTTTTTCTTATCATTATAACTATATATGATCCGTATTATTTTGTGTTTTTTTCTCTGTATATTTCAGACTGCAAGATGAAACAAGTTCATTTAAGTGGTGCACAAAAGAAAAAACTGGCAGAAAAGAACCAACAAAAGGCTTTGGATTTAGTGGCCAAGTCTAGATAGCAGACTAATTTGTTCACTGAACTTACACAACAAGATCTTCCAAATCAAAACCCATCTCTGCCATGAGAAGTCACTTGTACTGTATCTGACTCTGACATGATTAAAGTTGAACCAAGCTCCACATCTACAAGTACCACTTTGTCCACTTGAAGGTCAGAACATTATGATGACGTTGAGGTGTCACAGGCTTGCTCAACTGCAACAACTTTCACAACTGATCTTACTTTGCTTGTAAATTCTCCAGATAAATCTAGTGTTAATGTTGATGCAAGTTTCTCCACAAGACAGTTTGAAGTTGAAATAATTTCTGAAAATGAAAATTGCTGAACTATGGTAAAATGCTTCAGTCTAAAAAAGATGAAGAAACTAAAGCAAAAGATCCAGGGTTGTGGCTCGATTTCTCTGCTGCTGATGTGGCTTATTCGATTGCTTGTGGACCCACTGACTGTTAACACCACAATGGGTCATTTGTTAAATCTTGCTGGACTTTCAATAGTAGCAAACTAATGAAATACTGTTTGCAAAAACTTTTCTTTGGGGTAAAAGCCAATGGTGAGTAATACAAGAGAGAATGGTTGTTGTATTCACTGTCGACTCTTTGTCCCTAAATTTGCCTCGTGTTTTGTTGAAAGAGAAGGGTTCAGTGACTGGCGAAATACTATTGTAATTGATCATCATTAAAGAAGCACTACTCACCGAAACTCTATGTTAACATACTTAACTTACAGACAAGGTTTAGGCTTGCAACAAGAGTTGGAAAAAGAAATTAAAAGAAGAGTGCGATTACTGGGAACATGTCTTGGAGCATGCAATAGTTGTTATTTGTACGTTAGCTGAACGTAGCCTGGCTTTTCACAGAACAGATGAAATTTGGTTCACTGCAGAATGGGAATTTTTTAGGGCTACATTAGCTCATAAGTCAGTTTGATCCAGTTTAGCAGGGCATATTTATAAATATGGAAATTTTGGAAAAGGAAATCCTTCATACTTGTCCAAAACCGCCAATGAAGAACTCATTGAACCAATGGTTCAGAAGGTCTACACATTTGTTGTTGATGAAGTAAATTCTTCTTGTTATTTTAGCTTGTCAGTTGACTCGACGCCAGATCTATCACATATAGATCAGATAAGAGTTGAACTCGATACTTAAAAAATGAGCAGCCTATTGAATGCTTTTTAACCTTTTTGGAACCAAAAAGTCAAATGACTGATGAAATGGCAAACCAGGTATTGCAGTACTTACGTGAACTTTGCAAACTTAATTTTACAAAATATAGGGGTCAGTCTTATCACAATGCTGCTAACATGTCTGGGCGTTGTAAGGATATGCAGCAAAAGATTTTAGAAGAAAATAAGTTTGCCATATATGTGCCTTGTGCAGCCCATTCATTAAATCTGGTAGACCGAAGTTCTTTCTACTGCTGTCAAGTGGCAATTAACTTTTCTCTACAATGTATTTGCTCTATACATATTTTTCAGCCTCAACCAGCCAGTGGAAAATTTTTAAAGCTTGTACAATCAGGCAGAACGTGCTTCCATATTGCTCTCATGTTACTCTCGCTTCGTTGATATTCTCGATAGCACTTCTGATGATGTAATTTTTCCAGAATTTAGTCGAAGATAGTGCAGCTTCTGTAATTGTAGTCTTTATTGCTTGAGAGAAAGTTCGCTTCAAATAATAAGCTTCAAACGTTACAATGACACCGTGATTCATTAATTGCAGTAGAGATGTTGTATTGGGTGGAAAAGATGAATTTTGACATTTCCATTAAAGTCACAAAGTCCTGTTGGATGACTTTAAAGTCCAAGTTGTTTTCTTTTGCAGTAATGTTCAACTGCAGGACAAAAATAGCTTTTTTAACCAGTCTTCAAACAAAGGTTTTGGGACCCATGCTTTTTTTATTTGATCGCCAAACAACTGGAAGAGTCTTCTTTGCACAACTGATAAGTGTTCGGGGTGTTTCCGCACGATACACAAGCACAGGTTTTAATTTAAAATCGCCAGATCCATTTCCGCAAAACAAGTGTCAAACGATCTTTTACCCCTTCTAACGTGGCCGAGTTTTTTTCATTTTCTGATAGAAAAGTTCTTGAAGGCACTTTTTTTCCCAAAATAAACCCCTTTTATCAACATTAATATTTGGTTATCTTCGTAACGAACTTTTTATTAATTTGAACTTTCGCCTGCAATACGAACATTATGAAAACCAGAGTGTTTTTTAAAACGAAAGAACCAATCACGGCTTGCCAAAAATATTTCTTTAGTTCCCCATTCACCAACGGTTTCTTTAAAGGCGGCCCGGCATGGCCAAGCGTGTTAAGGCGTGCGACTCGTAATCTGAGGGTCGCGGGTTCGCATCCCGGTCGCGCCAAACATGCTCGCCCTCCCAGCCGTGGGGTCGTTATAATGTGACGGCCAATCCCACTATTCGTTGGTAAAAGAGTAGCCCAAGAGTTGGCGGTGGGTGGTGATGACTAGTTGTTTTCCCTCTAGTCTTACACTGATAAATTAGGGACGGCTAGCACAGATAGCCCTCGAGTAGCTTTGTGCGAAATTCCAAAACAAACCAATCTTTAAAGGCGTTTAAAAAACTCGAAGCTTTCGTTTGAATTTCCATTTGACTTAAAGGAATTCGCTTCTGATTACAATCATCTATCCATATTGATAGCAGACATTCCATATTCACCATTAGAGAGCTCCTTTTCTTGACGATTGTTTTCGAGGCAAAACAGTTGGTAGCCATTCAGTACTGTTTTTACTGGTTCTTTTATTTAACAGTCTTACAGATGATTCATTTATTCCTTCGTCTCGTGCGAGTTAGGTTTCTTTGGCTCAGTATCATCACACATTTTTTTCTCACGCATAATAAAATGATCTCTGTAAAAGGTATACACCCGTCCTTAACATGAAAAAACTGAACTGCCGCTGACAGCAACTGATGCTCAGATTTATACTGTGCAGTATATAATGTGCATGCGCATTGTATAGGCTTGTAGAAAGACCTAGAATAAGCGAATGACACAAATTCGTAGACATCTTTTCAGAAATATATGTATTAAAATGTCAGCCATAATAAAAAAGGGCCCAAAGGCTTATTCGTATATAAATAAAGCCCCATTACAGTGAACCCCATACTGTTAAGCTTCACTGCGGACCTCCTTTAATATCCAAGAACACACTTCAAAGACGAAGAGAAATACGTAACAAGATATTTATGAAACTGAAGATTTATAAAAACATAAATCTACGTTTCAAAAACCGAAGTGTCACAGTAACAAAAATTACATTTAACAAAGGATTTCATTCATGTACCATCGTGTGATTGATTTATACGTTAGTTTTGCATGCTATTCTTCTCAGTTTTCAGTTGTTTAACTGAGAAATGAACAACTTAAAAATCTAGAAGCAAATGTATCTTAACGTCAAATTAATAGATAGGTTTGTTTTTAATCTCGCGTAAAACAAGACGAGCCGTCCCTAATTTAGCAATGTAAAACTAAAGTGAAGGCAGCTATTCATCACCACCTATCGCCAACTCTTGGGTTACTCTTTCACCAACGAATAGTGGGATTGACCGTCACATTATAACGGGGATTTGAACTCGCGACTTTCGGATTATGAATCGAGTGCCTTAACCACCTGGCCATGCTGGGCCTGAGGGGAAAGTAGCATTTGCAATTTCTATAATATTTATTATAAATCTTGCCTCCCGCTAGTACAGCGGTATGGGGTTCGATTCCCCTCGGTGGGCTGAGCAGATAGCCCGATGTGGCTTTGCTATAAGAAAAACACACACATAATAAATCTTAGGCTTATTTGATTCAGGGAATTATCTTTATTGCAACAGCACAACAAAACTGTGACAGTATTTTACCTGGCAACCATGAACAGCGTAATGAACATATTACTGTTTTCAGGACGGAAGATCTATTGAAATCTTGGCCTGGTATGGCCAAGTGTGATAAGGTGTTCGACTCGTAATCCGAGGGTCGCGGGTTCGAATCCCGGTCGCAATAAACATACTCGCCTCCCAGCCGTGGGGCGTTATAATGTGATGGTCAATCGCACTATTCGTTGGTAAAAGAGTAGCCCAAGAGTTGGCGGTGGGTGGTGATGACTAGCTGCCTTCCCTCTAGTCTTACACTGCTAAATTAGGGACGACTAGCACAAATAGAGGTTTTGCGTGAACCTATTAGTGTCACGTGACCACAACGAGGTTTGTAAACATATCGCCATATTGGGTGGCAAGTATCCCGCATGACTGAACGAGTTAACAACTGCTGTATTCAGTACTATTCACATGTAAATGGCTGCTGCTGGCTTTTCATCACTTGTAGCACACCTGACAGGTGCTGATAAGGCCAGGTATGAGGAAAACGTGAAGGAACTGGGTGTAGGAGACCCGTATATGCTCCCGCCACGTGTATTTACGCCAGTAATATCCAGCCAAGACAACGTTGTTCAGAGTCAGACTGTTTCCGGAGTAGATCTGCCATATATTACATATGGTGACATTTATATATATTTGATAAACAGGACTTCCACCTATACAAATGAAAGTCTAAAAGGTTACAAAAGCCTTGATGCGTACAAGTACTTTGTGGTAGGATTTGTACAGAATGTGCAGATAACCAGGGCAACGTCGGATAAAGTCATCATTACAGCAAAAGTTTGTACATCATGTTGTATTACATACATGTATCATGTACTCTGTATGATAGATTTAACTACATTTTAGACGAAGACTAGATACTTAAGTAAAGTAGAGCCCCCATTTTAATAAATGGTTCAATATTATTGTACTACATGTGTACTGACTGTTGTCAAAGCTCTAGCCTAGGAGCACTTCTATACATGTTTGTATAATGATATTAAGATACCTTATTGTCTAGGCTGTTTCAAAACTTAATTTTTGATTTATGATTAATTTTTGGTAAGGAATCAATATATAGATAATAAATAGTACAAGTAGACATAGACCGTTAAAGCTGGTCAATAGCCATGTTAGGTTTCTGTAAAAATAATTTAATATTTAGCTGTTCTGTTATTTTTTTATATTATTTTATTATTTGAGTGACACATGTATCCCAACCTGATACCCAGTTGTCTTTAAAAGCTTATATATACACAACTTAATATTTTCTTTGTTATTTTACAGGTGTGCCACTCTCAGCGGCTAAATGAACCACCACTAAAGCTATGGGTTGCTAGTTGCAGGAATGGAGAGATAATATCTTCCCACTGCACCTGCAAGGCTGGACTAGGTGAAGTCTGCTCCCACGTTGCCATTCAGATTCAAGTCTAACTAAGTCTATGAATGATATTTCCGTCTGCATACATGTCTCAGTTGTATATTGTGATGTACACAAGTCAAAATTATCACATGTAGCTTCAAGTTCATCAGCAGAATCAGTACAGCTGCTATCAGTGGCAGCAGTGCCAGCAGATTCTATGAAAGCAAGTTCAAGCAGCCCAGCAGTAGCTTCATGTCTCTTTTGTTGTTCTTTTCTCCTTTTGGTCACTTCTTTCCTGTTTTCATATTTACACAATTCAGCAGCTTTCCTTCTCTTCAGGGAGAACGTGTAAAATGAAATATGGAAGGTACATAGTCAGGTGATAGGGGATCATCACTCGTCGTCCCTGAAACAGAGTACAATAATTTTGTTAAGATATAGACCTACAAGCATGATCAGATAATATTTATATATATAACACATACACTGTACACTTTTAACTAAATATATATATATATATAACTGAATATGCTGAACATTGTTTAACAACTGAATGTACAGCGAACAAATTAATTATTTGCACACTATTTAATTTTGTGCCAGTTGTAGTTTTCTGATGAATCACTTAAATTGGTCCTTTAAGAGATATTAACATTTTGTCTTAATGTACAAATGGCTATATAACCTATTCATCATGAATAATATTGTTCCTTCAGTAAATTTACTATTCAGTAATTTAAAAGTAAAAGAAAAGTGTGCAAAAACATTTCTTTGACTGGTGCTGCAGTGTGCTCTGCTGTACATATATCATGCGTGTAAGTTTCAATTTATTCAGCCTGGCTATAGATGAATTATAGATACCTGACACAAAATGTTTACTACAAAGTCTGGTGTGCTCTGTGGGTGTCCAGTTTTTCCTATTGACAGCTGCAATCCATCGTCTTCTTCGGTCGGGATCTATAGGAAATCTGTAGAATGACACATTTTCCGCCTGTCCACGTCGATTTGAACAGTTAAATGCACAACACGAGTGTACCATCACACACTTTTGACAATGAATCACGCTTGTGTTGGAATATAAACACGGTCAGCAGTAACTAGGTCAAGAGTGACGTCACACGCAAACCTCGATAGCCTTCGAATAGCTTTGTGCGACATTCGAAAAACAAACTATTGAAATCATATTAGTTTTGAAGAACAAAATATTTGATACAGCTAATTGTAGTCATTAATCCCTATATAACACCGTGGAATGCAGTATTTGTCACACAAGTTATATATGTGAATATTCTTTAACTGATTTTTCAATTTAAATATTGTTACAGTGTTTATACATTTATAACTACTCAATTATAATTTACATGTATCATGAGACATCTGTTAGCAGTCTTATTATGGTTGATATCATAAATACCGACTAAGACTTGTATTGTCAGAAGAAATTGCAAAGCAAAACTTCGTATACATTTTATTTGCTTTTACCTAAATTTCAAGTTGAAATCTCAGGCAAGTGTTGTTATTGTTTATTAAATCTAAATTATGCAAAACATAAACATGATTATAATTTCTCAGTTTAAGGTCTTTCACACGACAGAAAGCAATAAACTTTGCAATCATTATTGTTAGTAAAACGTTTTTCCACCGAACAATGTTACTTCAGTTCATGACGTCATTCAAACAAGAATACTTTGTGCGCATAGTAACACTGATATTTCACTTAGAAACAATACAGAAAGTGATTTACAAAGCGTACAGTGCAGAGAGAATTCAATGGCTAATTACACTCAATTATTTTATATTTTCGCTAATTTCCTGCTTGTTTCAGGTTTTAGATTCGTCTACGAAACTGAACGTGGTTCTACTCTCACATTAATTTGTTCAAACCGAGCTTATAAAAGAGCGAGAGAAGAATCAGTAATTTGGTTCTCAAATCTCAATGAACAAGTTATTAATAGTGAGAAAACGCAAATAAAATACGGTGGCAAATTAGTGCTAACCGACATCCAATTTGAAGACGCGGGAATTTACACATGCAAAAATCGTGAAGGTGATTACAAACATGATGTTAGAGGTAAATTAAAGGTTTTTTTAAAGACCGTATTTTCATTTATTAAACGACACTAATTTAACAGAAATAACACCTAAATCGAAATCGTCCATCTTGATTTTAAATTTATTTCAGCCATAACCTTTTCGTTTGATATTTCACTCACCATGTGTATTGATTAAAATAATAATTGTCTGTATATACGTAAGATTACACTGTGTAAGAAAATTTTTACCTTTTCTTGTTTCTGGGCACAAAATGTTATTTTCTAATTGCTTATGCCAAAAGTAAATGGAAAAGGCCTATTCTCTTCAAACTTTACTTTTGTGACTTGGGAGCGTGTATAACGAAAACATGATGGGAGAATATATTTGAGGGCTGATACGTGAAAGGGATTTATATTTCAGTCGCAAATCTCGAAAAGTACTTACTTCTAAATATTTGTGTATAACTTTAGTATAAATACATGTAAATCTTGATTCATACGCTGTTAGGGCTCGGCATGGCCAAGTGTGTTAAGGCGTGCGACTCGTAATCTGAGGGTGGCGGGTTCGCATCCCTGTCGCGCCAAACATGCTCACACTTTCAGCCGTGGGGGCATTATAATGTGACGGCCAATCCCACTTTTCGTTGATAAAAGAATAGCCCAAGAGTTGGCGGTGGGTGGTGATGACCAGCTGCCTTCCCTCTAGTCTTACACTGCTAAATTAGGGACGGCTAGCACAAACAGCCCTTGAGTAGCTTTGTGCGAAATTCACAAACAATCATATATTGTTTTATTCAGACATTATGTAAATTTGCCCGTTTTTACATGTGTATTGACTACAAAATTATTTATATTTCCCATGTATACGAAAGATTATGTTGACAATAGTATCACTTTTAACTTAATTATTTCACAATAAAAATTTCATGTTATGTTTTACGTTTTTGTAAACAACCAAGCCGGGTGCTCATACAAAGAAAAAAGAAAGTTAATTCTGTCATTAATTATCGTTTGCAAAGCATTTGTATTCATTGGTTAGAGCTATGGAATTCCTGATTTTTCTCTTACAGAGCTTGCTAGTTAACGAGGCTAAAAGTAAACAAGATACTCTCTGACAAATCAACCTTAGGTATTCAAAGATTTGGTTAAAAATTTGAAACTCTTACTGATACACAACACTTAAAATCAATTTAAAGTTTCTATACAGTAGTTTCAAACTGTTTATACCACTGCCGTTCGATTCTTTTTTTCTTTTCTTTTTTTGCGAGCTTAGCTCTGCCCCTTACTAGTACAGAGGTAAGTCTACGGATTTACAACGCTACAATAAGAGGTTCGAATCCCATCGGTGAGCTCAGATAGATAGCCTGACGTGGCTTAGCTGAAAGAAAACACACAAACATAAACAACTCAGCTCTACATTTATTTTTATATATACAAATTACATATTTTCGTTCTCACCATAAATGGATGTTTCTTTAATAGTATAAGGTTTTGATGGGGAGTGCAGAGGTTAGTGAAGCCTAATAATTTTGTTTAACGTCACATTTGCTCGCAAATATTTCTGCCTCATTTTTATCAATTTGCTCATTACCGATTTTAAGTCTGTGGTGTGCGAAAATCTCGTTTTAGGAGATTTCTTTAATGCTAGAACCCGTTAGTAGGTCTCATTTATAGCGATCAAAAATATATTTTTTTTTATTCGTTGTAAAATATGTACAGGATGGGTAGAAAATGTTTAAGTTGGCGAAGCAATGATATTACACTCCCGATGATTTAATGTTTAAACTGGAATAAATGCGACTGAATAATTTCTTTGGTTAAAAGGAATTTTGATTAAAACTTCATTTGTTAAAACTGGTGTTTTCTTTTAAATTGATCCTCTTATTCTTGTGATTCAGTATTTTCAAATGACTTGCAAATACGTTGTTTTTTCACATTCTTTATGAATAGATTTAAATCCAAGTCGTATAAGTATGTGTTTAGTTTAAGTGGAGTGCAAATTTACAGAGAAATATGGAAACAAAAACTCGCAGATTAAAAACGTGTAATATAATCTATTGTACCATTTAATCATTCATTAAAAAACGTTACGATTATAGTCTTATAATCGAACTGATAAGCAACCAGTTTTGGACTGCAAACAGATAAAATTAGTTAACACTTAACTTTAAATAACTATGTTCGTGGAGTTATTGTTTTAATGAAATAGTCTTCCGATGGGACAGCGGTAAGTCAATGGATTTACAACGCTAAGATTAGGAGTTCGATTGCCCTCGGTGGACACAGTAAATAGCCCGATGTGGTTTGGCTATAAGAATAACTATGTGTGCTTGATCATTCGAAAAGCTTTTCATTCTCTACAGTTAATTAGAAAGTTAAGTTCTTGCTTTCTACTCCAAGTAAGCTATCAAATATATTGGACAAAAAGCGAAAGATTACACCACACTTACAGTTGAAGGTCCCTACATATAGTTGTCAGATTTTCATGAATTACACGTGGACTGATATTAATACAGCTACAATATACAGCTGCATTTCTTTTCAATTTGTTTAAACATTTTCAAGGTACCTCTAATTGTAGCTGTAGTAATGTCAGTCCGCGTGTAATAAATGAAAATCTGATAACTGTGTAGGGACCACAAACTGTAAGTGTGAAGTAATCTTTGCTTTTGTTTAATAGATTTGGTAGCTTACTCAGAGTAGAAAGCAAGAACTTAACTTTCTATTTGCGGTCACATACAGTGCTTGTATTAACTTAGCTAACTCCGATCTACTGTTTTCCACTGTAAAAGCCAACTACCGTTAATTATTCTGAATTTTGTCATTGAAAACTAACATCTCAGCTCTTGTTTTATATATTTTATTTTGTTTTTCTCTGATATGTATTGATATATTAGTGATACTTACCAATAATCTGGATACTTTTCTAATCATAGTTTTCAGTTGGTTGAGTCAAATAATTCATATTATTCGTTTGTTCACCTACAAAATAAATAATTTCTTTATGTAGTTGTCTCTGCTGATCAAACTGTTGTTACTGCACCAGATAGGAATTTTAAAATACTCAAATCTTCGTTAAGTAAACTGTGTTTTTATCAATTTCGTTCATAAACGACACGTTATCTTGTATATCATTTAATTGTAATGAAAATTGAACTGTCTTATCTTCCAATGATAGTTTTTAACAACCTTCGTGTAATTTCCCATTAATACTATCTGCATTACTCTTAGTATTTTCAGAATATTTTGTAAATTATAAAATATTGTAAATTAAAAGTATCATCTTCAAACTATAATACATCGAACAAG
Organism: Tachypleus tridentatus; assembly: GCF_004210375.1. Taxonomy (NCBI): domain Eukaryota; kingdom Metazoa; phylum Arthropoda; class Merostomata; order Xiphosura; family Limulidae; genus Tachypleus; species Tachypleus tridentatus. The sequence goes on along the minus strand of NW_027467782.1, from coordinate 27,532,534 downwards.
ATTTATTAAGTTTTATTAATACAGATATCAAAGTGTGTTTTTATATTGGTTTAATGTGTGTTTGCTCTTGTATTACAAGGAATTATTTGGTTTATTGTCTGGTGAAGTTGGATTCTCTGTTTAGTATTTAAATGTTACCTGAAGAACATTTATTTGAGTTGCAGTGTTAAATTTAAAACGTGACATTCTATTTTTTTTGTGTTACATGAATGTTGTCTTGAGTTTCGGGCTTGTTTCTCTGACGTAAAATACGTGGAAGTTGCCATAAAGTATTTTATAAATGACATTAGTATTGTATTTGCTTTATTTTTCACAAGAATTTAAGTATTTTGTTTATTGCATTTGGGGTTATTGACTGGGTGAGTATCGTGCTGTTGACTGAGGTTTCTCTATATCACCGTATCTCAAATTTCCTTCCTGATCGCTTTATAACCTAAAACGTCGAATTATATATGAGTTCTGTGATAAAAGTTTTAAATTACCCATTGTAGAATGTCTGCAAAATTTATTAGCTTCAAGTGGGTTCCTCAGAAATATAAATGCATGAAATAGATTATGACAACAATGTTAAAACTACTCACAATGAATTATTACATTAGAGATAACATGAAATCAGTTTTTCTTACTTTTCATGAGAGGAAGTGTCGATGTTGAAGTGTGGTATAAATAAGTATTGGTAAACATATCGACATATAATTACTATAAATGTTATCATCAATACTACACATTCTAAAGATAAACCTCACGACCCTTTGTTCGTACATATACTGTTCCATCTAATCAGGACTCCAGTAATGGGTGACATTGCCCAACTCCAAGGTGCAGATGTTGATATTGACAGCTATAATATACTCTTGGAAGATGCATCACATTCCATTAGTTGATGCTGAAGATGCCCTGAAATAACTTTTCAGGGCAGTGATGAAGACGAACTCGTAATATTATCGGTACTCCTGTAATAAACATACAGTATTAGTCAGAGGCTGTCACTGATGTTCATAGCAATAATACTTTATAGGGATTAGTAAGCCATACCAAAACAGTTTAGAATATGCAACCTGGCATATAATGTGACTTAATCTGATATAAAGTTACGGCAGAACAGAATTTATCAGAACAACTTCATGACATAGCTTAACATTTCGTAAATGGTGTAATGTAACCGAAAATTGGTTGCTTTTGGGAAAGGTATGTAACAGACCTTTTCAATGTAAATTTTTATATGCCCAAATCATGAAAATATATTCAAATGAGAATTTAAAATATTGGAAACAAAGATATTTATTGTACTTAAGAGCATCGAAAAATAATTTTGGTTTGCCAGAACAATTCGGAAAAAGACCTGCAACAAGTCGTACGAACACAAATGTCAGAGATAAAAACCGCTGAAGTGTCCCAGGCGACGGTACGTAAAAAAATGTCCCAGTTTTCTAACCGCTGAGTAATTAGATAGATATGCACACACAGATGTACCAGTCACGTGACTGATGTAGTAATTATAGATTTCTATGTGATCAGAGACTAGATGGATTATGGAAAACCTGTAGAGAGAAGTAATGAGGCTCCAAAGTTATTTTGATATAATGAACTCAACTTATGAATGTTGAATCAAAATCTTATGAACTGTAAAGATACAAACCATATCTACGAAGTTTTTAAGAACGTATTTTGAATAAACAATACTTTAAATTTACAGTGAAAGGTGTTATATCGCAATATTATTTATCTTGATAAATCCACAAAATATTAAGTATTTGCTTTTATTTTAACTTCATATGAAAAATTTTCCCGGAATGCATATCACGCATTTTCTGCATTACACGGATATTATTTGATATTTTGTTGTTTGCAAGACACAATCATATACTGATACATTTTACCAACGTGATATTCCCAAAAGAACCTGTATTTTCATACCTGATATTAACATAAACAGTGACAACGGTTTCACGTTTAACTGTGACAAATAAGAATTTTGCAAGGGAAACACCAACGGAAATCTAATGTATCAATAAAAAAAAGATCGTGTGTAATTTCATAAATTTCCAAGTTTGTGTGATTGGTTTCATAAGTGAACTCCATCAGGAAGTACATAAAGAAACAAAAGTCTACTGTTAAGAAACTGTTTTGAAGCACGACACGTTTTATTTTTCTCACGAAAAGTAACATTTATGTTGTTATTTTACAGAGCGAGTTATAATTAATATTATAACTAGTGCGTCGTGCTCATTGTGAGAAACCTTAAAATTCCAACGGTGACACAAAAGGTGCTTACAAAAATATTAACTCTCTGTTGTTTTCCCCAGTGTATGTTCCAGCCGAGAATCTCAACTGTACTCGAGGATACCAAAGAGATGTTTACAGGTGTTGTAAGTATATATGATACTCAATTACTTTAACCTGTTCACATTAAACACAAATAGATGAAAGACTTTTAAAAATATGGAATTTTGGTTAAACAAATACGTTTTTTGATACTAAAGACGTTGTTAGAACGATAAAAATTAACACTGGGTAAATAAATGTTTAACTATGTACTTTTAACGGTTTCAGATCCATGTCCTCCTGGTCACTATGACAATGGATTCCAAACTCACTGCCTGCCGTGTCCAGGAGGGACTTACATGACATCATTTGCTGCTGACGCCTGTATACCTTGCCCTGGAGATAAAATTACTGATGAAGAAGGAGCTGATAATAAAGATCTTTGTAGAAGTAATGAAACAAAAGGGTTTTAAAGTTTTCTTTTATTGTTTCCTTAACATTTTAAAGATGTTTATTTTGTTCAGGCAGATTGTTATAATACGATACTTCTTCATAACTTTCATGGTTTTTAATGCATTAAAAAGATTTGGTTTTACTGAGAAATCATACTACTCTTTTTAAAGATGAGCTCAAACATTTACGACAAATAGTATTGAATAGCTGTCTTACCTCCAGTATATCATTTCAAAATTAGGAACGGCTAGCGCTGAAAGCCCTCGTTCAGCTATCCGCGAAATTGAAAAACAAACAAATATAACGGTGTCTCAATAGCACATCTGTGTGTGTCACATTATTACTAAAAAGACGTAAAGATATTTAACTAAAACAGTGTATGTCCCAAAACATAATTTATATCTATGTTTAATATGTTTATTTTGTGTACATGATGTCGTTTTGTGATAAAAGAAAGTAAGTTGTCCAAATACAAAACAAATGTCTTAATATAAGATTATAATAACATTGGATTATCAAAACGTTAGCACCGTCTCGTAAGTTCTGAACAAAACTATTAGAAAGAATTGTTACAAAGTAAGCGAAAAAACTTCATGAGCATTGACGTACGACGTTCAGTGTTTGTGGTCAAAATGGTATCGTTCTTTATCTGGGAAATTTAGAGTAAAGAGAAATTTGTAAAATTACTGTTTTTAATAGTGTTATAAAAACGCAGAAACTACCATTCAGTAGATACGATTCGATAGCAAAATATAATTGTGTACCATAATAAGTGAAGAAGCTAATTATAAAACTTAATTCAGTAAATGAATAGCGATTAAACAAACTGGCTTTATTAACTAGTCAATGGAAAGACGGTTTGTTTAATTTGTGTTATATATTCTTACAAGTTAAGTAAATCGAAGTTGATTTTACTCACTGTGTTATACTGAGTTGAATAATATGTACATTATCGTAAAGAAAATGTCGAGATTTTTCTTATATCGTCTGATCACGTGTGTTTGGAATGGAAAGTCAGAAGGTTTCGTGATATATCGTCTCACAAAGTAAATATGTTGGAAAACCTGACTGATTTCCCGTTATATAACTATATAGTTGTTGTTATTACATAACTGTACTATTTGTCTACTAGTAAGGAGCTCAAATAATATAACAGGCGTCATTTTTCTTTGCTAATTATCGTTTAAAGTGTAAAGAAAAAATCTATTTTTACAGTTGTCAACTTGTAAAGGTTGTTATCAATGTTTAATATGAAAATATATAAGAAATATCATATTTATTTAATTGTAATTTTTAATATGTTAAATCAAGTTTATTTTTAGTTTAAAGAATTATACACTTTGTTATTAAGTTACATTTGAAGTTTTCTTTCTGTTTTATGTAATCGATACAATGTGTAAAACAACTCTCTCTTAAGATCCAACTGAAGTGGTTCTCAAGCTTACTTTCCCCTGGGCCTCCAAACCAACAGTTGTAAGATATCCTTGGTGGATGGAAGAGCTGACACTAATTTCGATTTGTCTTATTGCTCTGTGGTAAGTTACAAGTTATCTTCCAGTTCTTGCTAATTAAAGTATGTGGAACAGGGGTGAGAGAGCATCTGACCTCAATACCCAATTATCTTTTAATTGAATAGTAGGGTTGGATATTTGAAAATGTCAAGTGTGTTCAGTGCCCCTTTGGTAGTTAATTTGTGAAAACACAAATGTGAACCTTGTAAAGCTGAATATGTTTAATTAACCTTACAAATGAGGTCAAAATAACTTTTCAATTGTAGTTAACATTTCTACATGGTGGTTTATCAAGTGTTTTTGTAGATCTGTTTGCTAACGATAAAACCAACAAAAAAGACAACTATTTAGAGTTAATCTTTAATAGTATTGTTTATATAGAAAACTGAAAGAAAAAAATCGCGTTTTTATTTCTCATTTATTTTTTATTTAGTGTTCTTTGTTGCTTCTGCAATGTGAATGAAAAAGCCCGGGGCAAATGGAAAGCTCTAAAAAACCGCATCCTCGGGTCTTGTGGTGTTTTTGCCTACACGAAGCTAGAGAAGACCAGGAGCTTGTAACTAAAAAGATCACCCCCAGTGAATTAGACATTTTGGAAGCTGTTTCAATGATCCCTGAGTGTGAGAAGGTCCCAACAAATAAGTTCAATAAAAGAGAAACTAATGTGGTATTAAAGGAAAATCAAACAGAACCAACCATATTGCAGACAATAAATGAAAATCACTCAGTAGAAAAGAAACCAGAAAGAGCAGAAAACGTGAGCAAGCCTGCTTCAAGTCCTGATAAAACTGAATTAAAGATACGCGTTGAGACAATCGTGAATGATGAGAAACCTGAAGGGACATTAAAATCTGATTCACTGACAACGGTTCGTATACGTTTAAAATTCTTTTACTTTATAGTACTCAGTATTATACAGCACAAGTATATAACCATTAATAAATAGGATGCGCTCTTAATATTAAACTTTCACTTCGTACAAGTTAATTTATACCTACACACATATATATATTGCAAGAAGCAACTGAAATATAATGGAATTAATAGCACATTATTAATGTTAATGCAAAATTACTGTTATAAAATAATTACAACCATTCTGATACTTAATTTATGTGAATATCTGTATCTGGTTCAAAATTGAATTAATTTCTCATTCATATTACGTTTATGATTTATATTTGGTAGAGTTAAAAACATTTCACTTTAATGTAATGTATACTGTGTCAAACTGTGTGATCAATATGATATGCTTGCTTACAATGAGTGTTGTTAAGACATCCACAACTACAGAAAAACATGCGTTCAGAGTCATTTGAATACATGTAATTCTTCTTCCAAAAGAGACCTATACATGTTCGATACTATTGAGGTTTGATAAGTCTGTACCCTAGTTAAACTGGTCAATTACCTCTTCTTCAATATTATTACATGTGGCAAGACAATTATCATCCATTTAGCTAAAGCCAGAACCAAACATTACAATATATGATAATGTAAGAGGTACTTCCATTGCTATTATGACATCTGGAAAACATAAAGGTCTGATTGTCGGTTCATGATTTTTCATTACCACACATACTTCCACTACTGATATTAAAGTGAGTTATTTTGTGTCTTACTATAACTAAAATTTACCTTTCGTTGTTAATATTACCAAACTTTATGAGTTTTAACCGTACATACACAGAAATGACGTTCTGTTGAAGCTGCGAACATCTGATTCTGTTTTTAACAGTTATCACATAATTGCTGCGAATCGTTAGATCACGGTAACTTACTTAAAATGTGGATTTTATCATTCTTAGTTTAGTACCAGTGTATTTGTACCATTTTGTAACAAGTGATTCCACCATATCTTGTTAATAACACCTTGATACATTTTACAACAGTTTGTTTTTTATCGTCAGCCAAATTTCACTGGTCTGACAGACATTTAGTGAAATATCCAATTGTCTTCTTTTGGACTAAGATTATTGAATATTTTAAAGTACTATAAACTGCGTGATTTACTTCAGTGTTACAACTATGATAAGACAGTTTGAAAACTCTTTCTCTTAATAGTCATTAGTAGTTCAGATTACATAACTTTTCATGTTTAATTTATATAACAATGAAATGAGGAGAACAACAAACATTTATTTATAACAGTAGTTTTATCTTGTTTTAACAAGTTAGTATTTGTGAACTTACAAAACATAAATGTTAAACATTATTTAAAGCTCTTGTTTGCTCTATATTACCTTCCTCACTATTTGGGACAATGCTTGAGATATATTTCGAGTTTCGAGAAAACGTTTATCAGATATCTTGATCCAATTTCATAACATACAATTTTCATATAAACACTTATTTGGTTTTATTCATATTATAGTAAAATGTTTATTACCTGATTATTGTTATTAAAACAGTTTTTTTTTTTTCCGATTGATGAGTGTTCCCTCACTAATTATGATTTACATCTTCAGGCAGAAACACCAGCTTCAAAAGAAATAAGAGACGTTGATTGGATCCAGAGGGAGGTGTCAAGCAACATCAGGCCTCCCTCAACTAGACTTTTCCATAATGTTGATGAAATTATTACTGTAAGACTTGGCAGTAAGCCAGAACATCATCAGAGAAACGTTTTTATTGTTATTGGAAATAGTGAAAACCGAAACAAATTTGTTATTGGTAGAACTCCAAAATCAACACCTACGTGTCAATTGAAACGTTGCAAAAGCGAACATAAACTTATTGTACAGAAACCTAAAAAGAATAATCAAATTAAACACGTTGACAGCCCTCACAAGATTGTTTTCACAAGAGATCCGAAACTGGAACCAAAATCCAAAAATTAAATAACCCATGAGTTGCATACAAGCATACCATATTAAAAAAGAATTACTTTACCTTAAAAAAAAAACTTAGCGAGAATCTGTTATAGACCATTAAATGATACTTGAGAAATTAGTGAGAAACTTTCATTGAAATTAAGATTTCAACTGCGAACTCTACAACATGGTTTTGTTAAAATATACATATTTATATATAAATATATTAAATATTCGGAAATTCTCTTGAAAATAAGTAGCTAATTAAATATTGATATGTATCAAATTTATGATATTTGCTAACAAGATTGATAAAAACATTTTTCTGTCCCAACACCAATATATTTTGTTTGTTTATTTGTTTTGAATTAAGCCCAAAGCTACACAATGAACTATCTGTGCTCTGCTAACTAGAGGTATCAAAACCCGGTTTTTAGCGTTGTAATTCCGCAGACATACCGCTGAGCCACTGGAGAGCGTAATTATAAGAATTGTGATACTTTTATATAATTTGTTTCCTCACGTAAAGTATTAACCATCTTTGATCTGTAACTACAGGAAAGGCAGTTATTTAACAGTACTCATCGCCAACTCTTTAGCTACTCTAATCGAATAGAAATATTTGGTAACTTTTATAACGCATACAGGACACGTTTTTGTAATAAATGAGAGCTAACATAAAAGAATGTGGTTTGTGTAATCAGTTCGATGTTTCACAAACATCAATGAAAGCAGGTCAGGTGGACCCGCAAGAACAAAGATTAGGAAATTATTACACGGATTTCGTCATATAAATTAATTAGAAGTGTGCAGTTTGTAGTAGTGATGTATATTAGATAATGTACATTTCCTATCCCTCCGGGACCTGGCATGGCCTAGCGCGTTAACACGTGCGATTCGTAATCTGAGGGTCGCGGGTTTGCGCCCGAGTCGCGCCAAAACACGCTCGCCCTCCCAGCCGTGGGGGCGTTATAATGTGACGGTCAATCCCACTATTCGTTGGTAAAAGAGTAGCCCAAGAGTTGGCGGTGGGTGGTGATGACTAGCTGCCTTCCCTCTAGTCTTACACTGCTAAATTAGGGACGGCTAGCACAGATAGTCCTCGTACAGTTTATCTCGAAATTCAAGACAAACCAAACCAATAGTTCTAAATTGGGGATGATGGCAGAAAGCATTTGTACCTTTGTTAAAAATATATACCCTAATGCATTGTTACGCGAAAATTCTGAAATGGGTGAACAATGTTAATGAAAGTAAGTAAATAAAAATAGTAAATTATGTATTCTATCTTATTAATGTTAAGAATAAATAACAAATCTCTTCAGCTGTATAAGAATCTATATAAATTCGCTGGATCTAAAATTAACTTTCCTCTTAAACCTCTTTCTTACTGTATCTTGCAGTTGTTAGCTCCACTGAAAAGTATTGCTATTTTACAAACACTTATTCACTTGATGTGAGTTCTCCTTTAGGGCTCTACGGCTAGTGAGTACATAATATAAATATAGAAATTCTAATTTATAATTTTCGTCTAATTGAAGTGGATTTTATGGAATTATACGATTAATCGCTGTAAAGTGGGCTGTAGTTATCTTTCGGGATGGGAGAGAGCGTCGTTGGTCGTTTCGTCACATATAAAATTGTAGACTGACAATTTATGATCCGAATAGGTGGATTAAGGCGTGCGATTCGTAATCTGAGGGACGCGGGCTGGTATCCCCGTCGCGCCAAACATGCTCGCCCCTTTTAGCCGTGGGGCGTTATAATGTGACGGTCAATCCCACTATTCATTGATAAAAGAGTAGCCCAAGAGATGGCGATGAGTGATGCTAACTAGCTGTCTTCCCTCTGGTCTTACACTGCTAAATTAGGGACGGCTAGCGCAGATATCCCTCGAAAAGCTTTACGCGAAATTCAAAACAAACATCCAAATATTATTGTTTCAGTCTGTTGGTAATACATAATTACATTAATTTGAAAGGTTAATTGCTAAACAGAAATGGTCTGGGGGCGAATTTTCTAATTTGAAATTTAGAAAAAAAAAATCACTGGTTATTTCCTAATGTTGAAACATGGCGATTGTTGGAGCATTAATATTAGCTCTTCTTTTCTTGAATGACGAAATAATATATTTCTGAGACGTTTTTAGGTTTTATTGTGTAACTTCTAGTTCACGATTTAGTTTTCACATATTTTATTCTTCGCACGCAGTTTTCTGTAATTTAATGTATTCACAGTTGCTACGGAATTTTGCTCAATTTCAGAATGTGCAAGTTTTTTTCATGATTAACTGGAGTGTCACTACATTAGTTAACTGGACTACTTTCTATCTATGGCATTTTGGTAAGGTAACTGTTATTTGTTTTAATAAACAAAAAAATAACAAAGCTGCTGACAATTTGACAACTGGGAGGTTAGACATCATCACAGTATAGCAGAATCATCAAAAATTGTTTGTTCTCAAAGATGGTAAAAGAAATCTCACTCATGAAAGGGAATATTGAACTAACGGTAATGAACTCTCTTGGATACCGATTTTGCAATGTAAAACGGTGTTCTGTACATCGCTGGAGGCGGTTCGACGAGAAGAAATAAAACACTTCTTTTAAATGCGCCTCCGGTGGGTCAGCGGCATGACTGCAGACTTACAACGCTAAAACACGAGTTTCGATACCCGTGGTGGGCAGAGCACAGATTTCCTATTGTGTAGCTTTGTGCTTATTACAAAACAAAATCTTTTAAATGCGACTGATATTGAGGAAAGTGGTAGATGCTCTTCGAGCGATAGAAAACCTTGAGTGTTCTAGAATATTGTCAAATTCAAGATGTACCAAACTGTCTGTTCAAAAATAACTAAAAAGACACCTAATGTCCAGTATATGACAATAGAATCTAAAGAAAATATACTATGCTGAAGCTTGGTGCTGATTTTGTGACACAAAGCGCGATATGATGACGTTCAAAGGGTATCAAGGAGAAGAGCAACTCCTGGTGAACGGTGGGGCAGGTGAAAGCTGTCTCTCAAGTGGTTTGATGACTTTTTTGTCACTGTTTTACACGTACTGGACGTGGTAAACATGAATCCAGAACAAGTTGAATTTTTCTACGTGGTATTCTTGAAATTATTACACTTCTTTCACGGACGTGATCCTCTCAATGTATGAAGAACTCTGGGTTTCAGGATATTTTTCAACATTCGTCAGCGATTAAAAAAATGTGTAGCGGTTTCCTCAGTGTTCTTCACTCGTGTGAATAAATCGAAATTATTCACTAAAATTATTTGAAATAAGAGTCGGATTTAAAAGTAATACAAAATCTTAACACTCCGTTATACAAAACATCAAACTGACATAATATCTCGCGCCCGAGTCGCGCCAAACATGCTCGCTCTCCCAGCCGTGGGGGCGTTATAATGTTATGGTCAATCCCACTTTTCGTTGGTGAAAAAGTAGCCCAAGAGTTGGCGGTGGGTGGTGATGACAAGTTGCCTTCCCTCTAGTCTTACACTGCTAAATTAGAGACGGCTAGCACAGATAGCCCTCGAGTAGCTTTGTGCGAAATTCCAAAAACAAACAAACAAACTGACATAATATCACGTTACGTTTCACCAAGTTAACTTATAAAGATGTTGTGACAATTTTACTCAGCATATCTGATAATAAGGAATTCTTTTAAAAAAACAACCCTTATGTTGCACAAATTATTTGTAATTATGCCAAACAAAATCAAATTATATAAAGATTAATAATATTTCATAAATAGTGAGAAATAAGAAACAAGATATTTATTAATAACAAAATATTTAATTTCTCGCAGAACTTACTCGCTTCGCTTCTTCTTTGTGGGTATTTGGATATGTTTAATTTTTAAATACCCAGGATGGTCAGGTGCACAGGACCTCTTCCTCCATTCCTAGTTTTCATGTCGGCTACTTGTAGGAATTTGTTGTTGTTGTAGATTTTGGGCCAGAGTATTTCACAATACTCCAACCTTTTTCAGGGCAATGTCCATGTCTTGTGTTGCCCTTTTTTCATCCTTTATCCACTTTTTTTACTTCTATTCCATTTTTATTTATATTTCTACTCGTTTTTTTCACACATATATATATATTTTCCCTTTTTTCATATATATTTAAAGGAAAAATTAAAATAATAAAGAAAAAGAAGAAAGGAAAGAAGAGAAAAAAATAATAAATAAAAAGCATAAAAAATAAAACTAGTTTTAAGCGTCTAGTGTATGGAAGCCAGCTTGATTTATATTTCTTAAATATATATTTATAGGAGAGAGGTACTTAGGACTATGTTCATCATGTACGTAGTATCTGTCGAGATCACACATTAAAACATTTTTATGCCAATTTTTATTAAAATAGCTTAGTGCATGATGCAAGAGTCTTTCACATATTGGCTCAACGTTTGCATACTTGTGCATGGTACTTTATAGGCTGAACTTGAGATTGAATTTTGTATTTTTTGTACTTTCTGTAATTGTTTTTGTTATGATTATCCAGGCAGGAGATGTGTATTCTATTATAGGTCTAATGTATGTTTTGTAAATGTTTATTATATTATCAGGTAATGTACCTTGATTTTTACCTGAAAGACTTTCATAATTTGCTCTTTTCCAGATTCTGATCAGGATATTGTTTGTGTGCTGTATCCACGTTAATTTGGTATCATAAGTTAATCCTAAAAATTTAGCAGAAGTAGCAGTCTAAGTGATCCATTCATGTATAACTTTGGTGGATCTTTTTGGTGGCTGAAAGGGCGAGCATGTTTGGTGTGATAGGGATTCGAACCGGCGACCTTCAGATTGCAAGTCGATCACCTGAACCTCCTGGCCATACCAGAGGGAGGGTGACTTAACAACGTCACTCACCCTCAACTCTGGAAATATTCTTTTATCAACATTGACCGAATATAAACTAAGAGTTAACATGAGTCTATGATGACAATCCAATAAGTAAGGTTTATATATATGTGTGATGTCGGTGTGCAATAGTTTTCGAGATGTGTTATTTGTGCCAGTGTACATGAAGTTGAGCCTGAAATTAAATGTAGCCTGTAACGACAGTTTTCATTTGATAAAGAAATGAATTAATTTGATATCGTTCCATTGCTGGGACATAGTTTGGACATTTAAAGAAACATAACAGATGAAATACTTCTGAAGATTAAAACATGAATTTAAAAAAAGAAACATAACAGATGAAATACTTCTGAAGATTAAATTTAAAAAAACGCAAAAGTCTTTAATAATAATATATTCAGAATTTTCATTTTATCTTTGTTACACGAACTGGGAACTTCTTATTCAAACTAAAAAAAATATGTTTAAAGGCGAGATGTTAGTTAGTAATTTTGTAAATGAAATATGTGAAACAAACCTACGACACTTATAAGTTCTGCTCTAGAACATGTTACATCAGGTAATAATACTAAATACTTTAGTAAATAAGGTTTAATTTCATTTATCACAAATGAAAAATACTTCATAATTATGCACACATCAACAACTATTTCTTCAGAAATGCTCATAAATTTTAAACAATAAAATATATACAGAAGTAAAAGTTGTAATAATTAAAATAACTGGTTTAAAATTCACACAAAGAAATATTTTGTAACAGTTACAACTGGCATCATAAAAATGTTTTAATTTTACATGACAAGAGACAATGTGTGTAAACATCTATATAATCTAAAAATTACTGATGATTGAAATAACCACGAAATTTTTCACATGAAATGTATGTTTAAAGAAACACTTATGTCAAAAATGCTTTTAAAAAAAATCAGCCCATCTTAAAGAGAAGTAACAAAACTAAAGATCCATTACTTTAAAAAATGAGTTTTGTACTTTATAATTTTCATTCACCCTCATGAGTGATTCAAATTATTATTAAAGGATGTAAACAAGTACATAATTTAACACAAATCTGTTCAAAAACTGAAGTTGTATCCAATACATCTAGATAAATGTTCGATATTTTTTAATAATGCACACATTTATAATAGTAAGTACCAATTCATAAACTGAAGTTTTCACTAAGTTCAAATAATTTTCCTTCGAGTAAATATTAATGTTTGGAGTTAATCAAATAACTTTAGTTTCTCTTCATTACAATTATATAAAGAAATTTAATATGTTGATAATCTGACAGAATACTTAAAAAAAACAACTGATAACCAACGTATACTGAACACTGATAAAAACAACAACAAACACACACACACAAAACCAGCATATTCACAAACTTACCACTGGTATACTTGTATCTTCCTACCTGGCTATTTTATTTTTTAGAATGACCCACCAACCTTATTGCCTTACTGAAGTTTAGAATCTTGTTTTACCAAGTTTTGATCAGTTGAAGAACCTGCTAACATGCAGTATGCACACTTACACAAGCCATAACCTATAACTATACTCTCTTACTTATTCACACACAAATAAAAATATATACTAAGTAACAAACAGAATATTCACAAACTTACCTTTGGTCAACTTACTTGTATCTTCCAACCTGGCTCCTTTTTTTTTTTTTCCATTCAAAGCAAGATACTTTGCTTTTCTTAGTTCATGTTCAATAATCATATCATTGATGACATGATTTTCATGCCTAATCTGAAGATTCACAGACTTTGGAATGTCAGGGATCAACCAACAAATCCAAGATGAGATGATAAATGCAAGACACTAAAAAAAAGTAAAAACATGATAAGTTTCACTGGAGCAATTTTTAAAACATAATCCTTTTACATAACATTGTTTAACCAATACAGATTATAAAACTTTATGAACAATGATTAAATCATGAATTTTTCTTAAATTACTAATGAGCATGTACAGTCATTCAGAACAGTATCAGTGCTACACAATTAGAAAAACATTACACTGGATGAACAGAAGCCACAAAAAAAATCTAACACTTTTAGAATTGGGTAATAAAAGGATAGTTTTATAACAAAATGATTAATCCATCCATTTTGTGAAGGATGACTTAGTAAATGTTACTGAAGCTTTTAAAAACATTCTAGGATTGTCCTGGCTGAAGTAAAATGTATTACCTATTATAGCCTATTTATGTTGCTTCATTAAAAACAACTGAACATAGTTATAATGTTTATATATTTTCAGTTGCAGTAAATGTTAAAAAGTTTCCAACTCCCTTCAAGTTAATTTAATACAGCATTTCTCAACTGGTCCTGTGGGTTTATGTACATCAAAACATGTGCTTAGCTTCCTCAAAAAAATTTAAATTACAAATAAAAGGTGATTTAGTAAAAGCTATTCACACTTTATATCTGTTTTGAAAACTTTAGTTAAATAAAAGTCTCAGGTTTGTTCTACAATTAGCATTTAAAAATATTCCATATTTTGAAGAAAGAAAGTTGTATTTTATGTTCTAAAGTGAAAGATACTGTAAATTGATTTATTTTAATATAAACTAAAAATGAACTGTAAATGTAATTAAGTTTGATTAAAAATAAGATCTATAATTTGAAAAAATTGTTTCCAACCGTAAAATTAAAAACGAACATCAAGCAAGTTGTAGCAAACTGCCAATATATTGACTTATATTCATATTTGTTGTTTGCTGTTGGAGGCTCTCTATGGTCTTGGTACCTGAATGAAGAAATCATGAAATAAAATGACCTTAAAATAGAAGCCAGCACTTTAAACAATTTATTTTATAGAGGATGTTTTGCATTTTATAAATTTTCAACTTTACCTTAAAACTGTTTTCTGTACTCAGTCAAGTTTTTTGAAATAAAGTTAACTTTCTAACTTAAACAACTAAGTACATTTTGTGCTCTTATATGCAATATCTAATTGTTAGAAATTAATTCTACAGTTTTCTTCCAAAAAAGTTTCTTTGAAATCCTATTGAGTGAGGAGATTTTGCTGGAATTTTGTGAATCTGATGTCTGGAAAATTTTAATAGATTTGTACCAGCAAAAAAGTAATTTCATCATCCAAGTGTTTTGTCTTCAAGTTCTATTTGTGTTTTATTTGAACAATTTTTGTGTATCAATCCTGAAATACAGTCATTAAAAGAGTTAGTGTAGTTGATTCAAATTTTGCTGAAGATAAAATCAGTAAAGTTCTCTCTCTTGAAGATGTATAACTTTTTTACTGCACATAAAACAGAATCTAGAAACAATCCTTTCATCTTCCTCGGAGAAAAATGTATTAAAGTTTTGTACAAATGTTACTTCTTTCAGAATAAAAAATAAAACTGATGGTGAATGTTATGAAATCTCTTGTGATTATTTTTAATGTTTATAAAAGGATAATAAAATTTCTGTTTAGTACTATGAATAATTATGTTACATTAAAAAATATTGCATAATGCACTTGAATAGAATTGTAAAACAACTGTTATTTCTAACTAACCCACAATCAGGTTTATATATATATATAAAAAAAAAAATTCATTACTACTTAAAGCAACACTTTTTGTCGAAACCCATCAGGCTAGCTTCGTGAAGTTTTGGCTTTGACTGCCGAAACAAAAAGAAACTTGCCTGATTTATGGATAGAATACACTCTTTTTATTAGTTATATAAATACAACCAATTGTCCAACAGCAATATAAATGAGAATTACACAAATTTCTTGAAAAACAGAAGATAATACAAGGATTTGTCATTTGGGTTGAAATTTTATATTCTGAGTTGTTAGTATCTGCTATATGTACGTTTCTAATTGGTTGAACAATCTGAAACCCTCACAAGAGGAGAGAAAAAAAAAATATTTGTAAATGAAAAGTCAGAGCATCACCAGATTGTGTAGAGAAGTATATTCATTTTTTAACTTAAGAATTAAATCTTATGTAATACTAATATTTAAGTCATAAAGTATCTTTTTGTACCAAGTTTAATAATATGTATTATTTTAAGTAGTTTAATTAACCCTTTATTGTCTCCACCCATATATCTACACATGCTAGATATCACCTACAGCATTATATTTGCACATGCCAAACATCATTTCAATCCATATGTCTATGCATACGAGACACAACCTTCATCGAAATATCTACGCATACCAGATATCTTTTCCAATATGTCTGATCATGCTAGACATCATCTGTACCCATCTATCTATGCATGCTAGGCATCATTTCCACCAACTTATACATGCCAAATGTACCATGTTGCATTCAACTGCCTTGAATCTGGTTCATTGTGGTAAAATGTTGTTGCAATGATGAAAAATACTTTCATGGATGATAACTTTGAAACTAACTCAATAAAATGTTTGTACCTTGCACAATTTGATATCCCATGTCAATAGGGTTAAAGTTTGAATCTACGTAAAATGGTAGTAACTTGTGCACTTTCGTGTCCGATGTCAGCAGGGTTAAAGTTTGAATCTACGTAAAACGGTTGTAACTTGTTCACTTTGATGTCTCACGTCAGTAGGGTTAAAGAGACACCACACTGGTTCTTAATCACACATACATTGTTTTCTATGCTCTGTTAATTTGAAACAATAAAACAAAATTAACACTTACTTGCAGTATTCCACACTGGTGTCAGGTTCAGAAAGAATATTCAAATCACCAGGAAAGTCACTGATGTTGAAATCTGACAGAGTAAAGTTCAGAAATCCATTCAGTGACCCATCTGGTGAAATGAAAACTTTATAAAATGTCTCCTCTATAAAACTTGATGTAAAGGCAATAATTAGTGCCTGAAAAGTAAGAATATAGAATTAACAGTTCAGAAAATAACACACTTTCTTTCACCTTAAATAATATACTGTAATATTATTTAGTTTGATTGTGTAAGAGCAAACATTATTAAGTTTCACACCATTAAGTATATTAGTGAAACACAGTTAACTGGGTTTGACATTGTGGATTATAATAAAATTCACTGTGTTAAATGTCTATTGCATCACTAACCATGCTTGATAGAACAGAAAATAATAGCATTTTCATCTTAAATTTCTTATGACATTGTTACTTTTTATATTAAATGAACATCAATTTACTATATAGAATTATTATACTATATAATTCCAAAATAAAGTAATAATATGGTGACACTGTACTTCAAGTGATCAGAAAGGTAAAAAACAATTTATTGTTTCTATTGACATCAATATGTAATACATTATAAACTCCTGTCTCTTCATAATAGTAACAATTAAGTTTTTATATCACATCAAAATTGTGATAGATCAACACCATGACAATTGTTCAATGCACAAAATTTCGTCTTAAATTAATAACAACCAATGGTCAGTAGGTGTAAACTTGTAAACTGACTCACAAAAAGAAATCACATCAATGTATTTTATAAACCCACTAAAGGTGCTTTAGAAAATCACTGCAGAAAGAACACAAGTACACAGAAATTCTAAAAGAGATCATATTAAGTTACAGTTTTGGAACTGACCTATACTTATAACATTAATTACATTAATTTAATAATCACCTTAAACATCAAACGTTTCTCAAAATAATTTCATAATTTAGATAAAATTTGAAAGGAAATGCAAAGAGTTTATTTCACTTATAATGATTCTTAAGGTGTCTCACTCTAATATCATACATGCGTATGAAGTATTCCTTTATCACTGTAATCAATGTATGTGATATTACTAACAGTATTAAGAACAAGTACAAACATTGCTCATAATTCTCTGTACTTACATTTGTGATGACAGAAATCTTTCCAACAGAATTAAGAATTCTGTACCATATTCCTATCAAAATAGAATCAACCTATTAGGATAACTGGAATATATTTCAATAACTTTACTGTCTAATCTTTTTATTATTTTTTTGCTTACAAAACAATTCTCTTTCATTAACATTACATTCATGTATAGAATGGATTATATATATCTCAGCTAAGTTATAAATTAAGACTTATCACTAAAGACTAATCAGGAGTTATTAATTAACTCTAATAATTCTTCTCTGTATATTTAGTGTAAAAAAATCGAGGTTTGAAATAAAACAAACTTCAAAGTATGAATATTAGATTACTTCACTATCTGGGTAACTAGAAATGTCATAATGAAAATACCTAAAAGGCTAAAATCCAAATATTTCTTACAACTGATTGGTTCACACATGACTGTCAAATGATTGTTATTATTTACTAATAACAGTCCTCACTCAGTTAATGGAAGAGTGTTTGTATGTCACAAAGAAGTTGGGTATCACAACATTGTCTACATTTTAAGAGCTTCAGACTGTGATTTCTAACAGATTTCCCACGATACATTTGTTTTAGTACCTACATTTGTTTCAATATAGTTTTCCTTTTTTGTATGTGATGTATATTGTTGGCTATGTATTGCACAAGTCCCATCTGTTCTTGAAATTTGCAGAAGAATCTCAAGAGTAAGATTTAATATTTATTTATTTTATGAAAACACTAGCATCTTCCAACTTTGGTGAATATTCTAGAAACTCACAATAAACTATATAAACCAACATGCCAAGAGCAGGAAGAATATTATTAGTCAGTTAAAGTCAGTGTGATAAAGGCCTCAGAAGCTATTATTGTGATTAACACCAATTAATCATAAAACTACAAAATTGGGAACCAGGTATGCAGTAGATTTTGAACATTACAAACCATTCAATTTCAACACATTAATTTGGGATATTTTTTCTACAAGAACATTAAATAGCATCCCTGGAAAAAGTCAGTTTGTAATCAGTGCAAAGCCATACAAGATAGCCAGCTTAAGTGATGTGTGACAGTCTCAACTCGGATTGAATTTGCTTGTTATGGGCCTGAACTGTCGATAAAATATCGGGTTCTAGATCATATATAAAACTCAGTATTGTTTCTAAAACTCTTGTACCTAAACCCTAATTTGTAATAACTATAATTATAATTTGTGTCGTTTTTCTTTTGCATATTTTAATATATTTGTGTCATAATAGAGAACAGTACATGCCAATCTTGTTGAGAAATATCATATTTTAATACATACTAACATTTAAATAACAACTAAATTCAAATTAGCGATTATTTAGAGCAATAATACATAATGTATGTAACATAATAAATCAGAGACTTGTCTGAAATAAAAAATATGTAACATTGTCAATTTACTTTCTTCTTAACAGACTAAAACTAAACAGCTTGCTGTATTCACCACACTGTGCACTCACCAATGTTCTTAACTCTTTCTGCAACAGGTCGTCGTAAGAAAGTGATAAACTTCCTAGCATCGAGCCTGATTTCTGTGATGTTGTTTAGTAAAGCAAATAATGGTGCCAGAGGAAATGCAACCACAAAAATTGTGACAAATCCAAACTGCAACACTGGAGAAGGGAACAAATTACAGAAACGTTTATTAATTGAACTGTACATTTAATGTTTGAGGAAGTTTTTATGATTTAGACAGTTAAATATATTAATGTAATTAGTGGACTACAATAACAATAATACATGTGGTGACTCCTTGGAAGTATCACACTTTATTACACAGAAATTCTAACCTTATGGTGTTGATTCAGGTCTAAAGGTGGTTGAATACGAGATTTAATTTCTAGTTTAACATGAAAGTCAAGACAGAAACATTAACATCAAAATCAAGTAGCATATTAATAATGTTTCATTTAAAAAACAAACAAACTAAAACACAGACAAGGACCTTTAAAATTGCTGTTCCAAAAAATACTAATCATTGAAGTGGTGTAGCTGTTTTACAGGTATTTAATAAATGTTTCCTCTATACATTAAACTGTTCTGAAAAACAAGCTGAAACCCATAAAATTAAAAAAAAATTTCTTTGTTTGTTGTTAAATGCAAAGTTGTACGATGTGGAATTTGACCCATAACCACAGCGGGAATCAAATGTTTAATCTTAGCATTATAACCCTTCAGGCTGAGCAAGAAACACAATTCATATCCATTTCTACACCATCAAAAACATTCTAAATGCTGCTCCGACTAAGTTTTTCACATACATTATTATCATATCACACATTTCATCTTTACTGTTAATTATACATTAAATATCTAAAAGTATTTTAAATTACGTTGGAGGAACTTAAAATAATATATCATTCATTTCCATAGTAGTCAGTTACTCAGTTAACTACAATTAAAATAACTTGATTTTAAGGCTCTTGAATGATGTACAAACTACAAGGTCATTGTTAAAGATCTAACATTTTTCACAGACATGGAAAAAGTACCATTTTAATCTGTTCAAGTTTTTATGTAGAACATATGTATCTCTTAATGTAATTATTTTCACATCATTATTTTAAATTTAAGCCTTACCCTTTTCAAGATATTCACTAAAAAGACCCAATTCTTCTTGGTTTATTAAGTTGTAGTCACTCTCCCACTGGTTTTCATAAGCACACTGATCCTTTTTATGCACTGACCACTTCTTGTAAACCCGTAACAGCCATCTAGATAAATACAAAAATATTTTTACCTAGTTTTAAAATAATATCAGTTTTTGTTGTTGACATGAATGTATAAATAGTTTAATTTTACATACAATCTGACATACCACATGTTTGACTGAACATTAATAAACTATGAATCTCGAACATATCAAAATCACTTTTTGAAAAAAAAAGTACAACAGTTCTAATATCTCAAAATGAGCCAACTGTCATAGAAAATGTTCTTACATGAAATTATTACAATAAATGTCTATTTTAACTAAAAAACTTACGGAACACCCATTTCCACCACGGCGTTAATGAGCTGCTTCCCTGCCACAATTATAGCTAACTGCAAAGAGAGTTCAAACAAACACCCTCCTGTTCCACACTAGAAAGAAATGCAGAAAAACAGTTTCAAAATTACTGTGGCAATACCACTTTAAAAAATATCTCAGAAAGGACACAAGACTGAAAAGTACAATAAGATATAAGTTAGTGAGTGAGAGCACTAATAACTTGCCCAGGATCAAATGGTCCAAAAAAATAATGTTTCAAACCTCAAAATTTAAAGAATGTGTGTGACTAACATGAAAAACTTTGATTGATTCTTCATAGTTTAAGTTTCTCATGACAGGCTCAATCCCAGGAACTGACCTAACAATTATTCTGTGCTTGTTATAGTATTACAATGTATTCACATCATTTGGCAGGCTTTAAGCAAACATAAAAAGTTTTTTGCACACCAAAGATTATATTTTTTAATGGAGTATTTTCACTAAAATGTATCTGTGAATACTTACATATGTATAGATGAATAAATAGAGAATTTCTGTTTGTTAGTCTGAATGTTGATTTCCATGTTTAGCTTAAAAATACTTTTCTTAGTCTCAAAATTTCAAACCTTTTCTGTAATATCTAAACCTAAATCCTTGTTACTGGTGTAACCCATGAAGCAGTGAAGAATGACTGTCTGGAATGACTTTAAATTGTGATATTAAACTACTTATGTTTATACTAAATAGTTTTATGCTCTTAATAGTGTGTGTATGTGTATACATTGTTAAATGTTATTGTTTCATTGCCTTTATAACCCCTAACTAATTACTATTCATGCCTTAATAAGTTGTAAATCATGTGACAAATATGCAGCTCTTGCTATGCTTTTGAATTCCATTATGCACGAGCTACTCATGAACATTTTTTAAAATATCACTATTATTATTAGTTTTTTGTTTGTGTGTTATTTGGTGTGTTTTATTTTAATTTTGTGCAAAGCTACACAAGGGATATCTGCACTAGCTGTCCCTAATTTAGCAGTGCAAGACTAGGGGGAAGGCAGCTTGTCATCACCATCCAGTGCCAACTCTTTCACTAACAAATAGTGGGATTGACTGTACCATTATAACGACCCCACGGCTGAAAGGGCGAGCATGTTTGGTGTGACGGGTATTCAAACTCGCCACCCTCAATTTACGAGTCGAGTGCCTTAACCACCTGGCCATGCCAGGCCTATTATTATTAGTAGTAACAGTAGTACTTATTTCACTTAATCTAACCTAACTGATCTAAAGAGATTTCTATTTTTAAACAATAATTTCTCATGGCAATCAAGGTTAAATTGAAAGCAAAATATGGAATTTTATTCACAGGAAACATTGCAATATGATAAATCGCTTGACAGATGAAAACCACGGCTTTCTATTGGTTTTTAAGTAATACTGAACTTAGTGACTTAAACACTGATTGGAAATTTCTTATGAATTTTATCCAGGTAATTTTATCCCTGGTTAAGTGTTCATTCTCTTTTGATTTTTTTTACTCTGGCTTGTAATTTTTGGAGTTTAAATCAAGTTTTTCTGATTCAAATTTATACATGCCCAGCCCAAAGGTAAAAGAACAAATGCATAATCAACATACACTAATTCCTGTGCCTAGTATTTGACCACTCAAAGGTGATGGGTGTGTTTATAAAAAAACTGAAAAGTTATTTGGTTTGGTTTGTTTTGAAGTTTGCACAAAGTTACACAAAGGCTATCTGCACTTGAAGTCCTTAATTTCGCAGCATAAGACAAGAGAGAAGGCAGTTAGTCATCACCATTCACAGCCACACCTGAGGCTACTCTTTTACCAATGAATAGTGTGGATTGACTGTCATATTATAATGCCCCCATGGCTGAAATGGCCAAAACTGAAAAGTACTACTGAAGATCTTATAAAACAAATATATGGTAGTGTTACTTGCATCTGAACTTAAATACTGAGGGTTTGTCATAAGTTTAATAATTTCTCTGGCACACAAAATAAAGATTTTCTTATGGTTATTTTGGTGCACTCATAAAAAAATTCCAAGCTATATTAATTTCATTCTTGAAAATACAAACATGAAAAAAAACATTACATTATTTACAGCTGAACAGAAAACAAGAAACAACCTTAAAAAATTACAAGTAATTACATATAACATTTCCTTTTAGTCATTAAGAAATCAAAGTAAAAAATAAACAACAAAACTAGTATGCTTACATACCACTATATACATATATATACACACACGTGCCACTTTAAACAGGTACTTGATACATATATATACATATATACACACACACACTTATATACACTATAAACATGTATTTGATATATATGTATACACACACATACACTTATATACACATATCACTATAAGCAGGTATTTGATCCATATCATCTTCAATAAAGCCATAAAAAGTACATTTTACACAACTAAAAATAGGTGAATTTCATATCCCTAATGTTTCTCATTTGAGTGATGCATACAAGGTTAAAGGTCATGATGCATACAAGGTTCAACAGTGCAGCTGTCACAGAGGTAGTAAGAGATACCATGCTGGTTAGTGTCTGATTGTCACTCAATGTGAAGTACAGAACAGTTTGAATGGATATTCTGTAAACAATCACACCAACCACAGCAGCAATAGCTATTGTTACCTAAAGAACAAAACATAATTTAAGTCTATAAAGAATCACTGCATCAAGACCTACTGTAACACAGAATATATATGTAAATTTAAAATAGTTTTAGGGAACTTAAAAAAAAAAAAAACACTTTGCTGTAGCAAACTATAACTGGAGTCTGGCAGTTAAAGTCCAGATTTCTTCACACAGTTGGAGGTTATTTGTCCTTTTATGGAGTGGTTCACTAAGTCTTTGCCTGGATTTTCTAGGCAGCAAATTGTTTTGCAGGATATGATAAAACAAAAACCATGAAACCTGCAACTGATCAAACAACTCTAAAGTTATGCTTTTCTGTGGCATCTTAACCCATTTTATAATTACTAAAAATTGGCAATTTCACAATTTTTTGTTTGTCAATGTTTGGGACCTGTACAAAAATATCTTTCTACCAGCTACCATGTAAATTGGTCAAAATATGGCTGAGTAAATGATCAACAAATACCTCTAAATTATGCTTTTTTCAGATCTCTTCCTGCCTCCACCCCCCCAAAAAAAAAAAAAAAAAAAAAAAAAGATTCAAAATGGGCAAATCTAGCTATTTTTGTTTGTCACTGCATTGAGCTCATGAATATTTACATTTGTGCCAATTGACTTCCAGACCGCTGTAAATATAACCACGCAAGAGCCCAAAATATATATTTTTGGGTTGTTTGGCATCTGGCCCCTTAAAAAAGCCTAAATAAAAAAAATGAAAATACTTACTGGACATACTGGACTAAAGTATGACCCTACCAAGTTTCAGGATAATCTGCCAAGATATGTATGTATGGCAATCGACTGAAAAGAGTTTGAAAGAAGGTGAAGCAACAGAAAAACTATATCTCTTTCATGATGATGAGGAACCCACATCAAGTAAAAATGTATCTCAAGATCGCTGGTATGGGTATTAAAACTGTTTTTATTATCCTGAAGGCCTGAGATACCTAAGAAGGTGAAACATTGTTTTCTAATTTATTTTAATAAAAGTTTTAATATCCATACCACCCATCTTGAAATACAGTACACCTATCCGTGGAGACAATTATGAGAAATAACTGTCTTGTATACCATACTGCAAAAAATTGGAAACTGGATTCACTGAAAATAATAAAAAAATCCTCCCAAGTTTACAAAGTGCATCTTTTAAAAACAATTTTTCTTTAAACATAGAACCAAAAATCTATGAACCAAAAACTCTAACAGTACCACCTGTGGTACTGGGATGTCTCTTTTAAGCCTTTGAGTGATCTCTGATCATTTGGGAAAAAAACCCTTTAAAAGTAGACTCATTCTTGAAACACCACTGAAAACTTTTCTTGTAAATAGACTGGACCACCAAAAGATTGATAATAAGCAAAATACATGATTGTTGAGACAAAGATAAAATTTCCTTACTTAATCGTGTTATTTTTATTCATATTATTGTTACACAAAACTACAGCAAAATCGACTGAGCATTTTCAACCACAACATAGAATGATATGCTGTATGGAATGCTTACTTAAAAATCAGTTAATTTTCAGTGAAAGATGCTTTATGTGGTTATAAGTGCATAACAGATGCAACGTTGTTCCGAGTGACTGCTTTCATGTTGGACGTTAAACAAGTCACAAAACCTTGATAAATAATTACTTCAAAAGACACAAATCTTTATTTAAAGAGACGTTTTAAACACACTTGTTTTATTTGAAAGGGCTGTTTTTCTACTGGAATAATTTTATACGTGCCTAGTGGGGGTCATGTCTCACTCTAAACACATATTTTCTCATTGCTGTGCATTAAAAAAGTCAACATAACAGATAATTAAAAACTAGGTATTTAAAATCCACAAATAGAGATCACAAAAAAAATGTAAGCAAATAAAACTGTAGATCTATTGCTGACAGCTTAACTCAAGCCACAAATAATCATTTTGATTCCACTATAAAATTATTTCAAATGATATTTATTTTGTTACAGGACTCCACTGAGATTTCTGCAAGAAACTGACAGTACTTTTGAACTTACTTCCCCATCCTTAATTATGTCATGCTGTGAAATTTTCTGAGTCCTTCATTTTTAGCCATCAAAAAATCCAGTGTTTTACTAGTATGTGCATTAGTTGGAAACTACAGCTTGTGCATTTTCTAGTGTTTTTATTGGAAACAGACACAACAAAATTAGTCGATTCTGATGATGGATATTGTTATTCAAGCCACTGTTGTTCATCATTACTCAAATTTATTTCCCTGGCAACATTTCAACAGCTGTTTGACACTGGATGATTATCATAACAGATGCTACTATTCAATATCACATCGGTAATTCTTTTTTCTGTTTTTTGAACTTAGCAAAAGTCACAAGTACATATTCAGTATTTGTTACCACTGCATATATTACTCTTTCATACAACTATTGCAATTTTAAACAGGTAGTGGTAGTAAAAGTTATTGATAATTAGCAATTTAGCAAAGTGTGCCACTGAGAGAATTATTTGTGTTGCCTTATTCTAACAAACACTTGTACACAGCAGGCTGTTGAAGAACAAACATATTGTTATGTAAACCTATCAAAGTAAGCATGTGACTGTGTATGTTTATGTTGCACTAAACTTTGTTGTAATTTTTTAAAAGAAACATTATTCCATTCTGATGAGATTCCTTTGTTACTGTTCATCTTTTGTTATATAATAGTACAAGCTGATGGAAGCTACTCATTAAATTTGTGATCATACAATCTTTGCCTTCACAATGGTCCTTTGAGAACAATTTTACAGTTTGTATGTTACAGGTATATTTACTGGTATACGTTTATTTTCTCTTGAACATATGTTATTTATTTTTAATATGTGGTGGATGAGTGGAACATAAAGCACAAGCAACAGTAAACTGTCACAAAATATGTAACATTCAACTGAATTCACATGCACTTGTGAAGTTTAGAATGTATTCTCTATTAATGAATATTAAAAAAAACATCTTAAGTAACAATATAATTAAAACTCATTCTAGATTGTCAGAAAAATAAAGAAACAACATGAATCAAAATGCAGAGACTGTATTATCAAGCCTATAGCCAAAGGCTCTAACAAAGTAAATAAATACAGCTGCAAGTAATGTCTGTATTATTTTCTTAAGCTTATTATAAATCTCTCTATTAACTCCATGCCTACAGTACTTATCAATTTTAGTGGGGACAAAATAGTTTGTTTACTTTTTAAGAGTCCCGAGTTTTCAGCTTGAAAATACAATTTTTATATTTTGATTCAACTTTTCTGATGATCCATACACCCCTTCCCAAATTAATAATTTTTAATAATAAAGTTCACAAACACACATATTCCTGTATATAGATAAATTTCTCATTCCCACTGAATACCAAACACCATCACTGTGTCAAATAGTCTTCATTACCTATTGAACCTGTTTCTAAAGTTCACTGTTCTCAAAATTGGTTCTTCTTTAAATCTGAAATCTTAAATGTTCACATAGCTTTAGTGTACACACCTACATACTCAAATTAATTCATAAATAAATACTCACCAGTAGTAACACCACAGACCAGGAAAATATGGTACACGGTACTCGTCTCTTCCAAAACGAAACACATGGTTCGTTTACCTGTTACAGTGTACATCACAGAAGCATTTAGAAAAACACATCAGTAAAAAACTAAGTAATAAATTTTCATAACTCGTAAGAAATAAAGTTCAAACACATGCCCTTAGAAAAAGAACCAGAACTGATGAAAAACTACTGTAATATTCCTTCTGAAGTTCAATTTACATTATTTTTGAAGGGGATAATAAAACCACAACTTAGGCATTGGAACATCTAACTTGTTTGTTTGTTTTTTTAAAAAAGGGATAAAATAAATGTAATGAACTTTAAATGATTTGCTTTGTTTTAAATTTCACACAAAGCTACACGAGGGCTATCTGCACTAGTCGTCCCTAATTTAGCAGTATAAGACTAGAGGGAAGGCAGCTAGTCATCACCACCCACTACAAACCCTTGGGCTACTCTTTTACGAACAAATAATGGGATTGACCATCACATTATAATTATGAGTCGAGCACCTTAACCACCTGGCAGCCAGGCAGGGACTTTAAATGAGAATATTTGAAACAAGCATAAAAGTTGACATTTTAAACTTTCAATTTCAAACAATGTTCTATCAAGATCTTTTAAATTTTTGTTATTCACATCTATTTTTTATACTCTGCTGTCTTTTAAACTACATGTAATGCATTTACACTGAATTATTTTTAGAAAAGTGTTTTATCACCCTTTTAAAATTGTACCTTTGAAGACCATTTACTCAAAATAACTGCATTTTTCAAGAAGAATAAGGCATTTTTTTAAGTTTAATAATTTTAAGAAAGAATTCATACAAAAGATACATAGCTTGTTAATTTTGTTTGATAGAGTCATTTAGTTACAGTTTTGTTGTAACACCAATACCAAACACTTTTAGTGTCATCATAAAACTTATAATCTGATAATCAACTACAACACTGCAAAATCATCATCAACAGATAGATCTAGACTTGTATAAAAACAAGACAAATTGTGGGAACTGGACAAAAAGTCAGATGTTTGTTTTGATGTTTATTATAAATTGATAACTGCTGTTCTTACCCCTGTAATAAAGTTTACTTTCTTTTTCTTTACTTTTGATAATTTAGCTAAATATTCTGGCCTTGGATGTTCCTGGTGATATAAAAAAAACACACATTATGATCAAGAGTTCAGGTAAAACATCATATCTGTGTGTTAAGAAATTTACATTTTTAAACATGTATTTTTGAGAAACTTTCTCAAAAGAATAACTTTAGGGAACATTCAAACATTATTTTTATAAGACAAAGTTTGAAAAGATGTTCAAAGGAAAATACTAGAGAGTAGCTGTAAATATCATACTGGAAACAAACAAACTTGTCCTGAGCACCCACTCAAGGCAGGAAAACAAGGTCATTAACCCTTTCACATCAAGAAGGTCAAGCTGCATATGTCACAACCTTTTACAGAGTTAAATTCAAAATTTAATTAAACTAGTTTATTATCGATGTATACAAGTAAACTTTGCATCACAATGTAATTACTGAATCAAATTTTAATAGTATTTAAGTTCTTAGATTCTTCCTTTTTTTATAATTTACTTATCACCTCTACAAGAATTGAATAATTTTATGTAAATTAGTTATTATAAAGTAGTTATTTTACGGCTTTCTATCTTATTCGTTCATGATGTCATACACTAGGAAATTAGAGTCATTTAGCACGCACACAGCTTCTCTTTTACAAGCTGCCAATAGTTCTCTATGATGTTGTATATCCATAGACTTACCACTATATCAGCAAGGGGCATTTAGTGTGGTAGTGCCATTAGTAAAGAACAAAAAAAGATGCTGGTAAACAGTACATTTTATGTTTTTCATGAATATTCTTTATTTATTACTATAAAAGTAACTAAAATGAAAAAACAAGAAAGTTGTTAGGTTAGATTAGCTAAAATAATGAATAGTAATAAGAAATATTCTTCATATTGTTTAATGTAATTCAATAGGGTAACATGAGCTGAAGGTTCACCAAGTGATTTAAAACTTGTGAGGAAGGACTGTTTGTTTTGAATTTTGCACAAAGCTACTCGAGAGCTATCTGTGCTAGCCGTCCTTAATTTAGCAGTGTGAGACTAAAGGGAAGGCAGCTAGTCATCACCACCCACCGCAAACTCTTGGGCTACTCTTTTACCAATGGATAGTGGGATTGACCATGACATTAGAATGCCCCCACGGCTGAAAGGGCGAGCATGTTTGGCTTGACGGGAATGCAAACCCGCAACCCTCAAAGGAAGAATTAATAGTAACACATGGTTCAAAAGTCAATAAAACTGTAAGATTAAGAAGAAACAGAAGATGTATATTGTCACAATTTGTTGTCATTTTAGCACAATAAAAAAGTAATTCACAATTATTTCATAATTTTTATGGTGGTTATGAGGACGTTTAGATTGGCTGATCATTTGAAAGTTACAGCTTGTAAAATAACAGATAAAATAAACTTTTTACTGACAGCAAACATCATCTGATATTTATGAAGGAGGTTTAAAGAACTACTCAAGTGAAATTTGAAAATTTTTAAATGAAGTATTTTTTAATCTTAACATGAAAAATCACTTTACAATCATAACAGTCAACACTGACAACATGTAATTAAAATACTTGTATGATTACTGTCAAATTTGTCATGACACAACTAGTACCTTCACAATCACAATAGGTATACTGCCATGGTTAAAAGTTCATGTCAAATACACAAGTCCATTGTGATAAATTAATAACTGAAATAAAAGTACACATTACCTCTAAAGTGTCAAAATTAGTTACATCCCAATGGTGGGTGATTTTTGCTGAATATCTTTTCCACAATTCCATAAAGATAACAGCTGAAAGTAAATAAAAACAAAGTGATAAAGTTTATCATCACTAAAGACAGAAATTGCAACAGAATACAAATTACTCTTTAAACTTATATGGCTTATGATAATTTATTCAACTATTTTTGTTCACCAAAGTGTTAGTAATAACAAACTTTGTAAAGGTTTTCTTTTTCCTTGAAAAGTCCCAAATTACAGACAAGATATCTCAAAGTAATAACATGCTTTTGGAATTAATTTGAAGTGTTTGATGTGAGACTTCAGTAATAGAAGTTTAAAGTCTTGAATGTGTAGCAAATTTGATGTGCTTTATGTTGGTTTGAAATTAAGACCATTTCAAGTATTGCAGGTTGGACGTTTTATGTTGAAGTAACCCTTTTGCTATGGGCATCCATTACCACACATATCATGAGGATTTTCTTAGTGAGTTACTTTCCCAAAATTCAGATCCTTTGTAAGGTCAGTTTTATGTTACTGGATATGGTAGCATGAGCATACATGCACCTTGTCATTATAACTTCTACACTGTTATCCAGATACAGTTGAAAGATCAATATAATAAATTTATATATGTACGTGGTGTGGACAAGAAAAGTGGCCCCCTTGAAAATACTGTTAATTTGTTATATATTTTATTTGATAACAGAAAAATGTGTAAAATGCACTTCACAAGATCTATTCCAAAATGATATCAAATAAATTAACATTTTCAAGGGAGAGGCACTCTTGTCCTCCCCTTCTATATAAATGAAAATGTTATCAAATTTAAGCTATTTTATATGAGTTATAGTTTGAAGTTATTCTAGAATGAAAAAAGGCATTATTTATATTAATTTCCTAATTGTTTTTAGTGGTCAAATCTATCAAGCCCAGACAGAGTTTCATCAGTAAAAATAACAGACAAAACATTATGTTTTTCTTTGTACAAAAATGTTTGATAATTATCTAGAGGTTATAAAAATTTTATATGTGAAATTTGAACATTTTCTGATGCATACAAATATTTTTAACCTTAAAATCAAAATTACTATGCATGTTAGATAGTCAAAATGCTAAAAGAAAATAGGCATAAGAAAAGCGTAACTTAAAAAAGTCTTAAAACTAATTTACAAAAAAATTTGATATTTTGTGTATGAAAGCTCTAACAGAGTCTGAAGAAGAGAATATTATTTATATAACTTTAACATGTAAATCTATATAATACTTACCCCAGAGTGACATAAAAACAGCAAAAAATACAGCAGCACCGTTGTCAAAAAGATGTGTAATTCTGACAAAAGTGCATGTCTGTCCTAGCTGTTCATATTTACATCCTTTTATGTCACACCGAGGATATAAAATTATGTCTTTGTGGTTCTCACAAACGTCCTTACTGTAAAAAAAAAATAACAAAAATATGCAATTTTAAGTTTATAGAATAAACACAGTACAGTTGAACATTTAAATCAATCATAATATACAACTATCAATTTCAATGATAATGCCACATAAAATAACTGATTAACTGAAATTATGTTTAAATCAATTTGTCACAAAAATTATTGAAAATATTTTTAGGTACATTAATGGTTAAAAACATATCAACCAATAAAAATTAATGGTTCCAATTATTACTCTTTGCAATTATTCCAGCTACAAATGTCTTGTGCGAAAATAATTAATTAGTTAAACACTGATTAATTCATCCAGTGATTAATCACTTACCACATTCCATCAATTACATATCTCTAAGTAACTGATTTATCTGAGGTATAATTTAGAAAATGATCAAACATGAGTTATAAAAATAATAAACTGTTTGATAACTCTTTTAACTTTTTTCTCCCCTAATTCATACCTGTGAGCATCACCCACCAAGGTGAAGAACCCATAGAGGAAACACAGCACTCCTACTGCTGAAGCTGGGATCAGCATGCAGGTATAAAATCCCAGCCAAGCAAAGTAGAGGCCAATTTTCACTCCAAAATATTCCCTGAAAAAATTGAAAGGAACAAACAATAAAGTGATTCTTATCAAACAAAATATAGTGGATACAATAGCTAATGAGGAACTCCAAAAAATCAATCCATAAGAACCTTTTTTTTTTTTTTTATAAAGATTTGTCTCAATTTTAAACTCTGATTAGTATGAGAGCAAAGTGATTTTCATGCTAAAATTAATAAAATGTTTATATCTTTAATATTACAGTTTCCAAATTTCATTTGCATAGCTTCTAAAATCTTCTAATTGAATATCAAGTTATTTTTGGAAAATATTTATATGTCATGCATTAGTGTCTCTACCTTCACATTACATGAGCTCAGGCCATTTGTTTAACCTTGTAACCACACCAAAAAAAATATGAAATAAAATTTTTCCTTTCTAAAATCCCTGCAGAGCACAATAAAAGCTTATCATTGTTTATCCTGACTATCTTCAGGCTTGTATCAGTTAAATATGACAACTTCCTTCATACTAAGCCTATGTAACAACCCAGGAATCACCTTGTATACACTTCGTTCAAATTACAGCATAAAGTTATGTCATACAAACAATCTTCAAAAGTATATACATATATTGCAAATAAATTAATCTATTTCTTCATTCATATATTCTAATGTTACCTAATAAGTATTTTTTTACAATAAAACAAACAAAATATGTGCATAAAAATAACAAAAATCTAGTACTTTATTGTGAATGCTGTAATTTCTTTTGTTGTCAAAGACTTAAAGTATTGATAGAGGCTAACCCAAATTTTCCATGGGGCTGTTTTTCATTTTTTCCCCAAATTATTTATTAATTTCAAACACACAATTTAGAGCACAAACAATAATAAACACAAAGAATTCAATGTCTTATAATTATTACAATTTAACTGGTTTTCTAACTAAACATTGTGCATCAAAACACTTTCCTTGGCTGGTTAAGCTAAACATAGTAATAGCAGATTTGAATCTATGTTCCAAAAAAATTAAAAGCCATCCTGTGAACGAGATGGCATTATACATAAAACAGAATATTAAATATTTATTTTCTAATGGTTATCAATAATGTAATAGCAAATGTCAAAGACAGAAAGAGAGAGAATTATTTACATTTTTGAAAGACTGTATGTCGAACAGAGCTTTATGGGATGGCTTGGTAACTATAACTTTATGTTATGTACGAGAAAAATCTGCAAGTCTGAAAGCTGTATTCAATTTCAGTGAACCAAACACAAGTGAAAAGATGTCTAAGTTTAGCAATTTTAAACAAACAAGTGCCATCATGTGATACAGAAATGTAAACACTAAGACGTTACAAATTAAAATATTTTACTTTTGAAATTCAGAAATTAAAACTATTATATAACAGAAACATCTGATTAACTACATGCTAATTCTATTAGATCTACATCTCTTTTGGTTGGTTATTACCACATCTTTATTGAATTTTGTAGCTCAATAAATATAATACAATAGCAACAAAAGAGAATTCTCTCCCTCCTATCATGACTGACTCTCCTTATACATAATTATTGTATTCAGAATGATCGCTTTCAAAACACAACTTGTAAGAATAAAACTCCAACTGAGACTCTAAACATGGCATACAAATATAAGATGTTTTTTTGGTAATTTCAATCTTTAGGTAAAACTCAAAACTTTTACCAAGTGATTTTTTATATTAAATAAATAAATTCTGTCCAGGAAATTATTAACACTCACTTGATGTCATCGAGGGGTTGCTTTTTAAATATTGTTGAAAACGAAGCCCAGTTGTTCAATAACCATTTCCTGGGAGCTTTGTCATCTGAAGAATGACATTCCCCCTAATAATACGTCAAAATAAATTATCAATATAACCATTATTTTACTGATACAGGAAGTGAAATATCAACTAATAAAAATATGTTAAAGTGTACTTTGCTGGAAAATAATATTAATAACAAACTACAGGAGCAACCCTATCACACAAATTCATCAGGTCATAAACCTGATATAATACACACTGGCTGTAGAAATAACTGTGAACAATACTTTTAACATATGAAAAATTGTACTTTATCAACATCACGCACACTTGGAAAGAAGAATCCAATAAGTTAACTGACCTCATGTAAAGGAAAGGCAGCTTCGTAGACACGATCTTTGATAAGCTTTGTTATTCCTGAAAAAATAGGAGAAAAACACAGTATAAATACATAAGGCATGAAATATTTAATAAAACAATGTTAACAGTGATTGCAATGACTTTTATTCATCACTATATATCATATCATATATATTGAAACGCACATATCATACGTAACAAACCCAAGCACACATGTCAAGTACTACAGGGTTGCCAGTGACAAAGTCTTTTTTAGTAGTTTAAGAAGCCTATAACCATATTATTATTTACCAAATTTTCACTTTCTTATTCAGATGAAATAAGGTTTCATTATACTGTTCTGCTGAACCATTGAAAACAGGATTCAAAATTAAAGCTTACAGAGAAATAAAAAAGAAACTTATTGGATTGCTAATCTAAATACTGATCAACCTTTTGGACTTAATCTGGAACCTGGAATCGTTGATCTTCGTTCACTGGTTTCATCTTTGTCAAAAAAATTATTTATATTCTTTGCTTATTTATTCTCATATTGTGAAAGCTGAATTTACTGACACATACAATTTGTTTAAGATAATTTTTCATATAATTTTTTATAAACTAATTAGTATATCTTTTTCAACCTGTCTCCAGGTGTCACCTTTACTTTACTTATAAGTGCAGTTTTAAATACACACATATTCAGCCATTTCTAAAGTAAAATATTCCTTGCACCTTTTCGCATATATTATCACCATTGGCTATATTATATTGGAAATGAGACGTTTACACAAGAACATAGAGAAATAGACATTTCTTGGAAAACCACATGACGTTCCTGATGTCACTAAACTACCTTTATTTGTATATCACTCATTTGATTACACCACCATTTCTAATTTGTAACTGAAGAAAGATACACTTTTCAAAAGTGCTCAAATTATGGGTTTTTTATTCATTTCTATCAAGACATCTTGAACCAACATGTTTTTACAACATCTTGAATGACCTGTACAATATATTGTCCAAATAAAAAAGCACACACACCTCCAATACTTATAGTGGGTTACAGTCTAAGAGCAGAATTAACTGACTTCTTTCCAAACTGTTTATTATCAAATGACTATGTATATTATATCACAACACAAAACAACTTGTTTTTACCTGTTACAATGCTAACTATATAGGACTGACCTAAACATTAGGGAAAGTTGCTTACTTTCTACATAAAATACAGAGTGGACCACAGCTGAAGTTATTTAAATTAACTGTGCATTGGTTTCCACTTCTGTGTGATTGTATCAGGAATACCCAGGGTTACAAAGATTTTATTTGTTTCTATTAAGACTTCTTGAACTCACGTTTTTCTAACATCATAATTATACTGTTCTCATAACATCTTTAGTTTTTCACCTATGTTCTGCTATTTCTTTATTCATCAGTTAATCTGTCAATATTACAACTTCCTAAGCTTTAGACAGGAGACATTTGTTCTATGTACAGGCAGTAAAACCATAAAATTAAAAGAAGAGTATAGGGAGATGCTAAGTTGAAACTTTGAAGAAAATAGAAAGCCTAGCATTCAGAGAGGAAAAAACATGTTTGTTCATTATATTTCATATTTTTCAGTTTCTCATTTCACTGCACATTGGTAATTTCATTTCTATTAGTATTACGGTTGAAAAATAGTAGATGATATGTAAAGTTTTGCCAGAAAAATATTTTTTGAAAAGAAGTATTTTTTTTTACTTTTTCAAATGGAAACTTTCACTCAGACTGATTCATTTTAGGCTTTAGAAATTCACAGACAGATCTTTATGAGAAATATTGATTACTTGTGTACAATACAGTTATAGCTATTAATTTTTATATTTATGAATATTATTCAGCACAATTAATTTTAGGACTAAAACTTAATCTAGTTGAAACTTATGAGATATAATCAAGTGTTAATAAGCAAAGGTAGCCAACCAATCAATCAGTACATTCTAATAATTATAGCTTCTTGTTTTCTGTGTATTAACTTATGAATATTAAACACTTCTTGTCAGTTTGCTATATAAAATTAGATTCATTAACTGTTCACATCATGTGATAAATAACAGAACTTCTAGTACACACTACCAGTCTTATGTCAAACTACATTAAAAAATACAAGTCTCTAAATTTAAATTGTAAAGTTTAATATGACAGAAAAGTTCAGGTGGATGTTCCATCTTGGGATTTTATATATACATGAGAAAATAAATCAGCAGCTGGTCAGTACAAGGTCAAAACAAAATATAATGATGACAAATACAAATCATTATAACCCAAAGGGTATTTTAAGACACAGATATTTAAGTGTTAGCCCTAAAAATACACACTAACTTTTAATTAACAGATTTCTTAACATGATTTCTACGAAATATTTGAGGACTATCTGTGCTAGATGTCCCAAATTTAGACTAGAGGGAAGGCAGCTAATCATCACTGCCCACCATTAACTCTTGAGCTACTCTTTTACCGATGAATAGTGGGATTGACTGTTACACAATCATGCCCCCACAGTTGAAACGCAAGCATGTTTGGTGTGACAGAAATTTAAATCTGCAACCCTCAGACTGTGTTGCAAGTGCCCTGTCCATCTGACCATGCTGAACTAAATAATTTAAGGATATATCAGTAAATCAAAAAGGTAAGCTATGCAAATTTCAGATTCTTATTTGTAATTATGTTTAGCTCATGTTTCCATCTTACTGTAAATTTTACTTGCTTGCTGTTCCTGTTAGTAAATCCTAACAAAGACTTTCCATAAAAGTGTGTGATTCATTTTTGTGTACAAAACGGGAGGCAGTTGTGGAACAAGCACTTTGAATCACTCGCAGAAGAGGTTGCAGCAAAAGAGAAAACAATTTATGAAAGCTAATTTGTACTCAAAACTGAAATTTGTATCACCACTTGTATATGATGGTACTTTGTGTAAAACTTTTTACAAGTAAACATGATGAACTACCTTTCAGAATAGTTGGAAGATTTACAGAAATTATTACAAAAGTCAATTTAAAAGTTTGCTTTGTTTGAAAACTTTTTTTATACTTTAGTACCTCTCAGAAAAAGCTACCTACATGCATATTAATTATTATAAACTCATCACTAAGTGTTATCATTTTGAAATACAAGGTATAAGTATGATACATAAAAGAATTTCATATTTTATAAAAGTAATAGAAAAAATCAGTTTTCTCTCCCAGATAATCTAATAACTCAGTTCATAATGAAGAAATATATTTTCAAAAGTATAAATTTAGCTTAAGAATTTTTTCAGTAATTCTAATGCACAGTAAATTATACAGAAAAGAAACTAAATACATATTATGTTAAAATATAGTGTGTTTTTTTTCACTTGCCAAATGCATAAGATTCGTTTGTGTTGTTACTGAATCTTTTCTCTTCAAAATGAAGTCCACAATTTGAGCACGTTGGGCTGGATTGACTATCATTAACTATCATCTCTAAAGTGAAACTTGAGTAAGACACAATCTTCTACGGTTAACTTGAGAATAATATATCATCATCTTTAGGAGAGCTTGCACATAGTACAACAGCACATTCTAGAGTTAATTTCAGAATAATATATCATCATCTTGAATATAGCACATCAGCACATTCTAGGGTTAACTTGAGAATAATACAACAACATATTTTAAGGGTAACTTGCATATAGTACAACAGCATGTTCTAGGGTTAACCTGCATATAATAAGATACCACCCTTCAAGATTAACTTGTTTATTGTACAACAGCTCCTCCTAGGATTAACATACGTAAAATACATCATCACATTCTACGGGACAGAATAACAACATATAAATAAACAGATATATAAGAAGTGGGAAGTGGCGTAAGAAATAATGCAGGACATGCATTTGAAACTTACCATAAACCCATGTAATAGCTATAGTTTGAAAGAAAACAGTGAACAATAGAGTCATTCCACTGGCAGAATAATAATCCATCAGTTGAAATATGTACATGCCCCCCTGAAAAGTAAAAAGATTATTTTAGTGACTACTACAATCAGTTTAAAGAAATCCAATCAGAATTACTACTTAACAGTTTCGTTTTTATTAAATATATTTTATTACAAGTTACAGTTTCCATATTCTAGATACAAGATAACACCATGGTAAAGCCACAGAAATAAACAGATATATCAGAAGTGGAACGTTACTGAATAAATATAATAGTATTGGGAGTTGTGCTTATGGTAAGTTTTATTTATTACGTCATTTTTACAGTGAATAAGATTTGTTTTAGACTATCCACCCAATATTAGACATCATGCAC
Organism: Tachypleus tridentatus; assembly: GCF_004210375.1. Taxonomy (NCBI): domain Eukaryota; kingdom Metazoa; phylum Arthropoda; class Merostomata; order Xiphosura; family Limulidae; genus Tachypleus; species Tachypleus tridentatus. The sequence continues at coordinate 27,494,337 of NW_027467782.1, read as the reverse complement.
AACACACCCGACATAAGTCGTCATGCATTACACATTATCATGAGACATCATGCACTACACATCATCATTAGATCACGTACTACACACCCAACATCAGACATTATGCACTACACATCATCATTAGATCACGTACTACACACCCAACATCAGACATTATGCACTACACATCATCATTAGATCACGTACTACACACCCAACATCACATTATGCACACACATCATTAGATCACGTACTACACACCCAACATCAGACATTATGCACTAAACATCATCATTAGATCACGTACTACACACCCAACATCAGACATTATGCACTACACATCATCATTAGACATTTCATACTAAACACTAAACATTTGACATCATGTGCAACACATCATCATTAGACGTCATGTACTACAGACCAATCATCACATAACAAACTGAGACAGTTATAGATATCTTCCTACAGGAACTAACATCTCTCTCTACAGCAGTACCTTACTGTTATCATCACTGACGCCATTAATTATGACGTCGTTTATTTTGGATAAGATGACGGCTTGAGGAACTTTTTGTTTTTTGACGGACAAATAAAACATCTACCATAATGATAGATTCCTTTTACTTGTTTATTGATTTTTTTTAATATTATGGAACATACCTTAGTGACCATTGGTAGGCCTAACATGTATAAGATGATAACAATTACTACGGTAAAAACTTCTCTTCGCGGTCTCAAAAGAGATGGCCATTCGTCCACGATCCCTGTGATGAAAGTTTCCACGGTGCAGAACTGAAAAACAAAAACTGACCAATATCAGTACACATGTTGTCATAACATACAGATCAAAGTAACTTAATAACATAGTTAGACAGATCTATATAAACTGTATATGTACACTGCTAACCAAAATCTTAAGATCAATGAACAAAAAGAGAAAATATGCATTTTGCGTTGTTAGACTTAATCACATATTTGAATAGAGCTTCGATAAAAGACAATAAGAAAAGGGAAAATAAAAATAAAAAACCTTTTTAGCATTTAATAGGAAAAATGTGAACACTATGAAATTAGCCTAAATACCAGTTGATCAAAAGTTTAAGACCGTACTGAAATGAAGCGTTAATCGGTAAACACAAAACGAAATTTAGTCATTTGTGTTCAAGCATTAGTATTGTCAACATCTTCCACTCGCATCTCCTGTGTAACATTGGGTACAAACATGGCAAAGGCAAAAAAGTTGACAGAGTTTGAACGTGGCAGCATTCTCGAACTGCAAAATTAAGGTCTCTCTCAACATGCCATCGCTGGTGAGACTGTGCGTAGTAAAACTGCTGTTGCAAATTTCTTAAAAGATCCTGAGGAATATGGAACGAGAATTTCAAGTGGCCAGCCCAAAAATATTTTGCCGACGTTAAGTAGGAGGATTCGACGGGTTGTCCGGCAAGACAACAGCCAATCGTCGAACCAGATTAAGGCCCTTACGGACACAGAATACAGCTCAAGAACTATAAGACGGCATCTACGAGAGAAAGGCTTTAAAAATCGTAAACGTTTTCAAAGGCCACGCCTCCTTCCACACCACAAAACAGCTCAGTTAAACTTTGCTGAGAGGCACCAAACACGGGGCGTAGAAATGTGGAAGAAAGTTTTGTTTTCCGATGAGAAAAAAGTTAACCTGGACGGTTCAGATGGCTTACAACGTTACTGGCACGATAAGGATATCACACCGGAAAAAGTTTCTACACGACACAGTGGAGGAGGTTCCATCATGATCTGAGGTGCTTTCTCCTTCCATGGAACAATAGAACTCAGATTATTCAGGGGCGTCAAACACCAGCTGGCTACATTAGCATGTTGGCGAGAGCATCCTTATTGACTGAAGGTTCCCGCTTGAGTGGAAATACCTGGATCTTTCAGCAAAACAACGCTGCAATCCACAATGCCCGCAGGACAAAGGACTTTTTCATGACGAATAACGTGATTTTTTTGGACCATCCATTGATAACATTTCGGGGTGGATGGCAAGGGAAGTCTATGGAAATGGACGTCAATTCCAAACAGTGCATGATATTTGTCAAGCCATCTTCACCACTTGGAATAATATACCAGCCAGCCTTCTGCGAAATCTTATATCGACCATGCCAAAGCGAATGTTTGCAGTTATTCGCAATGATGGCCGTACAACTCACTAATGAGATCTCTTATTGGGCATTTCCTACCCTGTTTGGGACTTCTTTCTGGTATGGTCTTAAACTTTTGATCAGCTAGTATTCAGACTAATTTCTTAGTGTTTACATATTTCACTATTAAATGCTAAAAAGGTTTTTTTTTTATTTTCCCTTTTGTTATTTTTATTTTTCGAAGCTCTACTCAAACAAGTGGTTGAGTCTAACAATGCAAAATGCAAATTTTTTTATGTTAATTGGCCTTAAGATTTTGGCCGGCAGTGTATATATATTTAGTGAATTAATGTTTTATATAATAAAGTTTCAAACACACGTGTTATTATTTGGTTTGATAACGTAATACTTCATCTTGCGTGAGAGGACGTTTTAAGTTATTAGTTTCTGAAATAGAAGTTTATCTCTATGGATCACTGAAGAATGGTACTTTGAAATTTCTTGCATATTGAAATATTTAACCAGCAATAAACAGTTAAACAATATGTGGTTTCGCATCCATTGCTTGATTTGTTAGATATAAAATAGAACATAATGTAAACTCATGTTACGTGCAGCAACAAGTATATGTGCCACACAACAAACATGTGTTAGAGGTCGCAGTTGAAACACACAACAATCTTAAACTAGGACTAGAATAACGTGGTGAGATTTGTCGCAGGTATCAACCACGTAACTCATTAGTGACATATGTAACAACTTACAAACATATGTAGCAACTGCAAGAGGTATTAACCATGTAGCTGATATAGTTCATTACTGTGACATGTGGCACATAACTAAAAAATGTAACACGTAACAGCCATGTAACTTGTTACTAATATATGTAACACGATAGGAAAACTTAGGAGGTATCCATCGTGAAGATGATATCTGTTATATGTAGCAAGTTACATACAATTGTAGGATGTAGCATACACACGTATTAACAATTGTATTGTAACTCGACACACGACTTGCAACCAAATATTTGATAGGGCAGAGGAGGAAATAAAATATATGATATTAGCAACACACCAGAAGGGCTAGTTTTGTTAAACTGAAAAATTATATGTTACACGCACACCAGGGAATAATATATGGGAGTCATGGAGTAAAACAGTTCGTAGCTTCTACCGTTGGCTCCTGTTGCTACTCAGGTTGTCAGTGTAATTAATGACAATGATATCCTTTCATTTCATCAACTACAAGTTTTACAAATTTCACGTACTAGCCTTACGTTCATTGAGGGATTGGCAGAATTTCTAAATCCCCAAAAACAGTCGCAACTTGCTAATTGTTTTTCCCTTACCTATCGGTTCTCTCGTATATCTCTTGTTCTTTGTTGAAATGTGTAATTGGGTAAAATGTAACGGACGTACTAAATAACACCCGCACGTTAACGTTACTCACGTTTTTATACTGCTGAAATTGTTTATTTCACTTCCAAGGAGATTCCATACGTTGAACCACGCACAAGACGTTAAAACTCCCACCAAGCAAACGATAAGAGAAACGTATAAATTTGAAACAAAACAAAAAAGACAGTGTTTAGTCTCTGAATATTTCACAATGTTGACGTACATTAACACATAAACATATTATCTGCTCACCTGACTGTTTATGCCCAGGACTACCAGCATGAAGAAGAATACAGTTGCCCATAGAGGTGAATTATGCAACTGTGAAACAACTTCAGAGTAGGTGATGAATGCCAACCCTGGACCTGAAGAAAATACATCATGTTAGATTATATCTAAACGAGGACCGTGTTTGTACTCTGAAAATAACACAGCAGGTCACTGTCTGATAATACTTAGTGTATATTAAGATGTTGATACACTGTAACTTAACAATAGACGTTTCATTTTAAATGTTTTAGAACCAAGATTAAAAAATATATATTTATAAAGTTGGTTCTGAAATATTCTGTTACACGTTGATTTTGTACAGAAACAGAATTTTTAGTGTTTATATAAACAACTGAAGCACTAGAAGACTGAATTATCTTACCGGACTTTACAACGTCAGCAACTTCAGTCCCGTTACCTTTCAAGTAGGCCATGTGTCTGAGGACGGAAAATACAACACTACCAGCAAATATACTGGTAGCAGGGTTAATAAGACAAAGAATATATCCGTCTCTAGAAATAAAGATAGAGAAACAATTATGAATGTGTGCAAAGTGTACAATAATATCCATGGAAACAGAAACACTGAAACAATAAGGAATACAGAGTATAGATAATTATTACATTATTGAACATTTTGTGCAAATCATTGTTAAATAATTAAATTAAAACATAAGAAAACATTTCTTAAGAGTTTGTTTGTTACCGGAAGAAGTTGTGGCTAAACTTGTTGTAACTTCCAAGAGTTACGACGGAACCGAAACCAACACCAAAGGTGAAAAACACTTGCGTTTCTGCTGTCACCCAGACCTAATAACATTAATACAATAAATTAATACTGATTACAAAGAGTTCACTTCTTTAAATTTAACACTAATTTAGTTTCGTTTCGTTTTGATTAAAGAATTATTAACTAGTATTAAAGCTTGATAGCAAATAAACGAAAAAAATTCGCTTGACAGTTACTGATTAACAATGACACTGTTTTCACTAAAGACGTAAATTACAGTTACATTAGATGGGAAGTTTTATTTGTTGCCCAGTCTGGTTGTTAGTGTTTGTCTTCTGCGTCAAGGGCATTAAAATGTACGGTTAATCCTACTATTCGTTGGTAAAAGAATATGCCATTGGTTCTGTCCAACAACCTTTAACATCTAACATTAATATTTACTGGTGTTTATATCGTATATGAATGTAATAATGATAACATTGGAATATTAATATCATAACAATAACACTTAAATCTCAATATAATAACAATAACATTTATATATGAATATAATGACAATAACATTTATATATGAATGTAATAACAAATACATTTGTATATGAATGTAATAGCAATAACATTTATATATGAATATAATGACAATAACATTTATATATGAATGTAATAGCAATAACATATATGAATATAATGACAATAACATTTATATATGAGTGTAATAGCAATAACATTTATATATGAATACAATAACAATAACATAAGTAAATGAATATAATAACAATAACATTAGTATATGAATGTAATAACAATAACATTAGTATATGAATATAATAACAATAACATTAGTATGTGAATATAATAACAATAACATTAGTATATGAATATAATAACAATAACATTAGTATGTGAATGTAATAACAATATCATAAACGAACCTTGGGATCCAAAAGTTTGTCAAATTGTGGACTAATGTAAAAAAGTAGTCCATCTCCAGCGCCCTCTAACGTCACTCCACGAATAAAAAGAACGATTAGAATGGCGTATGGAGTGACTGCTGACACCTCAATAATCTGCAAACAATGAACAAATAATAAAGTAAAACAGTCCGATGATATGAAATAATTAATGCCAGAAACATTAAAGATTATTGGATTAAATAAAAGGTGATGTTTTCTTATGATTACTGTAATTGTGTTTTATCGTTAGGCGATGTTTTCTTATAATTACTGTAATGGTGTTTTATGTCATTAGGTGATGTTTTCTTATGATTACTGTAATGGTGTTTTATGTCATTAGGTGATGTTTCCTTATAATTACTGTAATGGTGTTTTATGTCATTAGGTGATATTTTCTTATGATTACTGTCATGGTGTTTTATGTCATTAGGTGATGTTTCCTTATGGTTATTGTAATGGTGTTTTATGTCATTAGGTGATCTTTCCTTGTGATTACTGTAATGGTGTTTTATGTCATTAGATGATCTCTCCTAATGATTACTGTAATGGTGTTTTATGTCATTAGGTGATGTTTCCTTATGATTACTGTAATGGCGTTTGATGTCATTAAGTGATCTTTCCTTGTGATTACTGTAATGTTTTTTGTTACTATGTGATCTGTTCTTGTAATTACAAAAATGGTGTTTTATGTCATTAGGTGATGTTTCCTTATGGTTACTGTAACACTGTTTTATGCAATCTTTCCTTTCTTTCCAAGTTTTATTTTAGTTTAAATCTTACCTTGCCACTTCTCAGTAGACCTTTCCAGATGACGAAATAAACCACAAACCAGGCAAGTAACAAACACAAACTCAGTTCCACGTTCTCACCTCCCAAGTCATGTAATCCCGAAGTAATCTGTAATGTTCGACGCCTTCAAAAGAGTAATAAATACTGTTTTATTGAAATGTACTATTAAACCAATTTCAGTTAAGATTTCATAATTTTTAATTTTTGAGTATTAAATGATAAAACTGTCTACTATGGTATTGTAAGTACCTTTCAAGCCAATAATAGAAACAAGGAAGGTTATTTAAAAACCAATTATACCTAGAAATATATGTCCTAAAATTTATCTTACAAAATTAACAATAACAAGGTTAACTGGGTCACAAGGTACATGGTGCATCATAACTGGCACATGAGGTGTCCATTATTATTACAGTCATTGTTAGTTGAGTCTATTCCAAGATGTAGCTGCAGTAAGCATCATCTGTTTTGAACAGAATTTTGCACACTAATCTCATATTGTGAAAAGAAAGGGAAACAAATGCAATGGTAGTTTGTGAGAATAGTGACTCACATGCAAAATAATTTTGAAACACTATTTCTAAACTTCCCTAATTAAAACATGTGTACCTTTGGAGGAAGTGTACTTCCCCTAGAACAATTACCTTTTTACGTATAATGACTTTGAATGATGTGCTTGTATTTTAACCAACTTCTACAAAATATACGTATAACAAACATTATAACAGAATTAAAATTAAACAGTTATTTTGAATTATCAATCTTATTTCTAAACCATGAGTCACAACAAATAATGTAAGTGGCCATTGCATTATGTTGTCAGATAAAATCCAGACACTGATGTCAGACTAGTCATCAGGTATGTAAAATCATTTAAGGGTTAGAATTTGAGTGCTTAGAAACGTAATATCTCAACTCCTACTGCCTTTCATAGGGCTGCAGCCAATTGTGAGAAGGCAGTTATGCTTAATATTCAGATACAACCTTAAAAGCATCCTAAAAATTCTAAAAGTTAAAACTTCCAACCTCCACTCTTTTATTTAAAAATGATATTAAACTTAATTTAATCAAATTTAATATTAAACTTTTAATAGAAAGATGTTTAAATTTAAAATTTAACAATTATTTTACAAATATTTAAATTTTCTATCATTTATATAAAAAACTTCTATTATTATTAATTTTAGCTGTTAACATATTTATTAAAAGAAGTATCTTACATTCTCATACAAATTATCAAAAGTAATCATTTTTTTATATTTTTACATTGTTAGTAGCTATTAAGCACAAAGTTACACATTGAGATATCTGTTACTTGCATTATAAGTCTTCAGACAAACCATTATGCCACTTGGAAGCCACCTTTACTTTTTTCTTTTTTTTTTTACTATTACGAGTATTTATTTCAATTAAAATTCTAATACAAATAATTTTATTTAAAATCAGTAGTTTTGTTTTGAAAATCATTGTATAATTCATAAGAATAAAAGTTTCTTCTTCAAAATATTTTCCTCTTTTTTATTAGTAGATTTACATTGTATAATTTTCCAAGATAGTTATTTTGACATCAGTAAATGAATGTTTGTTAATGGAATCTATTTCAATAGAATTGGAAAGATCTTTATTACTCTGAGATTTTCCTAGATTGAAACTTAAATGTAAAGGATTAGTTGTTTGTTCTACACACTTAAACCACATATATTATAAGTTAGTAAATAAATTATATTATCATTTTACACAGTGGTATATCTTAAAATCCATTGTGGCTGGACAAGTTAAACATCTTAGACTATCGACAATATATATTTCATAAATTAAAGTAGAAAATATAAATTACCGGTAAACTGTTAAGTGGACTAAAAACCAGTGTACAAATGTGGAAAATGAATAAAAATAAAATTGTGTTGATAGAAAATAGTTATTTAATTGTACTCCCATTGTAATATATATATATACATAGAAAACAATATTTTGAGAACACTAGATCCAAATACGACTCATTTATTGATCGAAAATAACAGATTCATCTGAAAAATAAAAAAATTAAACCTACTCCCAGAATTTGGTTACAGGTGATTTTGCTTCGGTGGCTGTAATTTTGAGATTCGTGATGTTGGTTCCCTCTTTCATACAGTATTTTGTGTTCTACAAATTACCACACGATTCCCAAGGCAGTTGTGGCGTCATTGAAAACACGAAGTAGAATAAAGTCCAAGCTATTATCACCACGTGGTAGATATTAGAGAGACAAATGATGACCATTGAAGCAAATCCAATTCCTAGTAAAAGTATAGATTTCATAATATAAGAACTGTTGACATATTTGAGACACAAGTATGAGTTATATATATCCGGAAAAGGTGAAAAATACTAAGGCGCTAGAAGTAAACAACAATAGCTACCTTTACAGATAGAAATCAAATTCCAGAACCCGATACCACCAATGCTGAGGTACTAACCAATGGCCACTTCCAGGAAGAATAGAGGAGCAGCACACAAGACTAAACAGATGAGGTAGGGAAACAAAAATGCCCCTAAATAACAAACAACAACATATAATCTATCAGAACCATCGATTTAACATTTAGTAAGGTAAAGGTTTCATGTATATTATGTTGGATTAAACCACAAGACACATACCTCCACCATTTTCATAACACAAGTATGGAAATCGCCATACGTTGCCAAGACTGACAGCGTAGCTTATGCAGCTGAAAATAAAGCCCAGTTTTCCTACCCATTCCCCACGTTCTGGTTCGTTCTTTTTATCTGACTTTCTTACCGACTGGTCATCAGTTGTTGTGATATTTTCACCCCTTTTTCTACACTGACGATTTCTGATTTTTCATTTTTGGGAGCCATTTCTTGAATAAAGTCACAAATTTTCTACATTTTAATAAAAATTGAAACTGTAAAAAAACAAGAGCATAATAATGTATTGTATTTACTAAAAAATATTACATGAAGATAAACGTAATTATTATAAGAAATAATTAATTAATAGATTTTATTTGTATCACAGTTAGTACTTAAGAATGCTAACATAGTATTGGTGATATTAAATATGTATATATATATCATCAGAGAAATTACGTACAACTATACTGATGGAGGCATTACTTAATATCATATAGAGGTATCTATATTTTATCAGAAATATTACTTATGCAGAATTATATATTATTATAAATATACGTAACTAATGCCAATAATAATGCAATAATTCACAGCCGTCGGCCAAGATACACCACTGATATACATTGTGTAATATTTATCAAAACATAAAAATATCCAAAAAATCACGAAAAATGTGTGACGTAACTAAAACTAACATTTAACCTAATAGATAACACTAAATTAACACCCTTTGGTATTTACTACCCGACTCTGCACGGCAATTATAAGCGGTATACTTCCAAGATGTTTAACGTACGCTAATAGGTCGTACTGGCTTTGTCGCACCAATCAGTATTGACACAGTCACTGTGGTCAACCATAGCTGTATCTTATGTAAATGACATCTTCTGTCACTGCGTTTATAAAATTGCAGTAATTATATATTTGTAATTGATGAGATTCAAACACTTGTAAACTGAACACTATTTTTAATGATTCACTGAAGACTAGTTTATCTCTGGTAAATGCAATACTGCTGTATATACCTCTATATCACCAGATATAGAGAAGTCGGTTTTTTAAATTGATAATGATCAAATTTTTATTTCCTTTCATAGTGAGGTGTCGAAGCAGAGGCATGGGTAGAAATAGGCACGTTCCCAGATTCTATTTGACCGTGCCCGTAATTCCTAGTTGGCGTCTTGAAAAATAAAAATTGAAAATCATGATCGACAAATTGAAACGTCAAAAATTTCTGAAGATACATATGGGTCCGTTCTAGAAATCTTCTAGACACCTAGTGATACCTGTCCAGTCTATCCATTAGTTAGTCTGATTAGTTAATATAAATGTCACAACCTAATTCATTATTGAGTCTGATCAGTTAATATAATAGTCCCATCCTATCTATTAGGGTCTGATTGATCAATATAATGACACAAACCTATCCAATTGTGAGTCTGATCAGTTAACATAATAGTCCTGATATATTACTGAGTAATTAGTTACCATAACAGTCCTGATGTATTGCTAAGTATTTCTAATCAGTTAACATAATAGTTCTGATCTATCCCTAAATCAGCGGGAGCTTCACGCAATTGTACAGATTGCGTAATGTTGTCAAATATGCATATCATTTAGTAGTTGGCGCGACCTGTGATACTAATCTTATTAGAATCGACGTGTTTTGTAACATCATGAAAATATGAAAGTTGTATGTTCATATTGTATGTTGCGTCAGTTAAATGGCGCAGATAACCTGGTTATTTTTATGATGAAACAGAAGTCTTATAAATGTATGGAAAATAAACAAGTACTTCGTAGGAAAGACCAAAGGTGGTGAGGTAAGAAAGAAACCCGCGAAGTACAAACTAACAATATCAAATCAGAGATCTAACTTGGAATGAATTCATAAAATACAAACGACTTTTGTATACTCTCGTGATATTATACCTCAGTGTCATATTCTTGTAATTAAACATTAGTGGACAATGTTTGTATGTGAAATGATTGGTAAAACCGCAAACGTATTTCTAATTTTGAACAACTTTTTTATGCTGTGTTATGATTATGTTGAGAATTTTAAGAATAACTAAAGAGGTTGATACTTTATTTTAACAATAAAGGGGTGGTAGTTAGTGTTTATAAGGGTGAATCCAATTCTTAATGTATTAGTTCAAGCGCCGATATTTGAAAGTGTAAGAGCTTTGTTTGTTTGTTTTGTTTTGAATTTCGCACAAAGCTACTTGAGGGCTATCTGTGCTACCCGTCCCTTATTTAGCAGTGTAAGACGAGAGGGAAGACAACTAGTCATCACCACCCACCGCCAACTCTTGGGCTACTCTTTTACCAACGAATAGTGGGATTGACCGTCACATTATAACGCCCCCACAGCTGAAAGGGCGAGCATGTTTGGCGCGACCTTCAGTATTACGAGTCGCACGCCTTAACACGCTTGGTCATGCCGGGCCGTATAATGCTAATTTCTAACATATCACTGGATACATGTGACTTACTTTTGATAAGGGTAAAGGTAACTCATAAATGAAAAGCTACGTTTAGGGTCGATAAAGATAAATCTGAATTGAAACGTAATGACGAGGCAAGCGAATTTTTGTAGTTAATCTGATCCTTGATGAAGACTTGGAGAAAACTGATATTTAGTGTTGATAGTGGTTAGATTGGTTTGTAACATACTAAGAGGTTGAGTTTGAAGGTTTATAAAGGAGGGAACTCATTTTAATATGTATAAGATGTCGCTTAACAATTTTACTAAGAGATAAGATGTTTCTTTAGGTGCTGATGGTACAACTAGAAGCTTTAGAAACTGAGACACTTAAAACAAAAACATACAGAATACTAGTAAAGAATTCAGGTTTCAAAGTGAAGACGTAAGTCATCCTTTTTACTATTTTGAGCTACAGCACACGAACGATATTCACGTCACAAAGGTTCTCATGCCACGTGTGGCATTGAACTTTTCTTTCACGTGGAAACAGACTCAGCTAGTTCACAATTTACTGTACACATATGTGAAATCAGATAGACCGACGGATAACGCTGAGGAAGGTCTAAGAAAGCGTTTTAAGCCAAATAGTTAACTTTTATGCTCGAGGTAAACTGTCTGACGGTGGAAACAATAAACAAAAACAAACAAGTACACGAGAAGAGTTCAAGATAGAACTAAACATCGACCAACTGCTCGAAGCAACACAAATTGTTTGAACTCAACAATAATACTGTGAGCGAAACTAACAGCGAATCATTCAGGTATTTATTAGCGCCTTCTAGTGATAAAGTCCGATTTTCTGTAAATATTTATCTATGCACATTTCGAGAAGTTGCATTTATAATGGTTACTTTATATAACTGCTTTAAGGTATTCACGTATTTCAACAGAGTACAGTGCGATAATAATTATAAAAACTATGACAGTCCGTCTATGTCAATAACAGATTTTTTTTTTTACTTTGTTATAAATTGGTCTTTTACAATACAGGAGTGTGTATGTGTTTTCCTATAGCAAAGCTACATCGTGCTATCTGCTGTGTCCACCTAGTGGAATCGAACCTCTTATTTTAGCGTTGTAAGTCTAAAGACTTACTGCTGTCCCAGATGGGGGATTATACATACATTATTCAGATACAAATATAAGATAGATACAAAATAAAAATGTTTATTTTATAGTAGAATGAACCATCCTCACACTTAGAGTTGAAAGTCAAGAATGGACATCACTCTTATTAATATTTAACAATTCATTGCGTAAACAGTGTACTGTATGTTAAGTAATTGTGTGCAACATACTGTAAGCCTTATTAGTATCAAATAATACATGATGTTAAAAGTGTATTATGCGTGAATTATTCTTGTCAAAGTATAAACCTTATTCATATCTAATAATACACGGTGTTAACAATGTGCTGTGTTAAGTAATCTTGTAAAAAATACTATAAACCTAGTAATATTTAATAATACATCGTGTTAACAGTGTGCTACGTGTTCACTATTCTTGTGAAACATGCTATAAATCTTTTTAATATATAGAAATAGATGCTGCTAAAAATGTGCTATCTAACCTATAAACAGAAATATTAAGTTATAAAAATACACGATTTAAATCTGTGATAGTTTATTAATTTTTAAGCAGTACTGTCAATGACGAAAGTATAAATTTGACTACAGAAGCTATGAATAAAACCAAACATGAAAGTCGTCAAGGGCAATATAAAGTACGCGTAAAAACGTTTAATCCAGTTTATTTTAGTAGAGTCAGACTGTACAGTTATTTCTGGTCAAATGCCAAGGACTGCTGGCCAAGATTAATTTATCGATTTTTTCCTTGGTACTCAGTGTCTTAAGGCCATTGACTACAGAGTTTAATAGTTTCTTGTCTATGACAAAACTCGTTTAATTCGCATGATTTTCATTAAAAGTGATTTTAAAGAGCTTTGGAAAAATGCTTTTTGATTAAAAATTATTAGAGAAAGATAGTTAGAAATATTATATCCTAACGATATTAAGTAAGGAATAATGTTATTAATATCATAATTATATATCGTTATCCTTGACCCTTCTCTTTCTGGGGCGAAGGTATTACAATCGGGTCCGTGTGTGTGTATCTGTATTTTTCTAAAACTAATAGAAAGATAAAACAAGCTGACAAATCAGTTTGGGACAGCCCCTCTTAAATTTAATCACATAAAAATCAAGATCAAGATTCTGGATAACTTCGAAGTTGTTGTTTTTTTAATAATTGGAAGATAGGATATTTTTGCAACTTGGGGTTAATAACTTTGTGAAGTGTGATCGAATTTGTATCAAATTTCATCAGTACATTATGGCTGAGAATCATCATCACACTACAAGTGATGCATGATTATGGATTTTAGAAGGATTTTCTGAGTTTTCAAAATCCCGGAAAGGGATGGGGGAGTGCAATTTCTTTAATTGCTATTCTTTTAATTTAGGCTCTACGCTAGTACAGCGGTATGTCTCCGGATTTACAACGCTAAAATCAGGTGTTCGTTTGCCGTCGGTGGGCTCAGCAGATCGCCCGATGTGATTTTGCTATAGGAAAACACACATTTTAATTTAGTTTACAAAAATACATTATAATATACCTTTAAATGTCTATAAATGCATTAGTTCTAACTGTTGTCTTTCCCCAAGTGACTCTGCGGTATGTCTGGTAGATTATAACGTAGAAAACCGAGGTTCGATATCCGCTTGGCCACTGTGTAGTTTTGTATGCTTAATAGCAAATAAATATAATTACTTGTAGATTTAGAATTTAGCTATCTGCAGGTCGTTACATGTATCTCACGTGCGTCATGACACAGTTACCTAATTCCCTGCGATGTCTGTCCACAATTTCATTCTTTATCAAAGAGGTATTGCATCTGCTAAAGTAGACTTACGTCTGGGTATAAACAATCTATCAGGCGAACTTAGTAATATCCCTGTTGGAAACTTTCTTTGTAGAGACGTAATAAAGAGAAGTAAGCTATCTTACAGGGACTAAATCTTCAGAACACAAGTACTTAAAAACCGAAAATTGGAATACGTGTGGAGCAACTTCCGAAATAATTTCTAAGAAAACCAATGTGATAAGTGGAATGGAAAAAAACAAATTTATTGTAGAATTAGAAGCACGTGATGATATTATACTTACAGCGATAATGATATGATCTGATATGCACGAGAACCTATGCATCACACTCTATTGATACTAAAGAACTGTTAATTTGTTTGTTTGTTTTGAATTTTGCGCAAAGCTACGCGAGGGCTATCTGTGCTAGCCGTTTCTAATTTAGCAGTGTAAGGCTAGAGGGAAAGCAACTAATCATCACCACCCACCGCCATCTCTTGGGCTACTCTTTTAACAATGAATAGTGGGATTGACCGTCACATTATGACATATCCGCAGCTGAAAGGGCAAGCATGTTTGATGTCGACCGAGATTCGAACTCGTGACCCTCAGATTACGAGTCGAATGCCTTAACCATCTGGCTATGTCGGGCCGACTAACGAATCAGAAGAGGTGAAAAATGTATCAATAGAAAAAACACGTATTATCAAACAAATCAAAATAATTATTTTTTATTCGAGGATGGTCACGTAAAAAACAGTATTTAAGAATATTTTGGATGTTCGCGCCCGCGTCGCGCTAAACATGCTCGCCCTCCCAACCGTGGGGGTGTATAATGTGACGGTCAATCCCACTATTCGTTGGTAAAAAAGTAGCCCAAGAGTTGGCGGTGGGTGGTGATGACTAGCTGCCTTCCCTCTAGTCTTACACTGCTAAATTAGGGACGGCTAGCACAGATAGCCCTCGAGTAGCTTTGTGCGAAATTCCAAAAACAAACAAACAAACAGAATATTTTGGTATGTTTCGGACTATAAACAATTTAAAATTGTAAGTCACAGTTTGAAATTGCATATACTATGACAGTTTCCTTAGGATATCTATTCCTTGCTCATAAGGCAAATAAATGAATAGGAAAACAAAACTCGGTCATAATATCCTTACGTATTTAGAAGTTAATTAAGTTAATGGCCATTTTGGCCAACTGACCACTGAACACAGATACATATATATATATACTAGCCACTGATGAATGTGTGTGTGTGTTTTAACATTCATCCCCCAGCGTATGTTAACTGCAATTCGCCCGACAGTATACATGGTTTGTATCAAATACAACAGCCCTGAAACAGGACACACTTTTAAGTTCATATGAATTTTTCGTTTAATAAGTTAATATGAATAAACTTCTGTATACCAGAGACTATTATGTGTGTGTGTGTATATATATATTTATATATGTTTATGGCTTAAACATTTATGGTTATAATATATATATAATTGTTTATACAAAAGGCTGCATACATATGTTTTTGTCTATACCACAAACCTTTTGGTCTTTATATATGCAAAAACGGCTCGTTTGGGTTGAGAAAATATTTTACATAAAAGAGCGAACAACATTTCGACCTCCTTCGGTCATCGTCAAGTTCACAAAGAAAGAGGTAACTGACCGGAAGCTGACCACATGTTTGGAAAGGGTTGTGTCACTGAGTGTCGGAATGTAGAGGGCGGTGTTAGATGTTTGAATATATAATTTTATTTATTTTATTATATTAATATAGGTATAAAGGCGTTCCTTTATATTGGTTTATTTTGGGTTTAAGTTGTTGTATAAGTAAGGCTTCTTTAATTTTGCGTTTGTTTATGTTTGTTTCTTTATTTTGTATTTGAGTGTTTTCTATGGTTATGTTGTGTTTATTTGACTTGCAGTGTTCGAAAACGTGTGAAGGCGACTATTTATGCCGCCATAAAACTATGCTCACCAGATAAAATTAACGACGAATTCGACAAAATAAAACAATACTTCATCAACATCAATAAGTTTCCTCCACAAACCGTAGAAAACATTATACGCACACACCTACACAGAAAGCAAAATCAACCAACTAAAGTAAATATATCTCACGAATCAAAAAATCACGAAACCATATACTGCTGTATACCATATGTTCCTGACATCAGCAAACAAATAACCAACATTTGGCAAAATTAGTAACAAAATATGACATTCCAGTTAATACCAAATTTATTCAAAACCCGGCACAAAACTGAGGTCTATACTATGTAAAACTACACTGACAAACACCACACCAACATTATTTATAAAATACAATGTGATAACTGCCACGACTTCTATATTGAGAAACAAGTAGAAAATGGAAACCAGATTCAAAGAACATAAAAGTCACCTTCACACGTTTTCGAACACTGCAAGTCAAATAAACACAACATAACCATAGAAAACACTCAAATACTAAATAAAGAAACAAACATAAACAAACGTAAAATTAAAGAAGCCTTACTTATACAACAATTTAAACCCAAAATAAACCAATATAAAGGAACGCCTTTATACCTATATTAATATAATAAAATAAATAAAATTATATATTCAAACATCTAATACCGCCCTCTACATTTCGACACACAGTTACACAACCCCTTTCAAACATGTGGTCAGCTTCCGGTCAGTTACCTCTTTCTTTGTGAACCTGACGATGACCGAAGAAGGTCGAAACGTTGTTCGCTCTTCTATGTAAAATATTTTCTCAACCCAAATGGGTTATAGATTAGCAAAGGTTATCTGCTGCCATCTACCGGCAAATATGCAAATTTCCCGTGTTCACAACTTCATTCAGCTGTCTGTCACGTCACCCTAAGGATGAAGGTCGTTGTTTACGACATTGGTAACTACATTGACCATTTTCGTGTTCATTGATTCGTGTTCTCCTTGGTGTATTTAGTAAATCCCCAAACTAATATTGCTATAATACCAATGTAATTCATTTTTTACAAATAATAGTATGCTAAGGAAATTTATGATGCGTTTATGTTCAAATAAATTGTTAATGTTATTGATTATTAAATAAATATAATTGTTACTGTACTTCATTCTGAGTTCTGTGACTTCAGTATCAGTTTGTAATATTTTTAGAAGTGTTCCTACTTTTTAATAGGGCCCGGCATGGCCAGGTGGTGGAGACACTCGACTCGTAATTCGAGGGGAGCGATTTCAAATCCCCTTCACACCAAACATGCTCGCCCTTTCAGACATGGGGGCGTTATAATGTGACGGTTTATTCCACTATTCGTTGGTAAAATAGTTGGTGGTGGGTGGTGATGACTAGTTGACTTCCATTTAGTCTTACACTGCTAAATTAGGAACGGTTAGCGCAGATAGCTTTCATGTGGCTTTGCGCGAAATTAAAAAAAAACTACTTTTGATTTATACCTCAAATTGATGTGATAGAAAAGTTTGTAGTCTGAAGAATAAAACCATACATGCGATAAACTCCAACATTTGCTATTAAAAACTAACTTAGAATAAACCTGAATCTAGTTTCAAACTATTCTAACTAAACGCTTCATAACTCGTGCATTCTATGAAACTTATTACTTCTTACGAAGGTTGGTAACATTATTCTGCCTTTCATTATTTTCTTCTCTTATAATAGCTTTTATACTCAGCGATATAATATTTACAAATCAGGGGTTCGATTCCCCTTGGTAGACTCAGCAGATAGCCCGATGTGGCTTTGCTATAAGGTAACACACACACAATATTTACAAAAGAGCGAACAAGAAGTAAATATTATATTAAATGTAACATCAGAAAAATAAGGAAAAGATTAAAATATGATAGTGCAAACAAGAATCTGCATAATGTTATTCATATTTAAAACAACTATAGACGAAAATAAGTTAAGTATCTGGTTAATCTTAAATCTTAATTAGAAATTAATAAAAGTGCCTTAGGCATCGGTTCACTTTACTTACCGTGATGTTATGGTTTTGAAATACTTCTCTTTCGCTGTTTTTATATATAGATGTGGTATAAATATTTAAATACGCCAGCTTATAACCCTATGAAATATGTTTCGTAGATAACTTGGTTAGCTAGCTCAACTTAGACAAGGACCCGGCATGGCCAGGTGGCTAAGGCACTCGACTCGTATTCCGAAGGTCGCAGGTTTGAGTCCCCATCACATCTAACATGCTCGCCATTTTCAGCCGTGGGGGTGTTATATTGTGACGGTCAATCTCACTATTCGTTAGTAAAAGAGTAACCCAAGAGTTGGCAGTGGGTGGTAATGACTAGCTGCCTCCTTTCTACTCTTACACTACTAAATTGGGAGGGCCTGGCATGGCCTAGCGCGTAAGGCGTGCGACTCGTAATCCGAGGGTCGCGGGTCGCGCCAAAACATGCTCGCCCTCCCAGCCGTGGGGCGCTATAATGTGACGGTCAATCCCATTATTCGTTGGTAAAAGAGTAGCCCAAGAGTTGGCGGTGGGTGGTGATGACTAGCTGCCTTCCCTGTAGTCTTACACTGGTAAATTATGGACGGCTAGCACAGATAGCCCTCGAGTAGCTTTGTGCGAAATTCCAA
The DNA here is from genome assembly GCF_004210375.1 of Tachypleus tridentatus. Lineage (NCBI taxonomy): Eukaryota > Metazoa > Arthropoda > Merostomata > Xiphosura > Limulidae > Tachypleus > Tachypleus tridentatus. The sequence continues at coordinate 27,475,496 of NW_027467782.1, read as the reverse complement.
AACAAACTAGCTAAAGATAATTGTTAAAGAATCCAAAATTGTATAAAGGATATAAAATAAACAATCTCGCTCTTTCTTTTATTGTTATATTCCCAATGACCTCATTATTTTATAATCTGTTTTGTTAAACATAACAACAAATTAATTTAAATGATTAAGTACTTGTGTCTTTAAACTAAAACTGAAAACCTATAAAAAAACAGTGGAAATAAGTCCTATTTCAAGGTATGTTTTGTCTCTCTTCTTGATTCAAAATAACGAAGTAATACATTTTCTGACAATTCATGGTTACCATATAAACATCGAATGAACCAACACTATTGATGATTGTACACACCGACTCATACTGATCAAGCTTGAGTTCGATAAACGATTAAACCTTTTAAAAAATGTTCCAGATTTCGCTTTATTAAAGGCTCAAGAAGTTAATTTTGAAAAAAAGATTGTATCATTTCTTTCTGTGTAAATGTTACACAGCACTCTATATGTTTGCCTTAGGCCTGCACTCTTAACATTAACCATATTAACCACAAAAGATATTTCAACCCCTACATGAAAAGTATGATGAATTGTTGTTGTTTTTTTGACATACTGATCACATATGTTTACAAAATGGAACTATTTTCCATACAGTGAATGTTATGTAGCTGTAGTACTTATAAGACAGTGCAAGAAAGAAATATTACAAACAAAGTCTGGTGTTATACCACTGCAAGTTTCTTGTTGATGATAACCTATACTCATCGTTTCAAGTAAAATTTGAGTTTACCACAAAAACTTTGTTTTATTTATAAACATACATATATAAGTAGCGGTGGGTGGTGATGACTAGTTGCCTTCTCTCTAGTCTTACACTGCTAAATTAAGGACGGCCAGCACACATAGCCCTCGAGTAGCTTTGCGCGTAATTCAAAAAACAAACAAACAATCTAGCTGAGTATCCACGAGCGCAAATGACGTCGGATTCTAAACATTTATATTAGATACATACAAAATAGGCCCACTTTTGTATGCAAATTGTATTAAATAGGCTATGTTGATATTGAATTATACCAAATACGTTTGCTTGGGAAATACTTTGATATAATAAAATGTATTCATTGGGCATTTAATGCCCTGGAGGTTTCGGTGCTGGACTCTCAATCCGAAACGCTATGTCAATCAAAACTCACGCTATCAGCTTTTGGGGTGTTACAAAATTATGGTCAACTCTGTCATTAGTCGGTAGGTAGCCTGTGAGTTGACCATAAGCATAAAACAGTTTGTTTTAACATTTGTAATTTTTACATTTGTTGAAAGACAAAAGTTCGATAATTTATTTATTATTCCAGCATTATCTGAAGAGGAGAAATCCAATAAATGTTTAAATATAACATAAAAGTTCATTTGTTAATATTTGTAGTACTATAACAAATGTTATGAAAATAATAAAACTGTACAGTGCTTATCAAACAAAAATAAATAATACATACTCGGCGATGGATTAATCCAAAAGAAAGAGAGAAACATTTAGGCTAATTTTAGGTCTAATTTACCCTTCAAATAATATTATTAACTCTTGAAACACACAAATTACCCTACAGTGTTTACGTTTTATCGAACTTTTCTCACATAACGTTATGGTTAAGGGGAAATGTGGGTTTTCATTTAGCAAAACCACTTGCGGCTATCTGTTAATTCTACCAAGTTGAATCGAACCCATGATTGTAGCGTTGGAAATCTGTAGACTTATCTCTGTACTAGCGAGAGACTGATGGTTAAGCTAATACTCGCTGATTGAATGCTGATCTTGGTGGAAGAAGCTTGCATTTTATAAATCTAACAACATATATTTATGGTATGAATGCGTTTTCCAAAACGTTTTCATTATAATGTATTATTGTCATAATACATTAGTATTAGGCCTATTGTAGATTTTGTCACTTCACTATTTATCATGTCTCTTAAGGTTTGTAAAATTATTATACACTATTCTTCAAAATCCCTAAGGTTCTAGGTTTTAAAAAAAAATATAGTTAATAATATAGTAGGCTTCCAGTTAATGTTTCATGATAAGAATAACTGAAGAAACATTTTTGTTTTTGACCAACGTCCCCAAGAAATATAGGAATTTGACTCTAAACCGTCAGAAGAGGCTTATCCCCACTCTTACGTTTTATGTAAGTCATTATCTGTTGTTGAATATTGTTATGTTGAAATTGAATATTTTCATTTTTATCATCATTCAAGCAGTTCTTATAAGACGGGATTGTTGGAAACCTTCGTTCAATGTCGACAACAACACCAACCTTGAGCAAATCTCCTGGTGATGTACAAGTATTTATACCCTGTTTTGAATATGTTTACTATTTATCTCTACCATAAATTCTTGGTGACATTTAATTAAACATTTGGAATGTACCAAGCTTACAAGAATAAATTTTGGATATTGAAATTTTTATTTAATATTGCCTTGAGTGATAGAAAATTATTTTTAATCTATGTTGTTTAAATACCCTTAAACAAAGGGTTTTTATTTTAAAATCATGGTAACAATCTATATATCCGATCATCTTTTCTCAGTTTCGAGAATCCACGGCTGAAACGTAGAGAGTTGCAAGTGAAAATGACGTATAAAATTGACCCAGTCTTAGGTCCATAAAAACGAGAAAATTACCAACATTTCCTCAAAGCACGTGACCGAATGGAGAGGCTATATGTTCTACAGTAAGTGACACATATTCAATGAAAATGTGTATTGACAGCAAAGTTCACACCTTTCATCATTCTATTGCCGTTAATATGTTTAAGATTTGATATAAGTCGCAAACCTATGTTCTTGTAATATATGCTGGGTGAAAGTTACAGTGGTAATGATAAGGTACTATGTCTGTATGCACTGCATGCCAAATAAGGTATGATTTCACCAAGACAACACATTCAGCCCACGTTTAAATGAACACGAGAGGCCCTTTATAACATGTATTCACAAATTGAAATTAATTTGCAGACATCTTCCGTGAACTTCTGTATTAATGAACTGTTAAAATGAACTCTCGAAAGTCGTTATCTGTAGATGTTTGATAAATATTGAAAGAAAGATAAAGTGGAAAAGGGATAACTTTGTGTATTAGAAAGTGCGCTGCATAGAAACAGCGACTTATGAATGACACCACCAGTAGTTAAAGAAGAGGCAGTATCTAGACATTCATCCTTGTGTAGTTACCATAGATTGTGTATTACGTTTATACTCATATAAGAAATGAATATATATTTATTTCACGCCCTAACAACCAGAAACAGCCTCGAGGGAAAAATTGTACCACTGAATTAAAATAATGTGGAAAATAAACATTCATTTGTATTTCCAAACATTAAAAACTTCATATTAATATCAATCAACATCTTTTTAATTTATTCCATTTTGTACATCTAAATGAAAGTTATGAATTTTTATTTTAGTTTTAAAGTACAGTTCCAACGCAATTAGTAATGGTTGTGAATATATTTATTTATATGAGTGTTACATGGCACCCTTAGCCACAAAGCAGGAAAAGCACAATAATTTAAAATAAAATTGAAACAATTTGCTCTTCTAACTTGAGTAAAACGCATTTTTATTGATTTTAGCCAATCGTTCTTTCACAATCTCGGTTACCGTGATGTATACCATTGCCACTACTTACCTTCCAAATGCCATAGTTTACTGATGAAAACGCGTCATGTAAGTTTTCAATTATTTCTAACTGTTTAAATCACAGAGGGATTTATTTCAGTAAGGATATGATTTTAGGTATAAACTGAGAAGTACAAGCTCAACTGATGATACGATATTAGAAGAAAAGATGTTTGTGAACAATTTCTGTAGCAACTATAGAACTTTTTTAATTTTGAAAAGAATGATTTATCATTTTGTATGTTATTTGAATTACGAGGCTGAATTATGATAAGAGAATACATATTATTTTATGGAACAAGATAATGTATGGTTAGATAAGTCATTTCACTTTCGAACAAACGAAGTTTCTTATTGCCATCAAGGCCTTTCCTTTCTTAAAACCCTGTATGTCCTGAATAGCACAGTGCAGAGGCAAACCGTGTACTTCGTTTTCGAATCAAAACAAAAACAAAATTTGTAGTTTGAAAAATATACAATAATCGGAACGTTTTTAAAACGATTTAGGAATAAATAAAATCAGTATTTTAAATCTACAACAAAAACAAGCATATTTAATTGTTTCTTAAAATAAGTACAGTGAAATGTTTTGAAAATTTCATAGTTAAGAATCTATGTTAATATCACATATATACGTTGGTATAAAATTAAGGTAGAAGGTTTGCTTAAGTTAAATATCTTACAGAAAGTAATTATTTACAACATAACTATTATATTTAATAGTTTTATAGAATTCAATAAACCACACAAGTACGTCTAATAGACACACCAGGGTCTTGAAGAAGTATTTAAATAATTTAAGTAGTTAATTCTCCTTATCACAATCCAAAGATTATCTACAACTTCAACGAGGGGAGGAAATTAACGCTCAGTGACTCCTCTTCGTCTCTTTAGATATACATAAACAGTTTTATACATCTAATGTCTTTTGTCCATAATATTAAGAAGCGAAAACTCTCACGCCCACTGTTTTTTGTTGTACTATAATCCTATGTAAGTTAGGAAAACATCTGTGAGATTTACATTCATATATATATAAATTATGAGGTATCATCACAATAATTAAATTAATAAATGTTAATTTCTCTGGTAACTTGATAACTTCATGATTCGTGTTTGGAATAGTTTTGAAGTTTGCTTCTGTGGATATCATGCTAATATTATTGATAAAGGAATGTAGTGGTACATATAAGTGCACACAAAAATTTTACAGAAACAGGTGTGATACGCATATGTCAATAACTATACTTACCTTGTTACCTAAACTGCTAGTACCTTTCGCCTCAAAGTAATTATGACTTTGAGCAAACGTCTTAATTTCAATTTCACCAAAGAAAAACTGAAAGGATCATGACGACCCAAGTATAAAGTCGAAACGTTGCATGGTCTTTTATATATATATATACGTATTCTTTAAATAATAACTATTTTGTATTTAATGGAAAAACTGTAAATGTTTGTCGAGATTATGGGAAGATTACGATGAGAAGGTTATATTACATTAATATATTAATTTAGTTATATTAGGCATTTTACTTGAACCCGAGTCAGCAACTTCTTACTTGTAAAATTTAAGGTATATTTTTACCGGCTAATTCCTTCTAGAGAATTTTGTAAAATACAAATCATTTTGTTTTTACCTTCTTTATTAAGAAGTATTAATAAGATTTGTTTGTTTTGTGTTTACTTCCACTTAATTTAATATCGATAATTTCTTGTGTAAACTTTTCTCACTATTCGAATTATTGTTCTTTTTCGAATTTCCGTGACGTTGCAAGACAGAAACAAGCCTTATTAGTTAACGAGAAACTCATAAGGAACATTTTGAAACGAAACAATAATATATATGAACATAATGTAACGTTGACAGAGCAACAAGAAGTAACCAATGCCACAGTTTACACTGATGATGATAATGTTTTTATTAACGGTCAGGTTTGAGAAGTACTTGGTGTTGCTGACACAGTTGTAACTGTTTCATTATTTCAAGTACAAGAATACATAACGGAAAATCATATTAAGGACAAATTAATCGAACAAGGTTGCACTCTAAAACGCCCGATTGTGTGGAAACGTATTAATGGTATCTATACAGGTATGTACGCATTCAGTTACCAACAGGTGTATCATCTCTACGGTAGACAGACAGATCTAGGTAGGAATTTTGGTTAAATTATTATTTCGTTCTGGTCGAACGAAAAATAACCAGGGGCGGTCAGAAACTATTATTTCTCTTCACCACCGTAGGTTATCAAATAAGGCTTATAGATCCAGTTAAAAAGGCTGCATTCTATCAGATAAAACACAATGATCAGGTAAAAGTGTCTAATAGATGTATGGCCGATGATCATTTGTACAGCAGGTGTCCTAAACGTAAATATCAGAAATGTGGAGAGATCAGACATTTTTCGCGAGATTGCACTAACGATAATAATCAACTTACTAATATCGAAAAAGAAAAGCTTCCTGAATTCACCGACACCCCCATTGCGTCCGGAGTAGAAGTGGACTCGCCTGTTTTAATCACTCAAGTTACCAACGTACAATCGTATGTTGAGAACACCAGACAAGAAAAACCGTTGGAGAGTGTTCCCGCCACTGTTACAGAATCAGAAGATAATGTTATGAACTACGCGAATGCAACAAGAAAAAGGCTATCGACTGAGAAAAATGCCCACAAGAAAATACAAAATAAAACAGGTTCGTCTCAAGAATAGCTGGAAACATAATCAGAAAGATATTACTTACACAATGTAATTTTCCAATTAAAATTATGCACTGTTAATGTCAACGGGTTATCTGATATGTTTAAGCTAGAAAACGTTTTAACCTTTCTTAAAAAGAGAAAATGTGATATTATTTGTTTACAGGAAACATTTTGGTATGATACTTTTTTTGATCAAGTTAACTCACATTGGGGAGGGGATATTATCTCTGACCATACTGAATTACATAGAAAAGGTGTTGCGATTTTTATTCGCAGAGGTTTAGATATTAGTGATATTAATTATCATATTAGTGGAGTAGGTCGTAAGATAGTTTTATCTTTTACTTATAGGCCCGGCATGGCCAAGCGTGTTAAGGCGTGCGAGTCGTAATCTGAGGGTCGCGGGTTCGCATCCCGGTCGCGCCAAATATGCTCGCCCTTTCAACCGTGGGGGCGTTATAATGTGACTGTCAATCCCACTACTCGTTGGTAAAAGAGTAGCCCAAGAGTTGGCGGTGGGTGGTGATGACTAGCTGCCTTCCCTCTACTCTTACACTGCAAAATTAGGGGCGGCTGGCACAGATAGCCCTCGAGTAGCCTTGTGCGAAATTCAAAAACAAAAAACAAACTAAAGTCAAAGTTACCTTCGTAGGGAGAACAATTACTTGTCGAGAGACGCTCAGTGTGATCCTAAGTAGGCCTATTACTTGGAACAGGGTCTCCAAACTTCTTTCACAGGGGGCCAGATTACTCGGGGAATGAGAAACGCGGGCCGCATGATCATTATGTTCAACACTCATAAGCCAGAACGAAAGCTCTCTGTAAAAGACTTAACACTAAGTTTAGGATGCCACATTAACCACGTGGGAGTAGCATGCAATACACACATATAATAAAAAAACAAACAGAAACACAACCAACATTTTTATTTACCGAAAGGTTATCAAAGAAGGTGACATTAGCAAAAACAATTGTCACATTGCACATAGTGAGTACAAATCTGAATTTCACTAAGCCGCAAAAATGTTAGTGAGATTTATGAAATTGGCGTTTAGCTTTCGAAATATCTTCAATATTCGGTTTTAATTGCTGCATCCAATCATTAGAATTGCTTTCAAATGTTCATCAGTCAACCTTGATCGATGTAGCGACTTCACGTACTTCATTTTTGAAAATGCTTGTTCACAGACATAAGTTGTTCCGCACATTCATGCCATACCAGATGCGAACTGCTTCAGCTTTGGAAAATCATCATCAGGTATCCAGCTGTAAAATTCAATAAGTTGTCTCTCTCTGTGTTTTGCTTTCAACAAGTCGATGACCTCCAGCTGAAGTTCCACTGGCACGTCATCAATGACACAATCAAAATGATTCTGAAAAGGAGAATGTCTCTTTCGATTCTGTCGAGATCCGAAAATCTCTCCAAAAATGCTTATTTAAATTACCAATAATCTTTTCTGAAACTTCAGGTTGACATCTTCTGTGATTCCAGCATGAAACTCATTGAAACACTGAAAATTAGAAAGGTTTCCTCTTTCCAAATGTGCTTTAAACAATGACAGCTTTCTCCGAAATCCTTTAATGATTCTATAGAGATCACAGACAAGGTTATTTTTCCCCTGAAATTTCAAGTTCAATTCATTCATGTAAGATGTGATGTCAACCAAAGATGAAAACTTCGACAACCAGGTTGGATCCGACAGAAGTGGATCGGTTCTATATTTCTCGATAAGAAATATATATATTTCTCTTCTCAGCTTATAAAAACGAGACAAGACTTCACCGCAGCTGAGCCACCTCACTGCCGTGTGATAAGGCTATTCACGGAAAGGCCTTGAACTGGCGATGATTAAGTGCATGACTCCGAATGCAGTTCACTGCAGAAATGACTGGTTTCAGTATGCAAGAAATATCTAAGTCTTTTCCACAGAGTGCTTGCTGATGTATGATGCAGTGTATGAACAGAGCGCTTTGGAGTTGAAGATCTTCCAGTTGTTTCCTGATCAGTCCCACCAGACCCTTCTTTTCTCCAGCCATGTTTTTTCCTTCAACAACTGTTACACCTCTAAGGTGATTCCACTAAAGGTTATAGTCTTACAAAGTTTTATGCTTTTATGAAAATGTCTTTTCCAGTTCTTCTTCCGTGCATGCTGCAAACTGATGCCAACTCTTTCGTGATTTGAAAGTTCAAATTAACTCCACGAATGAACACGAGAAGTTGTGACATACTCGAGATATCAGTAGACTCATCCTGTGCCAGAGAATACCATAGGGAGTTTCTTGCTTTTTGGCGTATCTGTAATGCGATGTTCTCTCCAAGTTCTTCTGCTCTCCGTACAACTGAAGTTGCTGAAAGGCAAATTGGCTTTTTCAGGACACAGCTCATTTGCTGCTTCCATCCTGCACTTTTTGATGAAGTTGCCGTCAGTAAAGGTTTTCCTAGCTCTGCCATCCTATGCACTATTTTGTAACTTGTACGAGTGACAGATTCATTTTCAGCAAACTTTCTCGTGAGGAGAGTCTTTCGAGATTCAAAAACACGTTTCATGGATTCAGATGTCTCAGAATGGAAATTTACTGTACTTTTCAACTATGTTGATAGATGTTTTGTTTCATAGTGACGCCGAAGATTGTACTCTTTCAAAACGGCAACACTTTCTGTGCATATCACACAAGTAGCTTTCTGTTTTCTTGTTTCCACAAAGAAGTGCTTTTCTCCCCATTCATCATTGAAAGCATGACACTCAAAGTCCACTTTTCTTTTTTTAAAAGCAGTCATGAAAAAAAAACAGGGTCTGAAAATGAAAACACAGAGCGCTGTGAGAAAAGTATTGTACTGGTCCAAGAACGCACAAACAAAATATATTGAAACGTACGTTTGCCACGACACTTACCTAAGAACGAGTTTCGAAAAGCGCATAACCCGAATACTAAGAGAAATGAGCTTGCTGAAGCGGTAACCCAAGGCCGCTGAATTTACAAGATAAGTCGATAGGACGAGGGTTAAGTCTGTTCTTGTTTTCGAAATCCTAATGCTTTCAAAGATACGTGCCTCGTTATGAATAAACGGCAACCACTGTTTCTCAATGTTTTTGTTCCCACTATGAGATTAAGCACATTCTATAATAAAAAATTTATTAGCGCGGGACTAATTTGCTTAAGGGTCTTCACTTACGAATTTGTCCCTCGATGGCTTCCCTTAAAAACTATTGTCAGGATGTATCAGAAAGTGTGATACTTGTTCAAGTCAGACAGTATTACAAAAAGTTATATGATGCTATTCCAGAAGAATGGAAAGACTTGGTTGAAAGAGAGATTCACACAATTAGAGGTGCGACAAAATTTATTTTTGAGATGTGTGATTCAGATGGTGAAAATGTTATCCACTGAAATGATCTTCCTGTTAAAAAACTGATTAAGTTAATATACCGGAACTCCATCCCCGCTACTGAAGAAATTACTGTATGGAAAGATATTTTAAGAGATACTAACTGGAAAAAATACATAAACATACTTATCACCTATTCAAAGGCTTGTTTTGTTGATGAGGATTAGTTATTTTATCACAATGCTTTAATGACGAACAATAAACTTGTTCATATGAAAAACATGATACTGGCTTATGTACACTTTGTGGAAAAGAAACTGAAACAGTGAAACATTTATATTGCCTGTGTCCAATGGTTCAACCCTAATGGATATTAGTATTCGGCGCTATTTCCTTTATCATACAAAAATCAGTACCAATGAATCAGAAACGGAGAATTCTTGTACAGGGCTTCCTAGAAGGATTAAGAAAAGATGACAGCCTGCAGTGTAAGTTTTTATTACATTATTTAAATATTGTATTATGACTGTTAGGAAAATTTGTTTAGCCAAAAATATCCATTTAAATCTGTTGTCATTTTCTAAAAGTCAGTTAAGAAAGAAAATAAGTTTTGATTATTCCAGATATGTTATTCATAATGATGTCAATTCTTTCTTTTAATTTTATTCTAAACTTGTTCGTCCTTGTTCATAACGTTACATTATTGTGTGTCCTTTAATATGAGCAATTACAGATAGTATTAGGTGCATTCAATTGTATATAACTGTGTATTTGATTTTTGTATTTGTTTTGTATGTAATATATATGATTATGAGGCCTCTTCAAGAGGTTTGTAACTTGAAAAAAAAAGTTTGTTACGTACTACAATTTTATTTCGGACAACTCTCCGATTTGTCAACGACGGCACCATTTCAAGACATATTTTGTCCCAAGGTTTATTCCTGATACTGAAAAGTGTCATTGGCAATGATGACACTGTCCACCTTACAAATGTTTTTAGTGTTTTTCAGGTCATTGGCCTTTTTAACGCTATTTAAGTATTCACAAATTAGACTTGTTTTTTAACATGGTGTCTTTTTACGATTTAAAGTAAAACTAGTTCGATACAAAATTAGAAAATGGCCGTGACGCCAATTACTCGAAACCAGGACTGGAAAAGCCAACTTCAGATGACTAAAACTGATGCTTGAACCTATCCGTTAGTCATCCTGGCGAGTAAAAATAATTAAAATTATGATATAGAGTTGTTATTTTGAATTAAGCACAAAGCTACACAATGGGCTATCTGTACTCTGCCCACCACGAATATCTAAACCTGGTTTTTAGCGTTGTAAGTCCGTAGATATACCGCTGAGCCACTGGGAGGCATGTTACAGTCTTTTAAAGCTTGTATTACTTTATTTTCTCTCTTTCTGCTGTAAACTAAATTTAAAAATGGATTTAATACAATTTAAGTTTTTAATTCAAAAATTAGGTTTTGTTTTGTTTAACATGATTCCGTTTACGAATTTTAACAATTTTATTTTCAGTTTTCCTACAGGTTGTTTGTCGCAGATAGCATAGCTGCTTTACGCCTTAAAACGCCAAATCAACCAACCTACCTCTCCGATTTATTATTATGTACGTCTCGTATTACTATCTGAAATAACAGGAAGTTCGATTTGTAATTCGTAGTTAATATGTATTAACTTTGTTATTTGTCAACAAGATTGATACACACAATTTCCATTTGTCTTTTCTTTATCTAAATATATTTTAATATACAAACACCAAAATTATACAATTTATAATTACGGTTATTACTAACAGTTATTACAAATGATGATTTATGTACGACAGTATTACAAACTTATAAGACAATACTGAGTCGTATATCTGGTTTAAAACAGAATATTTTATCGACGATCCAAGTCCACGCCGAAAACGTTTATTCTGAGTTGATACTGTTTAACCTCGCTTTATCTTACGCCGTCTTTTTTAACTGGTCTCGTACTCTTAATAATTCATTTCTTTCGTCGAAGATATTTAATGTCCCTGTAGAAATAATAACGTCTGAAGTTGAACGGTTGGTACGCTCGAAAACAATTAAGGTTCCTAATCCTATTCTGTAGTTTTCCGATTACTAGAAATTATTCTCTACTTATCAATAAAAGTGTTAATACCAATACCAGTTGTTTTGAGATACATGTTTTATTTCAAGTGGGTTTCTCATTATCAAGAAAGACGTAAAAGCTTCTTAGGCCTATAGAAAACTGATTGTATATCACCGACAATATTCTGTTTTTCGTCTCTCAGCTTTTTATAAGAATCACACGCGTTTGTAGAAATTTTGACATTGCTCACGCGTGCCTTATTCCATCACATATTGTTGCTATTAACTTTAGATTTTAATGTAAAGGAAATCTTTTTCAAGATTAAGATATGCTCATATTAATTTTGGTGCAAGAGATGGCGCTAACGTAGCAGTTTGGATGAAAGTGTATAGCAAAAACAAAAGCATTTTAATACATTTAATATTGAAATTTCAATAAATAATGGATTAGTTAAGTTTAAAAATATGTGATGGATATTGAAAAAATATATCTCAGAAAGAAATTCCTCTTAAAATAAAAAGGAGCCTTCGTTACATATAGTTAAATATCCTCGTCAATGGCCAGTTAAGACTTAACTAGGGTTTGCTTCTAATTTTAGACTATTCACCAGAGAGAGAGCAGTTCACCAGAATCTTCCGTTGTTACCAAATATTTGTTTGAGCCTTTGTCCGAATAATGGAATTAATTCACTTTTATAAAGTAACAGAGCACAGATAGACAATTGTTTAGCACTAAGAAGTCCAAGAATAAGCCAACATTCTAAATTTTACACGTATAACAATACTTTCTTTGTTATTCATGCAAAACATAAGTAAATCACACACTGGTTTATTAATGGGTTTAATCTGTAAGAAACGTTAAAATTTTATGTTTAACTTTAACATAAAAATGTTTTATTTGTGCTATGGTTTATGAAAAATATCTTCAGAGTACTTAAAACGAAAAAGTGCATTTGCTCAATAGAATTGTTACAAAAATGCTTCGGGGACCATCGATGTATTAAAAGAGTAACAAAAGAAACAAGTAAGCCTAGAGTCTATTGGTTCGACAATAATGGCAACTATGTACCGATATCCCTTTTGTAACTTTATGAGAATTTCCAAACAAAGAAACAAAATAATATTTAGAGAAAAAAAGTCAAACATTTATATGTTTCTGGTGCGAGGTATGGATTTTCTATTAAAACCATAGTGTCTCTTGAAAGTTCTCTTGGCTCCTAGTGGCACAAAGATATGGCTGCGAATTTTCAACGCCAGAAACCGGGTTTAGATGCAAGTGGTGGGCAGAGCACGTATAGCCTATTATACTATTATATTATTAGCCTATTAAGCTTTGTGCTTAACTTCAAATAAACAAAACCTAGAACTTTTTTTTTATTATATGAAACAAAAATATATAATTCCCTTAAAACACAAAAAATCACACGGTCCTTTTCTATCCTTTCTGAACCTACTTCTGATAGTCAAAAACAATCAAATGTAACAAAATATATAAAAAGAAAGTTGTCAGAAGTGGTTGAGGTACACTCTGTTCACCTAAACTCAAGTAATTAACACATTTAAAATATGCCACCTTGCTTGTCGTTTACTCGTTGGATTTCTCAAAATGCCACATCAATACTATCTGCGCCAAATGTGAAGAGACAGGCTAGAGTGGAGGCAGGTAGCCCACATCGCCCACCCTATTCCATCTCTTGCCAAACACGTCTCCAATGTATTAAGTACAACTAGTTTGAGCGATAACAGAATGAATACCACAAAACACCAATTCTACACATCGTCACCTGAACTACTGTGGGTCACTTTATTACTTAGATCAAGGCGAATTAATTACCTTATCTTTTATGGAAGTAAAATAATATCCAAACGGCTGTTATATCAGCTTTAGGCTCTGCAATATAAACACATGTATATATACATAAATGTTCCTATAAAATAATCTTTATGACAAACTACATTATCAGAATAAATAAAAACAAGAAAAAAATAAACTAAGGAAAAAAAGCAACCAATAGAGTGTTCTAATCCGTCATATCATAATGTTGACGTACAAATTTTGGTTGACATTGGCTCAGTAGGCTACTTTGAGAAGTTAAGAGTGCAAACAAACATGAATTTTGTCATTATAAATATAGATTGAAAACATACACAAATATGCATTTATTGTGTTGAGTCAAAAACAAAACAAACTTAAAACACCGTAAATATCATTAATTAGGAGATATTAAACCTTCATTTATCGATGTTTTAAGACACGTTATTTAATGGATAATTATCTAATCACTGCTTTATGTTGAACATCATTTTAACCACTGTCTGTGAAAAAAACAAACAAGACATCTTTCACTCCCACTACTGGTGGGTGATGACACTGAAAACCAGGTTTCGATACTCGTGAGGTATTGAACACGACTATCCATTTATAGCTTTCATAACAATCAAATAAACACAGTTTTTATATTTTATTAAAGGCTGATACTTTGTGTTTTAAGCTACCTATTTAAAATAAATCAAAATCATTTCAAATATTAATAACACATGTGCATAAAATAAGGTAAACTAGGTGTATTTTCTTTGGTATTTATAACTTTGTATACAATCCGTGTAACTCGTCTATATCTAACATCTTCTAACGCCTGGTTCAACATTGTTGTTTAATTACTAGTGTTATTCTACAGACAAAATCTACTGATAAACAAAACTTCTGATTGCTTTCGTTTATAGCTTGTCAGTTTTAAACACATCTAGTTTTAAATATCATTGTAGAAAAGTTTCCAGTACATTACTGTATTAGTTTGGTTTTCAATTGATTCGCAAAGAAACCTTGCTGCTAATATTGAGCCAACTTGTCATAAAAAAGTAATTGAAATGCAAATCGAGAAACAGAACCAACAATATTAAATCACCTGGAGTAAATTAGTGAGGACCTGGTTACTGATGTCAAAAAACAAACAAGAGGTTAGACACATGATGGCATTAAGTGGTGGATTTGTGAATATGCCAGATAGAACATCGGAATTTGATCTGCAAGTTCATGACAGCTGTAACAGATTACAATACATCAAATAATAAAACAGCATTAACGTAACACACTTAAATTTCTTGCTTTCATCGTACCTTAGACTTAGCCAAGCAACAATGGGATTGCATTTCATAAATTTATGTTGACAGAAAATTGTAAAACATTTTGCAGAAAAACAAAACAGAGGACTTGAATATCTCTAATCATCACATGTTATATGATGAGCTTACATGAAAGACTTCTAGAACAACAGTAAACCATATGTGTAAATATTGTGAATGATAATAAAGCTGGTATCTTACACTAAAAAACACTGCCACTGCTATATTTGAAATAATACTCAGTGTTATACCAAATAAATACTTTTATAGATGTGTTAATCATTACAACTACAACAAGCTATAGATTTTAAAGAACACAGAAAAAGGTCTCTTACTTATCTTTAATCTTTTTTATAAACAAAAAAAACTTTCAAAACAACTGACATCTACTTCAGTTGTACAAAATTGTTCTTACTCTACAACATTCTTATATGATGTTGTGTCTATTCACGCAGCTGTACCATTATCCTTACATTCTACTGTGACTGGTTAATACGCTGTACAGTTAAACTTGTTCTTTCACTATAACATCCTTACCTACTAATGTGTTTGGTCAATAAGATATACCAGGGGTCACCAAACTACGGCTCTCGAGGTCATTTTGTCTGGCCCGCTAGCAGCTAGCCACTTGGAAATAAAATGTGGCATTTCATCAAATGTCCGACTGTCATAACAAAATAAATCACACCGATTGTCGCTTCAAGCTCGCAAACACAAGACGTTATGATAAAAGAAACAAGGCTGTTACGCACATATTTAACCAATAGGAAAATTCTTCTTTCGTCCTTGCTGTCCGTTTATTCATATCGAGGCACATATCTATGAGAGCATTAGGATTTCGAAAACAAGAACAGACTTAACCCTCGTCCCATCGACTCGTCTTGTAAATTCAGTAGCCGAGGGTTACCGCTTCAGCAAGCTCATATCTCTTATTCGTAACTCGTTCTTAGGTAAGTATCGTGGCAAACGTACGTTTCAATATATTTTGTTTGTGCGTTCTTGGACCAGTACAAAACTTTTCTCACAGCGCTCTGTGTTTTCATTTTCAGATCCTGTTTTTTTTTTCATCCATCGTTTTGACTGCTTTTGACTCTGAGTGTCATGCTTTCAATGATGAATGGGGAGAAAAGTACTTTGTGGAAACAAGAAAACAGAAAGTTACTTGTGTGATATGCACAGAAAGTGTTGCCATTTTGAAAGAGTATAGTCTTCGACGTCACTATGAAACAAAACATCTATCAACATATTTGAACTTTTCAGGAAAGTTCCATTCTGAGAAATTTGAATCCATGAAACGTGTTTTGAATCTCAAAAGAATCTCTTCACGAGAAAGTTTGCTGAAAATGGTTTGGTTTTTTTGGAATTTCACACAAAGCTACTCGAGGGCTATCTGTGCTAGCCGTCCCTAATTTAGCAGTGTAAGACGAGAGGGAAGACAGCTAGTCATCACCACCCACTGCCATCTCTTGGGCAACTCTTTTACCAATGGATAATGGGATCGACCATCACATTATAATTTCCCCATGGCTGAAAGGGCGAGCATGTATGGTGTCACGGGAATTCGAATACGCAAACCTCAGATTACACATTAATTTTGGCTAACAACTCTGAACTATACGAGTATATTCATTATTCAGATTTGGCAAACTTGATTCTTCATTTTCAGTGGATCCATGGCGTCGTTTTACACGAACATTTTGATTTAATGAGTATAATTTAGTCATTATTAATTACTGTTGTGTAGTGTTATGTCTAATTATTGATTAATATTAAGTGTTTTCTGGTGTTAATTATTAGTATTAAGTGTCATTGATATTACCGTTGAGTTTCGCAACAGGTAATAATTGAGGTTGTTTGTAATAAAATAAAATAGTGGTACCTTTTCAAATGTGACTTCTGGCATTTTGAGATGGGCATACTCTTTATTATGTTACATGATGATGAAGATGCATTTTGTTACTGACTGACATCCATGTTGATGTTTTCTCATCTGTTGCAAGATACTGCACGTTCTGTACCATGGGTGAGGGGTATGACTTTTTTCAGGTCTCTTTTTGGATGGTTTTGACGTTCCAAGTTGATCTGTACATGTATTCCTTTGTTTTACAATGTCAAAATTTTGTGTAGAAAAGGGTGTTAAATAATCTTTCTAAATGTGACCATATTTTGGTAGCATTATTGTTCCTATGACGCCAAACAAGTTATAAATGTCCTTCACTTACATGCCTTTCAACTGCTATTTATATCTGCTATGGTTATTGCAACATTTCTTGAAGTAATTATTCAGAATTATCTTAGTAAAGTGTACTCAACCCTCTTTATACTCTAAATTTTTGTTTATAATGTACTGAACCCTCAGTTTACTCAGATGTTTGGTTTATAGTGTACCCAACTTTTGCAACTAATGGATTTGATGACCCCATTGGTAACTCTCAGATTAATTGTATAATCTCTGCATTTTAGTTTTATGGAAACAATTTTTTTCTGGTTATGTGTAGAAATGACCATGCTCTTAATTTTACCTGAAAAGATGATCTGAGAAATTTTAAAACATAAATATTATTTGTCTTAATTCGAGGCTTTTTCTTATGTGGATGAGTTTGCGTTCCCAAATGTATTTGAAAACGTTATGAGAAAAGTAAATGTCATGAATAAAACAAATGTACTTTCTTCTATAAGATTACACACACAGGTGCTGACTTTCACACACATGCAGTTATATCTAATATTTCATTGTTCACCAACAAAATTAGGTTCATGATAAAGTTTATTTAGAATTTGTGGAAGCAATTGTTGTATGACAATAGTTTAAAAAAAACATCAGTATACTTTGCAAAACGTTTTCCAATTTAAATCTTATAAATTGGATGGACTTTGCATGTTAATTCACGTGGATCATATAAATTATTTTTTTAAATGTCACTGTACTACTAAATTTCACATAAACATATATGAATAATTAAGTTGCAAACTGCATTATATCACAACAACAATGAATCAATTAGTGGTGAATACATTATTTTAAATTACATTATCCTCTATATATTTTCCTTGTTACAACAGTGCACATATTACTAAAAGTTGGAATTTCTTAATAAACCACATACATACACAAACAGAAGTTATATAAAAGAAACAAATCTAATATGTAAGTGGTGCATATATATTGTACTATGATTAGCATTATATGAATAAGGGGACTTTTCAATTTCATATTATTTATTAATGGAGACATTATTACATCCAGGGTAACTCTACTGTAAGAAGTAAAATCTAACACTGATAATTGTTCATTCAGTTTAACTACACTGGATACACTAATTCCAGAGTCATCATAACCTGTCACTAATTTATATAAGTTTGTTCATAAATTATTTGAAAAAAATCTCAGAACAAACATCTTTTGTGCTTTTAATTGATGTGCAAGAGCTTTTATCTTTCTTTGTCTCTTTGTATAAAGAAAATAAGAACTATTATATATGTCATTGACAGTTTATTACTAGTTTCATTTATAACATACACAAACGAAAAAAAATATAAAAAACTGTATGATGCTCTCACAACTCTGTAAATAACATTTTTCCATAAGTTGAAAACGGATTTTTATAATAAAAAGAATATTGATCAGGGAATACATGTATATGATGTCATGGTAACAGGAGTGGAAAAGTGAAATACAAGGAAGATAATAATCACTTTAAAAAACATTTATTACTTCCATGTGGTGCAAAAATTTAGTTAAATATAAGTTTATGTTCTTGGATTTTGCAATGATACTTTTTTGTGGGGATCATGTCATAATACCAGTACACTCATGTCACCAATGCCATTGTGATTTGGAAAGTTGAGGTGTTTGGGATCTGAGGGTTTAAGGGTGTCATTGCGTACAAGTCAGAGATGTTTACATCTAGTAAAGCAAATAAATAAATAATGCACTCTGATTTAAATTGGCCTTTTACATGAAAGGTAGAACTGGAGAGATTTGATAAGTTAGTGATATAATCACATGCAAGACAAATAGCTTGCCAACACAGACCAGTTCTGTCAGTTTGTACAAGTGAAGGTGATTGATTCTGTCTGTAATTTGGAATGTACTGGACAGTCTTTGAAATTCATTTTACATTTGAAAGAAACTGAAAGTGGAGTGATAAAAGTGTTGAGAGATGTGTTTTCTCTTGTCAGTAAGGTAATGTTGCATTGGATAGTTCTACTACTCTGTCTAGTTGAAGAAGATATGTAAAGACTAAAGGATCTCTGTCACTATGTGGTTTGTCTTTAGACCAGAGACAGCTTGCAATAAAGAATGTGGCAAGTTTAGCCTTTTTATTGGTGTTGTTGGGATAATTCTGATGTCTAGAAATAACAAGTAATGTCGTTTGTAATGTCAGAGTATAGACATCTCAAATGTAGGAATTGACCCTGAAAGGTAGTGTTTGTACAAATCAAATGTAGGAATTGACCCTTAAAGGTAGTGTTTGTACCAAGAAAGATATAAATAATTAAAATGTAAATAGAAAGAGCTCTCAGTGCATTTGTAATGTAGTTAGCAGCAAATGTAGATCTGGAAATGCCAGTAATGATGCCTAAAAAAGATCTGTATATTTAAGAGAAAAGAAAAAACAAAATGAGATCATCTTTTACAAACCATTCAATGACAATCTCACTCTCTGTTTAAAGAAATTCAACACAGAGAGTATAGAAGAAATTAACAAATCTTGGTAACAGCTTTTAATATGTGTTACTTGTGTTCAACAGGAAGCAATGCTTAGAAGTGGTGGCAACTGTGTGTCTCATGTTTGTTTAGGTTTTGAACCAGCTGTTTACTATGTCTGAAATTTGTTGAAAATAACTAACGTTTAGTTTTATTATCAGCTGTTTAACTCAAGATTGTATAACATGAACCAATGTTTAACCTTGAAAGAAACTGTTTAACATATTCCTAGACTTTTCAACAGGCAACTGTTAATGTTACATCACTTTTAATCTTGATGATAACACAATTTCTGACTTGTTCAACAGGAACTGATATAGAAATATATAATTTTAATCCTGTTAACAGATGGATAGGGTTATTTAGTATGCTTCAACATAGTTTAACAGGAACTAACATAAGAATGCTAAGCTGTTGTTAACAAACAGTTACAGACACCATTATTTCTTTCGATATGACATACATACAGATTTCTTTTGATCTCTCGCCCATGTGTTTATTTTAGTATATGCTATTTCTGGTACATAAATTTGTAATGCATATACAAATGTTCATTTTGTAGTATCTCCTAAGGTGCTTTATTTGTACATGTGTATGCAGGTGTATAACTTGGTTCTTGTTCTCACAGATTATTTTATAGTTGTTTGTACAGGTGCTTTTTTCTACATGCACATGCAGGTAATGGTTTGATTTATAGATGCATGCACATTTGGTTATTTTTGTACTTGCATACACAGGTATCTAATTTGATATATGTGAGCTTAGGTGTTTATTGTTACAAAGGCACACACAGATGTGTAAATTGGTACATGCACTCACAGGTAGTTATTTTATAGTTGTTTGCCCAGGTGTTTGTTTGTGCATGTTGGTACATGGACGTTTAAATGTTTATTCTAGCACATTTGCACACAGATATGCAACTTGGTTAATGCACGCACACGAACTTACCTTCGTAGACGCACGTGCAAGTGCATAATTTGTAAACGCGGGAACAGGTGCTTATTTTCATACGTGCCATTGCTAGTGTTTATTTTGTAGTTGTGCGTATAAATTATTTTATCAATTCTCGTGCAGATCCAGAAATTCGTAGAGGAACATGCAGGTGCTTATTTTGTTCATGTGCTTGTAGGTGTTGATTTTGTAGTTGTACACACATATGTGATTTTTTTCGTGTATGCCAGCGTTTTAATAAATTGTTAGATGTGCTGAAAAGTGTTGAATTTATTTTATGCGCCTGTAGATTCATATTTACTTACATTTGTACAAAATTAGTAAATTGGAAAAAAAGGTTGCTGGTGTTGTAATTCTTAGATGCGTGTATAGGTGCTTATATTTTCACATAAGAAGGCAAGTAGTGTGCTGGAAGTGTAGACGTAGCCGTTGCGTAATGTGCCCGGGCGGTTGGCGGCGGGTCCTTCGATTCAACGTTCCTAGAGGATCGCGTCGGCATTTCGATCACCTGGTGCCGCCGACTACCCGCAGTGGCCTCAGGATACCTCGAATGGAGTCGAAGACCGAAGACCAGCGATCGGGAAATTCGATTACCCGCACCCGCCGCCTACCGACTGGGATATCCATCTTTTCGGTCTGTTTCGTGCGTGTGTGGACTCGTAGTAGCGTGCGACAGTGTGCTGGAAGTTTAGACGTAGCCGTTGCGTAAAGTGCCCGGGCGGTTGGCGGCGGGTCCTTCGATTCGACGTTCCTAGAGGATCGCGTCGGCATTTCGATCACCTGGTGCCGCCGACTACCCGCAGTGGCGTCAGGACACCTCGAACAGAGTCGAAGACATAATACCAGCGAGCGGGAAATTCGATCACCCGCGCCCGCCGCCTACCGACTGGGATATCCATTTTTTCGGTCTATTTCGTGCTTGTGTGGACTCGTAGTAGCCTGCGACGGTGTGTTGGAAGTCTAGACGTAGCCGTTGCGAAAAGTGTCCGGGTGGTTAGCGGCGGATCCTTTGATTCGACGTTCCTAGAAAATCGTGTCGGCTTTTCGATCACCTGGTGCCACCTACAACCTGCAGTGGCCTCAGAACACCTCGAACAGAGTCGAAAACCGAAGATCAGCGATCTAACTTATCCTTAGTTGTTGTTCATCCTTTACTATATATTTCAATCTGTGAGGTTTTAACTGATCTTTAGTTGGTGTTCATCCTGTATTACATAGCTCAATCTACCAGGTTCTAACTGATCCTTAACTGTTGTTCATCCTATACGACATATCTACATTTACCAGGTTCTAACTGATCCTTAGTTGCTGTTTATCTTGTGCTGCATATCTCAATCTACCAGGTTCTAACTGATCCTTAGTTGTTTATCTTCTACTACATATCTCTATCTACCAGGTTCTAACAGATCTTTAGTTGTTGTTCATGCTGTATTACATATCTGAATCTATCAGGTTCAAACTGATACTTACGTATTTTCCGCCTAATAAGCCGAATTTCTGGCCCTAAATTTTGGACCTGATTTTTGGGGGTCGGCTTATTGGCCGATCACTCCTTTCGGAAATTTCTTCTTCTTAGGAAATGTTTTTCTTTTGAAAATTACCATAGGCGGTAATTTTGTCCCATCAGCAAAGCACGTTAAGACTACAGTGAAACGTTGTTTCTGGAATTTCATTGGTTACCTAATTACAGTGAGTGGAGCCAATAACGAATGACATATTGATTCCATCTCTGTCTCAATACGACACGTTCTGCTTTACTACAGAACGCCAATGATCACACACAACATGCATGCTGACGCTGAAACGAGACTAAGAAATCATTTTGAAGAAACTTGTCACTTCTTAAAATGGCTTCGGCTTATTGGGCGGTAATAAGCAAAACCCTCATTTTCAGAGCTGAAAATTGGCCTCGGCTTATTCGACGATTCGGCTTATTAACCGGCAAATACGGTAGCTGTTGTTCTTCCTAAGCTACATATCTACATCTACCAGGTTCTAACTGATCCTTAGTTGTTGTTCATCCTGTATTACATATCTCATCTACAAGGTTCTAACTGATCCTTAGTTGTTGTTCATCCTGTACTACATATCTCAATCTACCAGGTTCTAACTGATTTTTTGTTGTTCATCCTGTACTACATATCTCAATCTACCAGGTTGAAACTGATTTTTAGCTGTTGTTCATCCTGTATTACATATTACATATCTACATCTACCAGGTTCTAACTGATACTTAGCTGTTGTTTATTTTGTGCTTCATATCTCAATCTACCAGGTTCTAACTGATCCTTAGTTGTTGTTTATCATGCACTACATATCTCAATCTATCAAGTTCTAACTGATCCTTTGTTGTTGTTCATTCTGTACCACATATCTCAATCTACCAGGTTTTAACTGATCCTTAGTTGTTGTACATGCTGTACTTCATGTATAATCTGGTTTCAACAGTTTTAACATCATAGTAATGTTTTCCGGTTACCGTCACACATAATAATGACAACGCAAATAATGTACGCTAGATTAGTTGTTCATTCTCTACGTCATACCTCAATCTATGAGGTTCTAGCTCATTCTTAGCTGTTGTTCATCCTGTGCTATATATCTCAATCTACCAGGTTCTAACTGATCTTTAGTTATTGTTCTTTTGAGATACATATCTTTCATCTACCAGGTTCTAACTGATCTTTAGTTGTTGTTCATGCTGTATTACATATCTGAATCTATCAGGTTCAAACTGATACTTAGCTGTTTTTCATCCTGTACTACATATCTACATCTACCAGGTTCTAACTGATACTTAGTTGTTGTTCATACTACATATCTATACTTCTAACTGATCCTTAGTTGTTGTTCTTTAATCCTTAGTCTACCAGATTCTAACTAATTTACTGTTGTTCATTCTATCTCATATCTACATCTACAAGTTCTATCTGATCCTTAGCTGTTGTTCATCCTGTACCACATATCTACATCTACCAGGTTCTAACTGAGCCTTAGTTGTTGTTCATTGTGTACTACATGTCTACATATATCAGATTCTAACTGATCCTCAGCTGTTGTTGATTCTGTAATACATTATTAGAAGATTAGAAGTTGGCTAATAGTAGTTCAGTATTTAAAGGAAATGATGACCATTGTCCAGACAGTTATAGGCCATTTAATATTACATCAGTAGTTGGATAGGTTTTGAAAAGTATGATTTAAGATGTATTGCAGCATTACTTAAAGCAGTTTGATATCGTGTCATAGAGCCAGCATGATTTCAATAAGGGAAAGTATTTCATTACAATGAGAGACTTACTTGAAGAAAAATG
Source organism: Tachypleus tridentatus (assembly GCF_004210375.1). Classification (NCBI taxonomy): domain Eukaryota; kingdom Metazoa; phylum Arthropoda; class Merostomata; order Xiphosura; family Limulidae; genus Tachypleus; species Tachypleus tridentatus. The sequence goes on along the minus strand of NW_027467782.1, from coordinate 27,451,615 downwards.
TATTCTCAAGATGGTTGGTATGGGTATTAAAACTTTAATTGAAATTAAGTACAGATACCCTAAGAAGGGTGAAATGTTGTTGTGTATTTTAATTGAAGAAAAGTCTTTTTTAAAATCTTCTGATCTTCTTAGAAGATGTTACTGTAAGAGTTGATGAAAGAAATTTGAATTTGGTTTTCCTTGATTTTCAGAAAATATTTGATAAAGTACCTCATAAAAGACTGGTAAGAAAAATTAAATCTGTGGGTGTGAGGAAAATGTTATTAAACTGGAAATAAAACTGTCATGTGTGTGGAAAGTAGAAAATAGTAATAAACAGAGTTAGGTCTGGCTGTGTGGTAGTTACAAGTGATGTGCTTCTAGGCTATGTGCTGGGTCCTCTGCTGTTTATGACTGGTATTAATGATATTGATTCTGGAAAGACTAATAATTGTTTACAGATAATATTAATATTTTTGGGTTGGCTACCTTTATCAAAGGTGCTGCAGATTTATTGGAAGATTTAGATAATTTAATTAATTGAGTCAGTATGTAACAGATAATGTTTAACTATTCAAAATTAAGATGATGCATGTAGATTTTCATTAAAACTGTGGTTGAAGAAAAAGATCTTGGTGTTGTAATCACAAAATCACTGAAGTCATTTAAACAGTGTATTGTAGTCAGCAGTAAGGCTGATAGAATTTTGGGTAGCATCTGTAGAAATATTGAATATATGATAAGAGATATTGTTTAACTGTATAAATCATTCTTAAGGCCTTATTTAGAATACTGTACACAGTTTTGTGCTCCATTCCTGAACAAAGATATTGAATGGTTGGAGAAGGTTCAGAGAAGAGCTGTTAGAATAATATGTTGGCTAGGGTACTGTTTCAATTTCTTTTGGATGTGACATTTGACTAAGATGATTAACATTATTAGGGGTAGGAGTTTAATATAAAATATTGCCCCATTGATGTCAATAAAGGAATATGATAGTAAATGTGATGATCAGTGTTGCGAGATCTGGTAATTTGTCTAGTCATCTTTTAAAATCAGTTTCAAGCAGTAAAATGGATTCAATTGTTAAATTATTGTCTTCAAAGAACTCTTGTTTATGAGTATGGAGATTCAGTGACACAAAGTGGACAAGTTCAGGTACACTCTGACTATCACAAGGAGTTTTCCACACAATTACACAACTTCTAATACATGCACTGTCAGAAAAACACATGCAAGACTATTGTATATCTCTTCATGTTTTTCATAATTTTATTCTAACATTAATATAAGACAGATAAAATGTTGTACATCAGACCATGTCATCTATTTCCAATCATTTGTTGTCCAGAATTGTGTTTCAAGCATGAATTTTTTAAATTATTTTATTAGCATAAACAGTTTTGATGGGTTGCTGTTTGTTGTAATGTCATTGGTGTGGTATGATTGGACATAATAAAATTCTGGCTGTTGTTGAAGAATTTGGTTTTAGCTGCTTCTTAATTTGTCTTTTCTTGCAGCCATTGGTGGAAATTTTGTCTCTTTCTTTTCTACTCTGCATAAACTCAAATGATACATCTTTGTGAAAACCCAGTGAAATAAAAAGTTTCTGGGAATCATGCAGTGTTGAATGTGAAATCAGGAAAATTCTTGTTGCTTTCTACTTTCTTCAGTACTGACATTTATAGGGACAAGTAATTACCTGCATTTCACATCTGTTTTGCAGTTATCAATAAATAGCATTTCTCAAATGTATGTGTATATGTTTATGGAGATCTTTATGAAGTAGGTACTTGTGTATAAAGTTGTCACAATTACATAAAAGTAATATTTTCCAACCCACTTGAACTATGTATTTTTTCCCCATTTTTAATGTATTTGTTAAAGAAGAATGTACAAGATACTTAGAAGCTGATTAATAGCTGTCTTGATACTTTTTACCCTGAAACAAATTCAAGTGTGTATGCTGCTTTGGACATGTGACTGTTTTTATCACAACTGATGTAATCAGACTTAACTATCATTTACTATTTTTTTCACGTTTTCTTTCTTCTTATTGAACTGAATCAACTTTAGAATTATAGTGCTTATAACATTTAGAGGTTTCTCTAAACTTGAAAATAAAGTTATGCTTATAATACCATCCTGGTCTTAACAGTGTACTTTTGTATTTAGAAACATGTTGTGTATTCAAAATTAGTCACTCGTATGTTGATTTAAAGCTTCTAAAATTGTAAAAAAGGATTTTATTATGGTTATTTTAGCATTTAGTTCCATTGATATGAATTCAAATCTATCATAATTTGGCTGTTATTAGTTGCATAGATTGGATCTGTGTCAAAATTTTAAAGTATATTCATGAAGTTAATTATGTTTTACAAACTGTGACATTAGATACATGACATTTGAAATGTGTACTAAACAATTTCAAACTAGGCTATTGTATAGTATGGCAAGTTTAAGATCAGTTTCAAGTTAGTTTTGGAACATGACTAAAGATACAGGTGTGCAGGAACAAATGTAAGATGTATGTTCAAGTCAGTCTTTTAGCTGAGTTTCAGGGCCAATCAAATCTAAATAATGAAAGATTATGATTAAAATATTGATACTTAACACTTCAGATTAAGATGGTTTTTGTTTTGCACAAGAACAGTAGGAAATGTATAGATGTATTGTAATCAGTTAAACCTCCAATTTTGTATGTGTTTTAAAATCTTTTTATTTTGTAAGATGGTGCCCTGAGAGTACACCATAAATATTTTACAGTATTTGTCTTCAACATAGATGCAACTCTGAAGAAACAACTACTTGCAAGTTCCCTCGTGTTTTAGGTTTTATGCAACCTAGTACATTATTTTGGGACCAACTATTGGTCACTTAACACTGATGTATTTCAATAGCCTTTTACATGTCCTTAGATATTTTTCTTTGTTTTCTCACTTTAGGGCATATGGGAGTTCTTGCTCAAAAGCTATGATATAGGGCATTTCTTATATCAATGATTAAAATATTTATTACAAAATGAAATTCAGATAAATTCTTACCTCTACCACAACCTGTATTAAAGATTTGTACCACATCCCTTTTATACAGGAAATATCTGTCATACTCTTCTCTCTTGGAACTCAATTTTCTCATACATGTTTTCTCACTAGATCTGAGGGATTGCCATTATTTGATAATTAATCAATTGAGAGCTACATTAATCAAATATATTAAAACCAGTTGTTTTGTTCTAGTAAGTAGTTGAACAGAAAAAGGTTTGGTTGTGGGATCTAGTCAGTAGTTCAAAATTAGTGATATTGGCTAATGGCCTGAGTGGCTTTGTCATTACAAAGAGTGAGCAAGTTTTATGACATTTTGATTATCTGGATAGGTGAAATACTTGGAAATGGTAATTCTGATCAGTTTCCTGATAATCTGTGTAATTGAAAATTATATACATAAATATGGCAGGTATGGGTAGAGGAGCAAACAATGTTTTTACTTTCTTTGGTCATTGTCAGGTTCACGATATATCACAAATTGAAATTTCTATTAATTGACTGTTGGAATAATGAAAAAAACAGTAATAATTAGAAACTAGTTTTGAGCTTCGCTTGCTAATAAGTATAGGAGTATGAGAGAAAGATCAACAAACACAAATAGTTCAGTAACTTTGTAGTTCATCAGGAGACTAGTTAAAATGTTTTTGCAGAAGTATTTATTCAAGGACTACTTTCAAATTATGTTAACTTTATAAATTCTGTTGTAATTTTTATTAAATGTTATTTCTTTATACATTTTTGAGAAAAACAAATACTTGCTCAAATCTTATCATGAAAATGGAGATTTAATATTATTAGAAATAGTAGCTCATTGATAGTTTAGTTATATATTAGCTTTCTTTTTTTTTATTGTGATTACCATTAGGATAAAGTTTATGACAACTGCCCATATTATTACTTCAGTTCTAAATGGCACATTTTAAATTAATTCATTTTCAATCATTCTGTTAAAATGTTTGAAGTTACTTTTATCAGAATTATTTTTGTACCTCTAGTATAACAATAAATTATAAATTTAAATTAAGCATATAATTTTAAGAAAGTAGTACATGTATGTGTGATGTTTTACATCTTGGACATTCTGAACCTGTTACAATTGCTTTGTTAAAATACACTTTGAAACATTTAATATGGATGAAGCAGAAAACCTTGGTTAGCAAATATGTCAATTTCTATATCTCCATGGATCATTTATGTATTTTAATTTACAGTTGCTGAAGATCTGGAGAAGTAAGTTTCAGCATCTCCAACTCTTTTAACCTGTGTTAATAATAATTAATAATAATAAATGTATGGAAACTGATGTTGGAGATATTACAAACCTGAATGCAATAGTTCTGTCTCGTGATAATCAAAGTATTCTGGCTTTAGGTAGGTTGTTTAATTGGAAAGCACTCATGAAATATGCTTTAGAAATTATTCTTTGATTGTATATATATTAAAGTAACTCAATGGTTTCACTTCAGTTAGTTTTCCTGCAGATAGCTCTCCTTTTTTACTAATATTTCCTGAATTTTCAGTATTAATCTTGTCCATCACTTTTGAAAATTGTGATAATTAATCCAAAATTTCATACAAAATAAAGTTATAAATGTCATAATATGGTTTCAAGCTTATTTGTCTGGATAGAATAACTCATAAAATTCCAAATTACTAACTGTAAGGTTTGATTTGGCTTCCTCCATCAAATTTGTACTGTTTAACTATATTTCCTGCATTCACTGATACAATTTGTCAGTATACAAAACAAAGCTACAATATGTTTACATTTGTAGAGTATCTACCTTTAACCTTGTATTAAAAAAAGATTTAAAAGTCACAGAATTTGAAGCAAATGCTTTATACACTAGATAATGATGGGGCATATTGAAATATACATTTAATTTCATTGGTCAGTTTATGATTTACATTACAATAATGACCACATTTAAACATGTTATTTTACTGAATGGCTCTTTTTCAACATAAATTCCCAAAATATTTAGGTGAAAAGTATCTAATGCTAGTAAACTAATAGAGAAATAATTTATTTTTTATTTGAATTTATATTGGCTGTAATGCAGATGATGGCAATATATTTATACTTAATTTACATACATGTGTTAAAATGAGTGACTGCTTGTTTGCTCCATATTTGAGGGTCAGCATGTTTGTTGGTAATCTGAACTCAGACACTTCTAATCTCATATAATGAAAACTTTCTGGTAATTTAATATTATGAACCTATAATATTTTTACACTTAGGGTCTACTTGCTGTATACTTTTGGGTAAATAAAAATACAATTTTATAATTTTTTTTCACACATTATTAAACAAAATTGATTTACAGTGTTGTTTTTGTTTTTTTCTGTTAAAAGCAAAACTACAGAATGAGCTATATGTGCTCAACCAACTATGGATATCAAAATCTTATGTTTGCCACTGAGTTGTCAGAGGATGTCAAGACAGTGCTTTAGTGATATTTACTGGAGTAATTGCCATTTATCTGTTGGCTATTGTAGATTTTATAGAAATTAACACTGAATGACAGACAATAACACATGGTACAACTTTATTTTTCATATTTAAATATAAATTTTATATATTGGAAATACAGTCTTTATAAATAAAAGAATGAAGTCATTATTGTTTTAATATTTATTGTGCTTATAACCTTAAAACAACAATCAATTTTTCTTACAGAAAATAATCCTGCTTTTCACCTCCTTTCATTGGTTACATCCTCTTCAGGAAAATAGAAAGATGGAAAACTTGGTAAAATTGTAAGTTACTATATTTTAAAATCTCTGAAGTTCTTTCTCTAAAGTAATAAATGTAATTTGAATGTACAATATTGTTGTAGGTTCATGGCTTATATATATATATTTGGGTTACAGAAATATATGTGAAACACTTAGCAACATGCTCTACTTTATTGTGATTTCAAAGAACAAATTTAAATGAATTATTTTAACAACTGAATAGTGTGTTGTTAGGCATTTTTTATAGGTTCAAAGTTGTCTAGAAAGTCTATATACAACAATTAATTTTGTAAATGACAATCTGAAACACTTTCCACGGGGTTCTATTTCCTTTTCTTCAAAGCCTGGATTTATCTCTGCTAACCACTCATTGAATTCTAAGGTACTTAGCTCAGAAATTATGTTTGGAATGGAATTAGAAGTGCCCAAGTTTGAGCACCATATTACATCAGATCTGAACCCTTTAATCTAGTGTTCAAAAACCATCACATGGAGTTCTTCCAAATGTGAAAGGCTTCAGCATCATAAACCTCATAATAATGGAAACAAATTCTGAGCTGTTAATCAACAATGTGATAAATCTCAATTTCATTAAACTTCAGTTTCTGATTGAAAACTAGAAACCAGACGACTGTGATGTCTTTACAACTTTCAGCTAATATTCCTGAAATGTGTTTTATTGTATTAGCAATGTGATAAATACAAACAATACCAACACTTTTTAAACATGTTCCCCCACTTCTATACTGAACACTACACCAAGGGTTAGTGATATGTTTACTGACATGTAATGGCAAAATCTGGGGTTTCATTTCTTGCAGTTGACAGAGTACATTAAAACCATTGTATATTTCTACTCTAAAACTAATAAACACTGAAAAATATCGTTCATCAACTCTAATTACATGAATCATGTCATTTCACTGTTATATCCTCACAATTATTTGCAATTCGTTAACAACATATAAAGACTTAGTGAGAGTTACAGTAAGTTTATGACAGATGCAAAATTAGAGTCAGCTATTTCTATATTTGCAACAGTAACATTTGTTTTACAACACACAGGAAGTAAGGCCAAGACATCTTTTACCAACTAAAACTACTTCCACATATAGAACTGATGCAATAACAACACTTGCCTTATGAAACGTACAAACAAATGATGAAAACCACTCATACATTGTCAGTAAATATAATTTTAGGAAATGATATCAGCAGAACATGAGAGAAGATTTTTGTTATTTTGAATTCACTGTTATGATTGGGGAATGTAGCAGATTCAACATCCAATGCATATTAAAGTTAGATGTTTCTCAGCTGTAATAAGAACTTTAGTATCGTAGCAAAACTAAGTTTCTTTTCAAATAAACAGTGGAGTTTATGTATTACCACTGCTCAGAAATTGCCAAGATCACACTATTGTGTATAAAAGCAATAAAAGATTCAAAGCTCAAACGTTTTCTGTTCTACATGTTAAACAATATTTGATAGTATTTTCAGATATAGTGGCACAGCGATAAGTCAAAGGACAAAACCAGACTTAAATATTTGTGGTGAGTACACAAATAGTGTAAGTTCCTGCTTATCTTAAAAAAAGAAGCTATTTATTTTTATTTCAAATAATTGACATGATTTTTATTAAACAAACGAGTACTATCTGCACTAGCTGTCCCCAATTTAGTGCTAAAAGCCCAGAGGGAAGGCAACTTTGTTATCACCCACCACTAACAATATCACATAGAAAATTTTAAAATCATACACATTGTAAATAATGTTGAAGGAAATAAAATAATTAATAAACTAAGAAAATTACTAACACATCTTAATGTTATATTAATTCTTATGATAAATTCCTTAACCATAATTATGTCAAATAGTATTTTAAATCTGATATCTTTATTTTAACATTATTACTTGAGTGAGACCACACCGGCTGAAGAAACTTTTTACTGTCTTTTTAATTAAGATTTTCTTCCTAACTTTATTATATTTTGCATTTCAAGTTGTGGTTAGTGAATCCATTCAGTTAGAACACCAAAAATAAACATTACCCAAACAAGGATCAAACAAAAATTTGTAAGGTGCAAGGAGTGTATTTTTACAAATTTTGATTATTAATAATTATCACAACGTGTTGTTCAACCTGTGATTGTCTCTACATGATGATTAAGAAGTAAAATGGAAATACCACATTATGTTTTAAGAAAAAGTCCAAACTAAATGGATAGGTTAAATAACAACAATATTAATTTCATAACTAAATAAGGAATATAATGAAAAGTGAATAGCATACAAATTTTATTACATGTGGTTTGATTTTTTTAAATTTATCAATAAGACTTGTTATGGTAATGATATCCTGCAAAGCTGACATTAATATTCCTGTTGAAGGCAAGAAATGCTTAAGAACGAAGACACAAGTGAATGCAACAAAATCAGGAAAAAAATCAAGGATTTGTTACCTGTCTTAAAATCACAAAATTCTTTACAATAGTGTAAGAATTTTCAATCATGCCAATGAAAAATGGAAAAGTTCTGTCTGTATGCAATGGTACCTTGAGATTCTACAACAAAACATTGTTGTGGAGGAAAACAGCAGTACCCAAAGAAAATCCTGAGGGCTTAAAAGAAGATGCTCCAATATTGCTTTCTGTTATCATACATTAGGCATAGTTGTTCGTCTTAGATGGTGGGAAATCAATGGAAACGGTCTTCCTAGAATGGTTCTTCAGCTTCAGAATCTGAAAGAGAAGGAATCTGTGAAATTTGTTGACAGTTTTTCTATCTGGGTTCTTCAAGCTTTGTTGGGTGAGCAGATCAAAGATATCCCTTTGTGTAGCTTTGTTCTTATTGATTGACAAACAAGATGAGTGAGTTAAGTGTTTTTTACTGAATATGTGTATTGGTGTTATGTATTTATCTATTTAAGAGAACTAACTATTGAAATTTTGAATTAGAGAACTGTAAACTGTGTTTTAACGTGTTTGTCAAGTTGAAATAAATTAATAACAATATACGATAGAATAATGTAAACAACACAAAACTGATTTTGTTCATTAACAGTTCTATTTCATGACATGAGTGAGAGCATAATGCAATCTAAATCACATTAAAATATCTACAAGGCATAAGTTTAAAAACAAAACAGTAACATGAATTCCTCTAGAGCCCAGGTTATTACTAAACCAGTGTCAACCTTTACTTTCAGCAGTAAGAAAAATAAACAATTCGTCCTTGCTCATTGACAATGTAACAAAAGTTTGAAGTAAATGGCATCACATTTTTTCATTGAACTAATGTTAATGTCATGGGTTTAATGTCAACCTAAAAGCAATAAGTATTTTGTTTCAAAACTAAGCTCCCTTTACAGAGATGCCAACCATTATGATTTTGGTGTATTCATTACAACTATACACTCATACAGACAAATATTACGACTTGTTGCAACTCCCAAATTATTATATACAATATAAGCCTATACAATAAAGTGATAAATTATTTCCCCAGGGCTTGAAGGGGGTGAAAAGAATATTTCTAGTTAGATACAAATAAATTTTGATAATGAATAAAAGACAGTCCAAATGGCTACTTGCAATAATCATGTTTGTGCTTGAAATAATAAAAAATATTTGTATCTCTGTCTACCAATAGTTTGAGTGCGGTGCTTCTCCATATTGGGTACATGGGGGAATCCATAGTTACACCATCAGTGCTTGTTAGCCAATTAGTGCTCGCATAGATGGGTATTTCTCGTTTTCTAAGCAGCATAGAAACACCAATCATTCACAAGATGGAAAAAAAAGAGGCCTCTTTCACCAGGTTGTCTTGTTTCTGGCAAATCTAAAAGGACTAAAACTGTGAAAGGGCTCTGTCTACAATCACTCAGTCATTTGAAATAGTTGGCATCTCTGCCTTTGTATTAAATGTATTTGGACTGTCTTTACACATTTTTAGCTAAATCACTTAAACTTTCTATAAGTGCGAGACATTTGATAAACAACAGGATATAAGATAACAATTCAAATCACAAGATGCATTGCAACAACAACAACAAAAAAAAAACTTGTCTAATACATTAAAATAATGTTTCTAGGTCAAGAAACATAGCAAGCAATATTATAAATTGTGGTTTGTTATGCTAGAAAATAAAATCAACAGCACAAATAGAGTAAGATAGATAAGAAAATAAAAATAAAATTTGGTTATTTTAATAACATCTTTAGAGTTAATGCATGAATTGATACAAGTGGTTATAAGGGTAGGTTTAATTGTTACTACTGTGGTGCTAGAAATATAAAATAAATGATGACAGCACAAACAGGAATGGACAATTTTGATGTAACTAGAATAACTTGCACATAGATGATGTTGATGACAGAAATTTCTCTAAAATGCAGGTTTACAGGTTGTTGATAAAGAACAAAAGGAGGAGTGGTTTTATACGTGAAATTTAATTTGCATCCTGTTGAAATTGATGATATCAAAAAGTAATAGCAAGGAGATTGAATCCATCCGGGTTATTTGCAGATACTGATTAGATGAGATTCTTCTTTAAATATTCCTTAAAGAAAAGGGTAGCTTGCAAATAAAAACCAGATTGAGTCATAAAGAGCAAGAAAAAATTAAAGAAAAGCATAATAAATTTAAGATATTTAAATTGTTATGGTATAAAAAAAATAAGGAAACTTAGGGCATCAAAATGAATGTTTTGAAAAAGTTTAGGTAAAAATTAAATATTAATGCTAAGGATCTAGTTACAATAAGGGGTAAAGAAAAAGGTTAAAATGTGGGTGAGACCCTAGTGGGATGATAAAGGAAAGTTAGGATCTGCTGATTGCATTACTAAATTTTGAATAGTTTATTTTCACTAAGGAATAATTAAGCAGTATTCCACACCTGAAATAGTAGATAGACGGCAGTAGGGTTTTAAGTATGATAAATGCAATTTTTTGTGTTATCATAATTCCAATTAAGTATAATTTGGATAGGAATAACCTTAATAGTGTCATGAAAGATAAGGATCTTGGTGTAACTAGCTGATCAATCTCTAAAACCATTCAAGCACTGTGCTATTGCTAGGGATAGGGCAAATAGAACTTTAGGTTGTATCTAAAGAAATGTTGAATACTGATCTGAAATTTATAACTTCATTGTTTTGGTCACTAATTATACCACATTTGGAGTTTTGTGTACTTCTGGAAATACACCAACTTGTTCTGATGGCTTCAAAGAATGATTCCTGTAATGGAGGGCTGTCACACAAGGAGAGATTTATTTCCTTAAAAATATTTTGTCTTAGAAAAAGTTAAAGGGGTCTAATTGAAGTGTTTCAGATTTTAAAAAGAATTGATAATGTTCATGGATCAACATTTTTCACACTGAACAAAATAATTATAGAACTTGGGAGGGGGACAAGTAGAGATTTAGGGAAGATAGAAGCAGTGTTTCAATCAAGATAATTTATATTTCAAATAGAATCGTTGGCTTATTGAATGGGTTGCCTTCAGATGTTGCAGAGGAAGTAAATTTGATTGAGTTTTTAAACTAAAGCTTGATAGATATGTGAATGAAAAGTGCTAGTTTTAAATTTGTTAATTTACTTATTTAATAGTTTAAGTTTGGCTTAGATAATGAGAAAGCTGAAATGGACCAACACATTGTACTGAAACACATTACATTATTTTAAAACCTTGTTTCAGTGTTTGTACAAGTACAGTACAGATAGCCCATTGTGTAGCTATATGCTTAACACTAAACACAAAAAAACTTCTTTAAATATCTGAATGAGTGTTCATTAGTACTTAATAATGATAAATAAAGAAGTATTTATTGCTAAAATAATGTTGACATAACTCTATTGATAGACAGGAATGACATATTACACACTATATTATTAGCCTCCTCAAACATAAATTGTTGGTATACATTTTAACTGAAGTTTTAAACAGGTAGAAGTAACTTATGACTACCGTGGAACAAACACTGTGTGTTTATTCTACGAAGACAATGGCCAAATTGTTAGTGTAGAAGCTAGTTTTGTATTACAATAATTATTCATCACTATTTAACATCTTTAAATAAAGTAATTGTTGTGTTGTGTTTTTCTTAACTTATTTTCAATGTCCTAGATGAATAGATCATACTCAAATTTGAATTCTATAATGATTTCATATTATAATGGTGTGGGTTATGTTATATCAAAAGATAATATATTCAAAATAATTATAGAAATAATTGGTATAAAAAGAAAAGTATGACTGACTTGTTCCCAGACTATTATAATAAAAATTAAATGACCCAATGTATAGTCCTGAACTGAAAGTTTCCACTATTATCATCTGTCACTATACAAAGTCACAGAAGTATCAGGAAATGTACCATACAAATAGCGAGTGCAGTTTCAGCTTCCATGACACAAACTGTACATTTCATACAAGTAAAAAAAATAGTAGTATTGTCTACTGAACACTTCTCAATTAGACATGTTGAAGAATAATTTTATATTTCACTAGAAACTGTACGAAAACTGAGGTATGTGAAAAAGTAATAGTGTTGATAATATAAAATAACTTATTAAACATAAGTAACTCAGGATGTGGTTATTTCAATGATCTAGATGCAAGTACAAGTTTTATCTCCAAAACAATACAAAGTGGCCTTACTGAATGTTTATCTACTAAAAAATACAACTAATGTGGGATATGCAGAGATAGATGGCAATCGAGGAATGACTATTAACTTTTTGAATGTCAAACTGTTGTCTCTCCATTGGTTATTCTGGATGTGAATAGTAAAGTGGCAGTTGGCTATTCAAATTGTCAACTAATGTTGTTCATTTGTTTGGAAGATTGGTAGCTGGTTGGTTTCTAGTTTTAGACCTAAAGGACAAACTCAACTTGTTTTCAGAACTTCATAAGCATTAATAAAAGGAAGACAGCACAGTGGAAGTACAGAAAAATATACTGGAAAGCCATTATAATTGCATAATATATTATTACTAATCTCATTATATTTTCTAACACAACTGTAATTGTTTCTCAATCATTTTCTCAGAAATGAACCGTAAACCATCCAAACATTATACTGTAGAATATTACACAGGTCTATCGAGAGGCATATTATTTTTCAGTTTGTATTGTTACTCTCAGAAATAAACATGTTTTGAGACAGTATGAAACCTATTGGTTTATCTTCACTTAGGGCCAACATGGCCATGTGGTTTGACACTCAACTCATGATCTAAGGAATGAGGGTTCAAATCCCCATTACATGAAATATGTGCACAATTTTATATGTGAGCATTATAATGTGACAGTAAATCTCAATATTTATGAATAAAAGAGTAGCCCAAGAATTAGTGGAGTGTGGTGATAACTAGCTGCCTTTTATCTAGTATATACTGTTAAATTATAAACAACTAGCACAGATGTGTAGCTTTGTTTGAAATTAGAAAACAACAAAAACATCTCAGTTCTGTTGTCTAAAATAAACTAAAACTATTTATCAATAAACAAATACATAAAACAACACTTAAAGCTTTTTTTTTTTAAACTGGCTTATATTTACTGTATCCAGAACACCAGAAGGTAACCCATAGCCAAGACCAACCATCCTCTATGAAAAATAAAATTGGACTTAACTGAAGATGACTCCTACCTTGCCAAAATTTATAATTTTGTCCCCTAGTTCTTGTACTTTAACTGTTAAATATGAAAAAAAAATGCATCAAAACTATTAATTCCTATTACAATCTTGAACACTGCCATCAGATTTAATCCAAATTTTCTCTTTTTTTCAAGTGAAAACAATAGGATAGTTTTTATCCCTTCTTATAAGACAACCATCCCAGATACCACACTTATAACCCTCTTCTGAATCCCTTCCAACAATTCAAGGTCTTTCTTGAAGTAATGAGGCCAAGACTGAACAAAATATTCCAAATGCAGCCTAACCATAACCTATACAAAGAAATTGTAACTTCTTTAGACTTGTGTTCAATATTTCTGAAGACATAACCTGAAAATCTCTTTCCTCTATACCACTAGCAACAGCACACTGCTTTAGTTTTAGGGACCAATCAACTATTTCACTAAGAACACTTCTTTTATGACATTGTTAAAGTGATTATCATCCAACTTGTACATATAGATTAAATTCTGGTAAACCATATGCATTATCTTACATTTGTTATAATTTAAGCCAATTTGCCATTTAGTTCTAGAACTCTCTACATGATAAATCCATTTGTAAAGCAGTAGCATTCTCTTCACAGTTAGCAATACATTTTAGTATATCTATAATATTAAAAGTAATTTATTGTGTTCCTTCATTTGTATCTTGTTGTAAATAAAAAGAAGCAAAGATCCCAAGACTGAGCCCTGAGATACTCCACTTCTAATATCTAACCTCTTTTCTTCTCAATTAACTTATTATTCACAGTCAAAGAATTTTTTCCAGCATTTTATGTGTCACCTTGTCAAATGATTTTCAAGAATCCAGATATAACAAATCTGTACTTCTACCCTCATCTACATAAGCAATGACCTTTTCAAAGAATGTTAAAAGATTCCTAGGGCAATATTTCCCCCTAGAGTTGACTTTTCAATAAAATTTTAAACTTTGTTAAATTACTTCAGAAAGCATCTTCTTTCAGACTTTCAAAAACTTTTTCCACAATTTAAGTGAGATTAATAAGCCTATAAATACTGGTATAACTGCTATCACTTCCCTTGAAGATATGAATGATATTAGGTAATTTGGAATTCATTAATCCTTGTTGACTAGTCAAGAACTTACAAAAACAATAGTACCAAATGGCTCAGACATCCAATTCTTCAAAACCCTGAGGGAAATATTATCTTGCCCATGAGCCTTAACTTCTTAATTTTAACAAGCTCAGAATTTATGCAATTATCTTCTTCAACTTCAGTTTTATCTATCAATTGTTCAGATGAAGAACACTGATTAAGTGTTTATTCTGAAACACTAAAAAAAAAAAAAAAAAAACATAATAACCTAGCCAATTCATGATTATCAGATCCAAGTCTTCTTTTGTCATTCTCAAGAGACCTATCTCCATCCTAATATGCTTTACTCCTAATGTACTTTTAAATTACTTATTAATAATTCATTCAGTTGATTTTTCACATATATTTTTGGATGTCCTTATTTCCTGTTTGACTAACTTTCTTGTTGATTTTCTATACTACTAACAACTTTAAATTTCTTATGCTTTTCTTGAATTCTATCTCATATCCTTTCTAAGGCAACCTGTGTTTTACCTGTGGTTACTCTTTTCTTTCTTTAAGAATTATATATTTGCGTCGGAAAAATGTTTGTAAATCCCCATTTTCTCAGCTGCAAAAATTATTTGTACAACAAGATAATTCTTGTTGTACCCTTCAATATTGTTTTGGCAGCTAGTACAGCGGTATGTCTTGGATTTACAACATTAAAATCAGGGTTGTTCCTCTCGTGGGCTCAGCAGATAGCCTGATGTTTTTGCTATAAATTGTGTTTTCAAATTTTAACTTAAATACTATTATTTCTTGTTTTCATATTCAGTAAAATGCTGAACCTAATACAGCAATGATAACTGGTAACTATGTGTTCCCCAATTTTCACCCTCTGAACCATTTCTATATGAAAAGTTAATAATAAATCTAAAATAGTATTCAGTGATGTCGAGAAAACCCACTTGTAGAGAAAAATATATGTAAAAATGGCTCGTTTGAGTTGAGAAAATATTTTACATAGAGGAGGGAACAACATTTCAACCTTCTTTGGTCATCGTTAGGTTCACAAAGAAAGGAAGGTAACTGACCGGAAGCTGACCACATGTTTGAAAGGGGTTGTGTAACTGAGTGTTGCAATGTACAGGGCAGTGTTAGATGTTTGAATATATTATATAATATAAATATAAAATATATTCAAACATCTAACATCACCCTTTTGAAATCAGGTTTCTTGTACTGTAAATCTACAGATATAAAGAAATATAACAATTGCAAAAGATGTAATGCATATCAACTGAAAGTTGCACTAAGCCATAATAATGAATGCATCAGTTCTCTTTCTATTGTAAATATAAAATATGAAGAGCTTTAAATACAAAGCACTATTGCAAAACACCTATGATCTCTATAATTAGAGTCATGTCATACAATGATTTTAATGCATCTTATTGGTAAGGTGGTGTTGTGGATATTGTTATTCATCCGTGATGTAAACTTATTCATCTAAACTCACCTCCTTTCCAATGGTAAGAGACAGTCAAAAGTTGGAGCTAAGTGACACTGATTTTATCTCTAGTTTGTCACTTCAAAATAAGGGATGGCTAGTCCAAATAGTTCTCAAGTAGATTTTCACTAGATTAAAAAATAACCAACATGTACACAAAAATGTATAGTCTAGTATTTAAGAAAATCTAACTTTTGTTTGCTTAAAAGTAAATGATACTTTTATATGCAAAACGGCTCGTTTGGGTTGAGAAAATATTTTACATAGAAGAGCGAACAACGTTTCGACCTTCTTCGGTCATCGTCAGGTTCACAAAGGTTGTTCGCTCTTCTATGCAAAATATTATCTCAACCCAAACAAGCTGTTTTGCATATAAATTTCTCAACAAGTGGGTTTCTCGACATCACTGAGTAAATGATACTCTTAATGTGAATTGAAAAAACATTTTCAACAATTGTAATTTACACACATATGCTATTTTAATAATATGATCAAGCTGATATTGGGTATAGTTAAACATGATGTAGTCTAATACAATGTATAAAAACATAAATGTTTGTGCTACATAAAGAAAGTTTGTAAACTACTAAATTTGAGAATTTAAATTTTACTGATGTTTAAAGTTTCCAAGTTCAGACTCATAAAAGATTATCTACCATTGCACGAGCAAGATAAAAAGCATCAAATGGAATACAAAATGCCTAAAACTAAAGATAATTAATTATAGAGGTAAATGTAAGAGACAAATCCAGAAAAATTGCATAAACAATTATCCTATTTACTGTAAAGAAATTAATAAACATTATAAACAAATTTATACATACAAAAACTGATGTTAGCAAAGATGCAACTTTCTACTCTACCCAAGGTACCAAAGTGATAGCATATACATGTATGAACATTTTATTTCTTATTTACATTAAACACCTTCTAATGCATTACAAATTTTATCCTGTTACTACTGTTCAAAAGAACCAACCAATGAAGACTGCAATAAGATACTTTCATTTCTACTTCAGTATTGAAGAAATTAGTAGGAAAAACATCAAACAGAAATAAACATGTTCTTTATAACATTTATTATATTTACATAACTTGTACTGTTGTTAGTTAGGTCCGTTAAATGATTATTATTTTTACTTTATTTATTGTTACTATAAATTTACACAAATAATGGAATGAATTTCCTCAAAACAATGAAACTGACTTCTTACTACCAGTAGTGGGCTCATGCCTGATAATGGGTTTAATAATGTCCATATTGTAACCCACACATGAAACAAAGAATAAAGTAAAACTACTTTGGGTGTCTCAGTTTATTTATACACCAGTTTGAACCACTGGTCTCAAGTTTCATAGCTGTAAAACTTTGATAACAACTGTTATAACAGACAAAACCTACTTCTACCACTCAGGGGAAACCCTTGCATCTTAACCAGTCTTAATAATCTAAAAATATAGTTACAATATTATTTTCTAGTGCAACTATTTGCAAAGTCACCTGCTAAATATGTACTAGTCATCCCTAATTAAACAACAAAAGACACCTAGTCATCACCACCCACCACCAAGTCTTGGGTTACTCTCTTACCAACAAATAATGAGACTGATCATCACAATACAAGTCCCCTACAGCTGATAGGGAGAGCAAAGTTAAAAGATCTTATGAGATAGGATCTGTAGTTTCGTTTAGTTCTATTTCATAACTTTTGTAATGGTGGATGTTAGGAGTTTTAACATGTAGAAATGTTTGGGTGGTTTAATTTCAAATTCAAGAAAATTAAGAGTAACTGCCTTCCCACAACTGCCCTATGAAAACAAGTGTTCATTTTTGAAAACATATTTACACTTTATTTGCACCATATTAAACCCTATTGTTAATATCCATTAAACACTAATGTTATTCCAATACAATGTTAGTGTTTTAAGTTTAAAACTTATAATATATTAAAAATCATGCATCAGATAATTTTCACATTCACATGTTTAAGATATTTATTACATTAACACCACAGGTGTAGGCTGATTACAATTTTGGTAGGTATATTGATTTATTACAAGACCAAGAAATAAATTTTGTTTAAATTTCATGCACATGTAAAATTACATCCACAAATACTTGATTAAAACTTTATATATATAAATTAGTTTTTAGATGACAAATCTACACAATAAACAAAAGTATATTATACAAAATTGAAACTTTACTTGCGTCAAGTAGAAATATTAACACTAACTAAAAGACTTCTCTAAATTAGTAATTTGGTGTTTAGATCTTGATAAAATATGCAAAAATTCTTTCAAGTTAGAACTGTTTAATTAAGTGTACACATTTAAAACTAACCAATGTTGTACTATCCGAAAATATTTTGAATAAATGGTTGAATATTATAAATCAAACACATAATACCTCACTGTTGATAGCATCATTGCAACACAAATGTTATTGGTTTTCATAAAAACCTTTGTTATCACCAACATCATATCTTGTTAAAATTTCCTGCAGACTGTGTATAAATACCAGAAGATGGGGTACCTCCTCATCTGCAAAATCCAAATGTCTTTGTGAGATTGCATCATCATAAATGTTCTAAAAGACAAAGCAAATGGAAATGTAATGTAATAACAAACATCATAAAATATAACCAAAGTCCATTTTCCTTATTGTCTATCTAACTTTCAATATAAAACCTCTATCAATAATTCAGCCATCCAAGATATTTCAAAAGTAAAATTTGCTGACATCATTCCCTTGTTTCATATTAATGTGCAAGATATAAAGACACATTTTTAAAACATCTATGAAAGAGTAAAACAGATTCACTAATTGATTGATTGACACTATATGCCACTTTGAACATAATTTTGGTTATATTGTGGTTAACAGAGGCTGTAATTTAGTGGTAACATAAAAACGTTGCAACAATAAATGATAAAAAAAAAAACAGCAATCTTTGGATTTTCAAAAAAAAAAAAAAAAGGATATTCTTTCACTCCTTTTCTGTGCTATAATTTTCCAAAATATGAAAAGACATATCTAAAGGAATTCATGAATCATAGGAAGTAACATCTGGAAAGTTGCAAAAAACATAAATAAAAACACTTATAAAAACAAGAATTTGTTGCACATCCTATCAATATCAAGATTGACCTGGAACTGTCAATGCATAAAAGATGATACATGAATCATTTTTGAATATTGAAAATACTTGTTGTGTATCATTCATTAAATATATCCTGTCAACAATATAAATAGATACATTCTGTATTATTTGTGAGCTAGTGCTGATAATATACTCAGGGTAGAAAGGTTGGATAAGGACTAACCCTACAGTTTGCATAATTTCATTGTACTAGAACATTTTTTATACTGTTGTTATTTTTAAAAGACACATTGTAAATCACAGTTACCACAAAGTTGTGGAACAAGAGGTTTTATAGAAAATTTAAAAATAACAATACCTTTACAACTTTAATTACCATTTTTGATGACTATCTTTTCTCTTTCTTTTTCCAACTAATTTTTCCAGCTTTTCTTACAATGTCACATTAGAACCTGGTAATAAACAAATACAGATAAAATGATTTTACCACAAGTTACTACATTAGCAAATTAAATCTTCCATTTTAATAACCTTCATTTATTTATATTATGCAACTGGCATGTTTATCAAACAATTATTCAATGAATGGGTTTAATTGTTAACAAAATTGGTATATTAAATCTCAATAAGTTTATACTAAATGCCTTAATAACACTTTCTTAACATATAAAATTATATACAATTAGAAGATGTTTCACAGATAATATTCAATTCTACAAAAATGTTTTACATACATACATTTAAATTTTCTCTCAAATGCTCTTCAACCTTTTCATCAGACACTCATGTTTATCATTCACCTTTTTTATAGCCTCATCAAGACTGTTTCTCATGTAGAAAACTTACAAAGTACCTTAATTACTATTTTCTAGAATAAAATTTCAAGTTAAAATTCACATTAACTTTATATAATTGTTTTCAAACTGATAAATGTTCACACTTTTTCAAATATACTTTAGAAAATGAACTGTATTTCAAAATATTGTTTACTCATGAAACTTATTAGAAGCCTATACAACTTCAAATTGCGGGTTTTTATGTAATGTATTATAGACTGTTTTATTAGTGCTTGAATTGATTGGAAAATTCTAGTTTTCAAGATATTTCTTTTGTGCTGTTCATTAATTGATTGAAATACCTTGCAAAACTTCCTTGATCAAAACAAGAGAATCTTCCTGGTTTCAGTGATGTTTGCCACTGTGCTCTTCTAGAGTGGTACTCTCTCAATAACATGTGATTTAAATTGTCCACCAATCCATTTTCTATTTAGTTGCTCTACATGCTTATCAAAAGCCCCCTCATTTATCGGAAAAGAGGAAAGAGCTGGTTTCCTTCCAACTTGTCAAACTCTAAAGTTTTAAGTTTGAAAGCTGAGGAGGACTCTGGGGATGTTTTTCATACTTTCCCTACCTTGCAGTCCCCATTATTTGATTTAATTTACAAAAGAGAAACTCTAGAAGCAAATAAAGATAAGCCTGTTTACTCTATTAAGATAGGATAAATTCATTTCAAATGAAGATAATATCCAGAAGCAAGATGTACATTTTTTTCAGGAATATATTGAAATGATAATAACATAACAGTCTTAAAAAACAAACAAACAGTAACAACCTTAACTTCTTCTCTACAGTCATAAGAAAACTCATCTTTCAATCACTTCATTTTCTTTCTGATTAATTTTTTTAGAGTAAGAAAGAAATTAAATTTTATTATAGTAACCCATGATTTTATCCATCTTTATGTGGTAAGCACTTATATTTTGTTACAGTTTTCCCACCAATGGCCTGACAGTACGAATTAATTAAAAGTCTTGGATATCTTTTCATATAAAATATTATACATTCAGTTACCAGATTATTAAATATATTTTTCTGTCCATTATTCAGAGTCATATGTACTGCTGGTAGAGTAATGATAACAAATTTAAAGATTGTGACCCATATATTAGTAAATCACTTAACAGTTTACCATGTACATAAAATAAATATCCCAGTGTTAGAAAATGTATAATAATCTACGTTTATTTCAAAATTTGTTACATCCAGCAGCACATACTTTTTTCCCAGGAAATAAACAGAAAGCAAGAAATTTTTAATGTTTAATTTGTATATATTTACAAGTTTTTCTCTTGAATAACAACAACAATCTTACATGAAAATGAGCATAACACATGTTTACATTTTAACACTTCACACGATCATTCTTTTCTGCTAAAGAACAATCATTTTTCTGATTAGTATTAAATCACATTCTAAATTTCAGATGTTTTGTTTATCTCAACTTACTGATTGTATTTCACACATAAACCTACTTACATCATCACAAAGTACAATAAAAGTATTATTCTTAAATCCGTTCAAAACGTAATTTTCTTCAATCTCTTATAATTACAAGTTTTCCACACAAAGGTCAAAGTTGTCTTTGTTGAAAAACAAAAAAGCAAGGATATACTCTTTCAACTGATACATTGTACTTTATAATTGTAATGATTCATATAGTTGCAAACTCTTTAACCTAAAGATGACCTAAAAAGGTCACAACGTTGTTCTCTACTTCTATAGTTTTAATACCCATACCAACTGTATTGAGATAGAATTTTACAAACGATTTATACAGTCCACACTTAATTCAAAAAATAACTATAGCAATGATGCTGCATTAAACCGTGTTATAGAGAAAAGAGATTTAGCCTGAATCGTTTAGGGTTAGAATATAAAATGCTAATTTACTTACGTACATACTGCTTCGAGGTTTTTGGATTATTTTAACATCAAAGCATTTTTGCGATATAAGTTTAAAGTGCCTGATAACACTTTGTGATGTCCTAAAAGTTGGAAATAATAAAATCCGTTTTGTTATAGACATTTGTTTTATCAGATTTGAACCCTTTCTCGCATTACTTTTACATGTCTTGCGATCTCTTGTACTGTTTTGATTACGTCACACAGATAAATTGTTGTAGACACGTGAACGAATATTGATTCAAAAATATGAAAAATTCTGGAAAACCGTTAATAAACTAAGTTACGAGTGAAACCTCCATCTCATTTATACTGAGATTCACAGTGAAAACAAGTTTGCGAGATTAATATTGATAAATATAATTTTAATATTTTACACATTAGAACCTTACTATATTTTCAAATACCTGAATAATATTTCAATTATATTAGGTGAGAAAAAAATTTAATTTTTCATGTATTGTGATGAAATTCGTTATTACCACCATTGGCCAAATTAATTGGCCAAAGTAAAGCCTAAATCTTGTTAGGTTTAGATTAATTTGTAAGTGCTGAGTTTTCTTGTGAAAATATAATTTCGAAATATAATTAAGTTAATATTAATGAGATTAATTTATTCATTGTAGAATACTAATAATTTTATATACATGTGTGTGTATATACATATGCATGTATGTTTAGAATATAACCTCTTGCGTTGAAATGACACGTTTCCCTTTTTAACCAAAGTATGTATCAAATATAGTGAAAACCGATGATGGTGTTCTATTGTGTTTATGTATGTTTTCTTACATCAAAGCCACATGAGCTATTTGCGATGTACACTGAGGAAAATCCAACCCGTTACTTTAGCTTTGCAAATCCTAATATTTAACACTCTTCTACCGCGGAAGTGATGTTATAGCCTCGGAAAAGTTTAAAATTTAAAAATTTAAAACATTAAAGTGTTTTTCTTATCAATCCTAATCAATAATATGGGCCATAATGTGTTTCCAATTTGTAGACAAATTATTTTAGGAAATAAATAAGATTCTATGAATTTTCGATATTGTTTAAACTAACGAAGGCCCGGCATGATCAGGTATTCGGGTTCGAATCTCCGTCGCACCAAACATACTCGCCCTCCCAGTCTTTGGGACGTTATAATGTAACGGTCAATCTCACTATTCGTTGGTAAAAGAGTAGCCCAAGAGTTGGCGGTGGGTAGCAATGACTAGTTGCCTTCCCTCTAGCCTTACACTGCTTAATTAGGGACGGCTAGCACAAATAGCCCTCGAGTAGCTTTGTGCGAAATTAAAATGCGCGCGCATGTGCTTATTTTCCAATATACGAGGACTGGTGGGTAAATTGCAACATTCTCGCGCAAGTGTTAATTTTGTAGTTGAGCGTGCAGGTGTTAATTCTGTGGAAGCTCGCATAGATGCTTGTTCTGTTAAATGTTAGCGAAGTTAATTAATTGATAAATGCCATATCAAGTATTGAATATCTTAGATGCGCGCACAGATTCTTATTTTGTTATTTTTGCCAGAAATTATTAAATTGGTAGACATACTCGCAGGTGTTGTACTTCTTAGATGAGCGCGCAGGTGCTTATTTTTGGACTTGCGTCTAGGAGTTTATCAAAGTATATGAGCACGATAAATACTAAGCTTGTAGACACGCGTGCAGATGTTTATTTTCGTAAATGGGCACAGTAATGTGTAAATTGGTACATGCAGGTTTAAAGAAATACTTATTTTAGCACATTTGCACACAGATAGATAAATTGGTAGATCAACGCACATGAACTTGCCTTCGTACACGCACGTGAAAGTGCATAAATTTCTAAATGACGGCACAGGTGCTTATTTTATATATTCCATTACCAGTATAGGCGTGCGTGTAGGTGCTTATTTCGTAAATTCTCGTGCAGATGCGGAAATTGGTATGTGAATACGGAGGTGCTTACTTTTGTTTCTGTGCTTTTAGATGCACAGATTTATTTCAACAGCCTTCATAGTTGTTTGTGTTTTTTTCGTAAGTGTTTTATAATAGAGGAAATATTTTACTCTTAAAGTATAATAACAAACAGGCAAAAATAGTATAGTGAACATCACCTACAATACGAGAATAAACCATAGAAAAAAGCAATTGGGTAATTTTATTTAAACGAGAAGAAAGAGAACACAACATTCGGTGTCTTTTGTAACGTTTTTTTCTCGTTTTTCATATCACATTTTCCATTGTAAGAAACAGCTATAGCATTGGTTTCCAGGTGAGATTACCCCGCCTTTAAAACAAATGGTTGGAATACAAATCAAATTTTAAAACTGAATATCACATCGTTATCGACACAGTTTTTTTACCAGCTTGGAATATGAAACGTTTCGTTCCTGTTTTGTTGTTATAAGTCAAATGTATTAATCTTTGTGTTTAATAATATTTAGTAAGAAATACGGTTATTTCTGTTGTTTATCGCATATGAAACATTAAACTAACTATGCTAAAGGAAATGGTATTAATTACATCAGCTGGCGAAGAACGACATTTTAGTATTAATGTATGTCTAACAGTAAGACACACCATTCTTTTTGTCCACCAGATTTTCATTTGAGGCCATGTATTAGATGACGTGACAGGTTTTGTTATGAAGCGAAAGACGTGTTTATTTTATATATCTTTGTTAATCAAATACGATTCACATTTAGTATCGAAATGAAGCCGGCTGTGTTTTAATCTTAACCTAAAACATACATAACAGTAAAAGAGGTACATGTACTTACCTTAAGTGTTTCAATTTATTTTATAACCACTATTTCAAGTTTCATAACTGTAAACACATTTGCAAGTGTTGTAGTGCTAGACTTGACTAACAATTGTTCAAATTGTAATACTCAAAGAAATCAGGACAAATCGTCGCATTTTTTATAAACAAATCACTACACGTCATTCATTATTCGCACTTGTTGATAAACTCAACAACACTGAATGAATATTTTATCTCAACACATAGCCAATATCACTTCTCAGATTACTGGTTTTGTTCTCCGATCAACTGAAGGTCAATATTACACCTTAAGCGACTGCCTATTGATATTCTAACATATGGAAGGTACAATCAAATCATAAGTAAATGTTGTTTTGTTGTTGGTGTTATAACGGTAAGAAGTGAACACTACACCTTAAGCGACTACCTATTGATATTCTAACATATGGAAGGTTCAATCAAATCATAAGTAAATGTTTTGTTTTTGTTGTTGTTGTTATAACGGTTGGAAGTGAACACTACACCTTAAGTGTCTAACTATTGATATCCTAACATATGGAAGGTACAATCAAATCATAAGTAAATGTTGTTTTGTTGTTATGTTGGAAGTGAACACTACACCTTAAGCGTCTAACTATTGATATTCTAACATATGGAAGGTACTATCAAATCATAAGTAAATGTTTTGTTTTTTGTTGTTGTTATAACAGTTGAAGGTGAAAATTACATCTTAGGCGACTGTATATTGTTAATTTAAAATGAGGAAGTCACCACCTCATCGTAAGTAACTAATTTTTTTATTTAACACTAAGAAGTTTTTAAGTGACTGATGTTTATAAAAATAAGGAAACTGGAGTAAGATTTGTTATGTACGTTTTATTGAGACACAAACAGAACTGACCGACAAAACGACCTTCAGGTTTTGGTAACTTTTCTTTAACAGACCTGTCATGACGTCAAGGAAATAAAATTGCTACGGGCAGAGTTTTTCACTTTCAAATCTCACTTAAGAATATATTAGGACTACTATATTAACTAACTTAGGAAAAGAGTGGACGTTTGAAGCACGGGACATGAACTTCACACAGCAACCGAACAACAAACAGCAGAAAACACCTTTCTACTGGTTTTTACTTACTGCTTTATTAAATCAAAGGGTGAACAGAAAATCAACCAATAAAGTGCAGAACGAAGAAATATCCTAATTTCTGACCAATCCTGGCTTTAATAAATGTACATAAGGATGACAACGACTTTGCAATGTTGGAATTATTTTGTTAAATATATTCTCAGTTTTAATATTATCTTTCTGAATTTCATTTCTAGGTTTTTATGCTCGAAAATTTGTTTAAGAAATTTAGAAAACTATATAAACAAAGAAGAAATTGTGGCAGTTTAAAATATAAAAATTTTAACAAACAAAACTTAAAAATTGATCTACTTAAATAAAACGTAAATATACATAAATGACATCTCTTGGAACGCACAGTTACATAATGTATTTGATTGTACTGAATTAATGTCTCCCTAGATAAATTATTGTGTATATGTGCACATGAAAATGGTTTTAAATGAAACAATTTAGGGTGTGGGTGCACTTAGAAGTTGTGTCTAATGGAATAAATGAAACAGAACATTTAAACAAATTTATTTTACTGGTTTTCTGAGGTGTATTTATTTCTTCATCGCTTCAACTGTACATGTATATAACTGTATGCTTTTTCAACTATATATATATATACATATATGTCTTGACAGTGTATTTTGTTTTCTACAGCATTTGCTTGTGTTAAAGTTACGTCTTTGGATAACATATCTCCTGAAAATGAAACATCAGAAGCCGTCAGTGTAGAAAATGGAGTGGAAATGATCACAATACCCGATGAAATGAACCAGTCGGTAGTGATCACAATACCTGATGAAATGATCCAGTCGGTAACAAGTCCAGATAAGGAGAAAGAACCAGAACGTTGGGAATGGGAAGGAAAACTGGACTTTGTTTTAAGTTCTATAAACTACTCTGTCGGTCTTGGAAACGTATTGCGATTTCCATACTTGTGTTATGAAAATGGTGGAGGTATGTGTCTTGTGGTTTAATCCAACAAAATATACATGAAACCTTTACCTTACTAAATGTTAAATCGATGGTTCTAATGGATTATATGTTGTTGTTTGTTATTTAGGGGCATTTTTGTTTCCCTACCTCATCTGTTTAGTCTTGTGTGCTGCTCCTCTATTCTTCCTGGAAGTGGCCATTGGTCAGTACCTCAGCGTTGGTGGTATCGGGGTCTGGAATTTAGTTCCTATCTTTAAAGGTAGCTATTGTTGTTCACTTCTAATGCCTTGGTATTTTTCACCTTTTCCGGATAAATATAACTCATACTTGTGTCTCAAATATGTCAACAGTTCTTATGTTATGTAATCTATACTTTCACTAGGAATTGGCTTTGCTTCAATGACCATCGTTTGTCTTTATAATATCTACCACGTGGTGATAATAGCTTGGACTATATTCTACTTCTTTTCCTCAATGACGTCACCACTGCCTTGGGAATCGTGTGGTAATTGGTGGAACACAAAATACTGTATGAAAGAGGGAACCAACATCACGAATCTTAATATTACAGCCACCGAAGCAAAATCACCTGTAACCGAATTCTGGGAGTAGGTTTAATTTTTTATTTTTCAGATGAATCTTTTATTTTCGATCAATAAATAAAAGTCGTATTTGGATCTAGTGTTCTCAGAATATTGTTTTCTATGTATATATATACATATATATATTACAATGGGAGTACAATTAAATAACTATTTTCTATCAACATAATGTTATTATTTATTCATTTTCCACATTTGTACACTGGTTTTTAGTCCAGTTAACTGTTTACCAGTAATTTATATTTTTCTACTTTAATTTATGAAAAATATATTGTCGATAGTCCAAAATGTTTAACTTGTCCAGCCACAGTGGATTTTCAACATTTATTTTAAGATATACCACGATGTAAAATGATAATATAATTTATTTATTAACTTATAATATATGTGGTTTAAGCATGTAGAACAAACAACTAATCCTTTACAATTAAGTTTCAATCTAGGTAAATCTCAGAGTAATAAAGATCTTCCCAATTCTATTGAAATAAATTCCATTAACAAACATTCATTTACTAACGTCGGCATGGCCGAGCACGTAAGGCATGCGACTCGTAATCTGCGGGTCGCGGGTTCGAATCCCGGTCGCACCAAATATGCTCACCCTTTCAGCCGTGGGGGCGTTATAAAGTGGCGGTCAATCGCACTATTCGTTGGTAAAAGAGTAGCCCAAGAGTTGGCGGTGGGTAGTGATTACTAGTTGCCTTCCCTCTAGCCTTACACTGCTAAATTAGGGACGGCTAGCACAAATAGCCCTCGAGTAGCTTTGTGCGAAATTCCAAAAAACAAACAAACAAAACAGCTTTGTGCGAAATTAAAAAAACAACAACAAACTAACGTCAAAATAACTATCTTAGAAAGTTATACAATGTAAATCTACTAATAAAAAAAGGAAAATATTTTGAAGAAAAACTCCTTATTCTTATAAATTATACAATGATTTTCAAAACAAAACTACTGATTTTTAAATAAAATTATTTGTATTAGAATTTCAATTGAAATAAATACTTGTAATAGTAAAAAAAAAGAAGTAAAGGTGGCTTCCTAGTGGCATAACGGTTTGTCTGAAGACTTATAATGCAAGTAACAGATATCTCAATGTGTATCTTTGTGCTTAACAATGACAAAGTTAAAGATAAAAATATAAAAAATATGATTACTTTTGATAATTTGTATTAGAATGTAAGATACTTCTTTTAGCAGATATGTTAACACCTAAAATTAATATTAATAGTAGTGTTTTATATAAATGAGAGAAAATTTAAATATTTGTAAAATAATTGTTAAATTTTGAATTCAAACATCTTTCTATTAAAGTTTAATTTTAAATTTGATTAAATTTTGTTTAATATCATTTTTAAATAAAATAGTGGAGGTTGGAAGTTTCAACTTTTAGAATTTTTAGGATGCTTTTAAGGTTGTATCTGAATATTAAGCGTAACTGCCTTCTCACAGTTGCTGCAGCCCTATGAAAGGCAGTAGGAGTTGAGATATTACGTTTCTAAGCACTCAAATTCTAACCCTTAAATGATTTTACATACCTGCTGACTAGTCTGACATCAGTGTCTGGATTTTATCTGACAACATAATGCAATGGCCACTTACATTATTTGTTGTGACTCATGGTTTAGAAATAAGATTGATAATTCAAAATAACTGTTTAATTTTAATTCTGTTATAATGTTTGTTATACGTATATTTTGTAGAAGTTGGTTAAAAACAGATGATGCTTACTGTAGCTACATCTAGGAATAGACTCAACTAACAATGACTGTAATAATAATGGACACCTCATGTGCCAGTTATGATGCACCATGTACCTTGTGAGAATTTTACCCAGTTAACCTTATTGTTAATCTTGTAAGATAAAGTTTAGGACATATATTTCTAGGTATAATTGGTTTTTAAATAACCTTCCTTGTTTCTATTATTGGCTTGAAAGGTACTTATAATACCATAGTAGACAGTTTTATCATTTAATACTCAAAAATTAAAAATTATGAAATCCTAACTGAAATTGGTTTAATAGTACATTTCAATAAAACAGTATTTATTACTCTTTTGAAGGCGTCGAACATTACAGATTACTTCGGGATTACATGACTTGGGAGGTGAGAACATGGAACTGAGTTTGTGTTTGTTACTTGCCTGGTTTGTGGTTTATTTCGTCATCTGGAAAGGTCTACTGAGAAGTGGCAAGGTAAGATTTAAACTAAAATAAAACTTGGAAAGAAAGGAAAGATTGCATAAAACAGTGTTACAGTAACCATAAGGAAACATCACCTAATGACATAAAACACCATTTTGTAATTACAAGAACAGATCACATAGTAACAAAAAACATTACAGTAATCACAAGGAAAGATCACCTAATGACATCAAACGCCATTACAGTAATCATAAGGAAACATCACCTAATGACATCAAACACCATTACAGTAATCATAAGGAGAGATCATCTAATGACATAAAACACCATTACAGTAATCACAAGGAAAGATCACCTAATGACATAAAACACCATTACAGTAATAACCAATAAGAAAACATCACCTAATGACATAAAACACCATTACAGTAATTATAAGGAAACATCACCTAATGACATAAAACACCATTACAGTAATCATAAGAAAACATCACCTAATGACATAAAACACCATTACAGTATTCATAAGAAAACATTACCTGATGACATAAAACACCATTACAGTAATTATAAGGAAACATCACCTAATGATGAATTATAAGGAAACATCACCTAATGACATAAAACACCATTACAGTAATTATAAGAAAACATCACCTAACGACATAAAACACAATTACAGTAATCATAAGAAAACATCACCTTTTATTTAATCCAATAATCTTTAATGTTTCTGGCATTAATTATTTCATATCTTCGGACTGTTTTACTTTATTATTTGTTCATTGTTTGCAGATTATTGAGGTGTCAGCAGTCACTCCATACGTCATTCTAATCGTTCTTTTTATTCGTGGAGTGACGTTAGAGGGCGCTGGAGATGGACTACTTTTTTACATTAGTCCACAATTTGACAAACTTTTGGATCCCAAGGTTCGTTTATGATATTGTTATTACATTCATATACTAATGTTATTGTTATTATATTCATATATAAATGTTATTGTTACTATATTGAGATTTAAGTGTTATTGTTACTATATTGAGATTTAAGTGTTATTGTTATGATATTAATATTCCAATGTTATCATTATTACATTCATATACGATATAAACACCAGTAAATATTAATGTTAGATGTTAAAGGTTGTTGGACAGAACCAATGGCATATTCTTTTACCAACGAATAGTAGGATTAACCGTACATTTTAATGCCCCTGACGCTGAAGACAAACACTAACAACCAGACTGGGCAACAAATAAAACTTCCCATCTAATGTAACTGTAATTTACGTCTTTAGTGAAAACAGTGTCATTGTTAATCAGTAACTGTCAAGCGATTTTTTTTCGTTTATTTGCTATCAATCTTTAATACTAGTTAATAATTCTTTAATCAAAACGAAACTAAACTAAATTAGTGTTAAATTTAAAGAAGTGAACTCTTTGTAATCAGTATTAATTTATTGTATTAATGTTATTAGGTCTGGGTGACAGCAGGAACGCAAGTGTTTTTCACCTTTGGTGTTGGTTTCGGTTCCGTCGTAACTCTTGGAAGTTACAACAAGTTTAGCCACAACTTCTTCCGGTAACAAACAAACTCTTAAGAAATGTTTTCTTATGTTTTAATTTAATTATTTAACAATGATTTGCACAAAATGTTCAATAATGTAATAATTCTCTATACTCTGTATTTGTTATTCTTTCAGTGTTTCTGTTTCCATGGATATTATTGTACACTTTGCACACATTCATAATTGTTTCTCTATCTTTATTTCTAGAGACGGATATATTCTTTGTCTTATTAACCCTGCTACCAGTATATTTGCTGGTAGCGTTGTATTTTCCGTCCTCGGACACATGGCCTACTTGAAAGGTGACGGGACTGAAGTTGCTGACGTTGTAAAGTCCGGTAAGATAATTCAGTCTTCTAGTGCTTCAGTTGTTTATATAAACACTAAAAATTCTGTTTCTGTACAAAATCAACGTGTAACAGAATATTTCAGAACAAACTTTATTAATATATATTTTTTTAATCTTGGTTCTAAAACATTTAAAATGAACGTCTATTGTTAAGTTACAGTGTATCAACATCTTAATATACACTAAGTATTATCAGACAGTGACCTGCTGTGTTATTTTCAGAGTACAAACACGGTCCTTGTTTAGATATAATCTAACATGATGTATTTTCTTCAGGTCCAGGGTTGGCATTCATCACCTACTCTGAAGTTGTTTCACAGTTGCATAATTCACCTCTATGGGCAACTGTATTCTTCTTCATGCTGCTAATCCTCGGCATAAACAGTCAGGTGAGCAGATAATATGTTTATGTGTTAATGTACGTCAACATTGTGAAATATTCAGGGATTAAACACTGTCTTTTCGTTTTTGTTTTAAATTTATACGTTTCTGTTATCGTTTGCTTGGTGGGAGTTTTAACGTCTTGTGCGTGGTTCAACGTATGGAATCTCCTTGGAAGTGAAATAAACAATTTCAGCAGTATAAAAACGTGAGTAACGTTAACGTGCGGGTGTTATTTAGTACGTCCGTTACATTTTACCCAATTACACATTTCAACAAAGAACAAGAGATATACGAGAGAACCGATAGGTAAGGGGAAAACAATTAGCAAGTTGCGACTGTTTTTTGGGATTTAGAAATTCTGCCAATCCCTCAATGAACGTAAGGCTAGTACGTGAAATTTGTAAAACTTGTAGTTGATGAAATGAAAGGATATCATTGTCATTAATTACACTCACAACCTGAGTAGCAACAGGAGCTAACGGTAGAAGCTACGAACTGTTTAACTCCATGACTCCCATATATTATTCCCTGGTGTGCGTGTAACATATAATTTTTCAGTTTAACAAAACTAGCCCTTCTGGTGTGTTGCTAATATCATATATTTTATTTCCTCCTCTGCCCTATCAAATATTTGGTTGCAAGTCATGTGTCGAGTTACAATACAATTGTTAATACGTGTGTATGCTACATCCTACAATTGTATGTAACTTGCTACATATAACAGATATCATCTTCACGATGGATACCTCCTAAGTTTTCCTATCGTATTACATATATTAGTAACAAGTTACATGGCTGTTACGTGTTACATTTTTTAGTTATGTGCCACATGTCACAGTAATGAACTATATCAGCTACATGGTTAATACCTCTTGCAGTTGCTACATATGTTTGTAAGTTCTTACATATGTCACTAATGAGTTACGTGGTTGATACCTGCGACAAATCTCACCACGTTATTCTAGTCCTAGTTTCAGATTGTTGTGTGTTTCAACTGCGACCTCTAACACATGTTTGTTGTGTGGCACATATACTTGTTGCTGCACGTCACATGAGTTTACATTATGTTCTATTTTATATCTAACAAATCAAACAATGGATGCGAAACCACATATTGTTTAACTGTTTATCGCTGGTTAAATATTTCAATATGCAAGAAATTTCAAAGTACCATTCTTCAGTGATCCATAGAGATAAACTTCTATTTCAGAAACTAATAACTTAAAACGTCCTCTCACGCAAGATGAAGTATTACGTTATCAAACTAAATAATAACACGTATGTTTGAAACTTTATTATATAAAACATTAATTCACTAAATATATATACACTGCTGGCCAAAATCTTAAGGCCAATTAACACAAAAAAATTTGCATTTTGCATTGTTAGACTCAACCACTTGTTTGAGTAGAGCTTCGAAAAATGAAAATAAGAAAAGGGAAAATAAGAATAAAAACTTTTTTAGCATTTAATAGGGAAATATGTGAACACTATGAAATTAGTCTGAATACTAGCTGATCAAAAGTTTAAGACCATACCAGAAAGAAGTCCCAAACAGGGTAGGAAATGCCCAATAAGAGGTCTCATTAGTGAGTTGTACAGCCATCATTGCGAATAACTGCAAACATTCGCTTTGGCATAGTCGATATAAGATTTCGCAGAAGGCTGGCTGGTATATTATTCCAAGTGGTGAAGATGGCTTTACGGATATCATGCACTGTTTGAAATTGACGTCCATTTCTATAGATTTTTCTTACCATCTACCCCCAAACATTTTCAATGGGGTTCAGTTCGGGCGAACACGCTGGATGGTCCCAAAGAATCACGTTATTCGTCATCAAAAAGTCCTTTGTCCTGCGGGCATTGTGGATTGCAGCGTTGTTTTGCTGAAAGATCCAGGTATTTCCACTCAAGCGGGAACCTTCAGTCAATAAAAATGCTCTCGCCAACATGCTAATGTGGCCAGCTGGTGTTTGACGCCCTGAATAATCTGAGTTCTATTGTTCCATGGAAGGAGAAAGCACCTCAGATCATGATGGAACCTCCTCCACTGTGTCGTGTAGAAACTTTTTCCGGTGTGATATCCTTATCGTGCCAGTAACGTTGTAAGCCATCTGGACCGTCCAGGTTAACTTTTTTCTCATCGGAAAACAAAACTTTCTTCCACATTTCTACGCCCCGTGTTTGGTGCTTCTCAGCAAAGTTTAACTGAGCTGTTTTGTGGTGTGGAAGGAGGCGTGGCCTTTGAAAACGTTTACGATTTTTAAAGCCTTTCTCTCGTAGATGCCGTCTTATTGTTCTTGAGCTGCATTCTGTGTCCGTAAGGGCCTTAATCTGGTTCGACGATTGGCTGTTGTCTTGCCGGACAACCCGTCGAATCCTCCTACTCAACGTCGGCGAAATATTTTTGGGCTGACCACTTGAAATTCTCGTTCCATATTCCTCAGGATCTTTTAAGAAATTTGCAACAGCAGTTTTACTACGCACAGTCTCACCAGCGATGGCATGTTCAGAGAAACCTTAATTTTGCAGTTCGAGAATGCTGCCACGTTCAAACTCTGTCAACTTTTTTGCCTTTGCCATGTTTGTACCCAATGTTACACAGGAGATGCGAGTGGAAGATGTTGACAATACTAATGCTTAAACACAAATGACTAAATTTCGTTTCGTGTTTACCGATTAACGCTTCATTTCAGTACGGTCTTAAACTTTTGATCAACTGGTATTTAGGCTAATTTCATAGTGTTCACATTTTTCCTATTAAATGCTAAAAAGGTTTTTTATTTTTATTTTCCCTTTTCTTATTGTCTTTTATCGAAGCTCTACTCAAATATGTGGTTAAGTCTAACAACGCAAAATGCATATTTTCTCTTTTTGTTCATTGATCTTAAGATTTTGGTTAGCAGTGTACATATACAATTTATATAGATCTGTCTAACTATGTTATTAAGTTACTTTGATCTGTATATTATGACAACATGTGTACTGATATTGGTCAGTTTTTGTTTTTCAGTTCTGCACCGTGGAAACTTTCATCACAGGTATCGTGGACGAATGGCCATCTCTTTTGAGACCGCGAAGAGAAGTTTTTACCGTAGTAATTGTTATCATCTTATACATGTTAGGCCTACCAATGGTCACTAAGGTATGTTCCATAATATTAAAAAAAAATCAATAAACGAGTAAAAGGAAAATATCATTATGGTAGATGTTTCATTTGTCCGTCAAAAAAAAAAAGTTACTCAAGCCGTCATCTCATCCAAAATAAACGACGTCATAATTAATGGCGTCAATGATGATAACAGTAAGGTACTGCTGTAGAGAGAGATGTTAGTTCCTGTAGAAAGATATCTATAACTGTCTCAGTTTGTTATGTGATGATTGGTCTGTAGTACATGACGTCTAATGATGATGTGTTGCACATGATGTCAAATGTTTAGTGTTTAGTATGTAATGTCTAATGCTGATGTGTAGTGCATAACGTCTGATGTTGGGTGTGTAGTACGTGATCTAATGATGATGTGTATTGCATGATGTCTCATGATAATGTGTAATACATGAAGACTTATGTCGGGTGTGTAGTGCATGATGTCTAATATTGGGTGGATAGTCTAAAACAAATCTTATTCACTGTAAAAAATGACGTAATAAATAAAACTTACCATAAGCACAACTCCCAATACTATTATATTTATTCAGTAACGTTCCACTTCTGATATATCTGTTTATTTCTGTGGCTTTACCATGGTGTTATCTTGTATCTAGAATATGGAAACTGTAACTTGTAATAAAATATATTTAATAAAAACGAAACTGTTAATAAATAATTCTGATTGGATTTCTTTAAACTGATTGTATTATTCACTAAAATAATCATTTTACTTTTCAGGGGGGGGCATGTACATATTTCAACTGATGGATTATTATTCTGCCAGTGGAATGACTCTACTGTTCACTGTTTTCTTTCAAACTATAGCTATTACATGGGTTTATGGTAAGTTTCAAATGCATGTCCTGCATTATTTCTTACGCCACTTCCCACTTCTTATATATCTGTTTATTTATATGTTGTTATTCTGTTCCGTAGAATGTGATGATGTATTTTACGTATGTTAATCCTAGGAGGAGCTGTTGTACAATAAACAAGTTAATCTTGAAGGGTGGTATCTTATTATATGCAGGTTAACCCTAGAACATGCTGTTGTACTATATGCAAGTTACCCTTAAAATATGTTGTTGTATTATTCTCAAGTTAACCCTAGAATGTGCTGATGTGCTATATTCAAGATGATGATATATTATTCTGAAATTAACTCTAGAATGTGCTGTTGTACTATGTGCAAGCTCTCCTAAAGATGATGATATATTATTCTCAAGTTAACCGTAGAAGATTGTGTCTTACTCAAGTTTCACTTTAGAGATGATAGTTAATTATTCATTACATTTAATCCTTGTATTATTGTACTCAAAAGTCAATAGTTTTTAACAACTTAATTTTTCTTCGCTTCACTTTTTCTAGTTTTTTTTAACTTTATCTCCACAAAGGATCAGATTCGCTATTCATCCTTTAAATTATCTTCTTACCTTTTGTTTTGTTTTTTAAATTTGCGAAGGTTACATATGGACTGTCTGCGCTAGCATCACTAATATAGTAGTATAAGATTAGAGAGAAGGCAGCTAGGTGTCACCACTCGCCGTCAACTCTTGGGATACTCTTTTACTAACGAATGGTGGGATTAATCATCACTTTATAATGCCTTCATGGCTTAAAGGGCGAGCATGTTTCGTTTGACGGGGATTCGGATCCACGACCCTCAGTTTACGAGTCAAGCGCCCTAACCACCAGGGGCCTTTTTTTTTTAATCTTTTGTGGGATTTTCAGTTGTTTTCATTATAAACTTTGAACTATTAATTAACAAATACACTTTTAATTTGTAGATTTGAGTTAATTCAAGTTTTATGTCAAGTGGTTTTTTTACGTGAAGGTAACAACCAGTAAAACAATAAATTTGTTAAAATATTAATAACAATAAATTATTTCAGGTGTAAAAAGGTTGTCTAGCAACATTGAAGAGATGACAGGATATCGGCCTAACTGGTACTTCCTCGCTACCTGGGTTTTTGTCTCTCCAGCCATTTGTTTGGTAAGTTTGATACCCTATATTACCAATAACAGTATAACATTGGAATTAGTGGATTATATCAGCACGCGATTATTGGTATGTTAATGGTGAGTTCGGGTTTGGTCCCAGAAACGTCCTCACCTAAATGCCACAGACTCCTTTCCAAGAAGAAGAGGACGAAATTCGACTGAAAATCCAACTGGAATAATGAAAATTTAAGGATAGATTTCTATGATTGTTGAATTCAACTCTGATATCGGAGTTTGTTTGTGGCACCTTTCAGGGTTGAAAAGGCACAATTCTGATATAAACATTAATGTTTTATGTGTTAAAGATGGCACCGTTCATTGAAAATTAAATTTAGTTTTAACAACCGCAATTTTTGTATTACATTTAAAACATTTATCAATAAGTATTTAATCAGGATCTTGACATACTGAAAGTCCTGTTCATGTTGAGCACACAGTACTTTTATTTATAATTATGTGATAAAGAAATGATGGCTACACATACCACAATTATTTTTATAATTGTTTAAATCTTGAATACACAAAATGTAGGACCGATACGGTCAGGTGCTTAAGACAATCGACTCGTAATCTTAGGGTCGTGGGTTCGAATTCCCGTCACACCAAATATGTTCGTCCTTTCAGTCGTGGGGACGTAATAATGTAACGGTCAATTCCATTATTCGTTTGTAAAGAGAAGCTCACGAGTTGGAGGAGGGTGATGATGACTGGCTGCCTTCCCTGTAGTCTTACACCGCTAAATTATGGACGACTAGCGCATATACACCTCATGTAGCTTTGCACGAAACTCAAAACAAACCAAACCAGAAGTGTGAATTTTTTATTGATTTTTGTTTGAGGTGTCATTCAATAGATGGCGATACATTTAATGAGCCTCAATCGCCACTTCTGATATTGAGAACTAGTTGTATTTCAGCACAACAGATTGCATAATAGTATTATTTATTTCGGCCACTGACATTGACATAAACAGCCACGCCATATCTCAGTTACGGTAAACTGTATTGACCCTCACCTATGGTGGAGTTATAAAAGTATTTAAGGATAATGGAGGACCTGGATTTGTACATTTGTTCACTGTAAGTAACGAAATGAACCTTGAACATTCAGCAAGTGAGAATACTATATGTTAATTGTGATAACAGATCATTTTTCTCACTTACTCGATAAAACTGGCATTATGTTAACTCAGTTACGTTTCTCACAGTATCAAAACATATAAATAAATACCTTATCTTTAGTAGCTAATATATATATATATATACACACAAATGATGTTCAATTTTATTTCAGTTTCATTCAGAGAACCAGAGAATGTCTTTTTCTAATTCTAAATACATATTTCCTTTAGGGAATATTCCTGTTTTCAGTTTTGAGATACAAGCCTTTGGTGTATGCAGAGACTTACGTTTATCCTTGGTGGGGAGAAGTCTTAGGCTGGGGGATAGCCCTGGCTTCAATGTTATGGATTCCGTTATATGCTTTTCATTTTATGCTGGTAACACCAGGTTCTCTTAAGGACGTGAGTTGCTTTTCGTCTTTATCAAAAGTAAAATTTTAAATATTATTGATAAATTATTTATACTGAAACTTATTATCATGTTTTCCTTCAGTACATAATCATATTACTAACACTAGATCCTCCTTTAGTATATGATCATATTGTAGTAGATTTTCAACACTTATATTGACTATAGAGACAGTCTCAAAGTTGGCAAATAAAATATTACTGAAATACACCAGTTTCTTTACGTATAAATATCATTTATGTTAATATTTCCAGATATAATATTTATGATGATAAATGAGGTTAATATTCAGATTAGGAAGTTATACCTCAACTATTGAATTCGTTTTTTTTTTTCATTTCAGCGGCTGATTGCTGGCATAACTCCTACACTTCGACCTTCCAAGAAATAAACAAAGGCACTTGGTGAAGATTTCGAGCTTCCCAAAACTCAAACGAATCAACTGTCAAACATTGGAAATTATACGTTGGCAATCAAGAAATACTTCACATTTAAATGTTAAAAGTCTATGTGATCATATTACTAACACTAGATTCATAGACTTTTTAACATTTAAATGTGAAGTATTTCTTGGATTGTCAACGTATAATTGATCTAGTGACTAGATCCTTCTTTAGTACGTGATCTTATTACTAACACTTGATCTTTGTTTGGTATATGATAATATTTTTAACACTAGGTCTTCCGTTAATTCATGATTATATTACTAACACCAGATCTTCCTTTAGAAAATGACAATATTACTAACACCAGGTCTTCTTTCAGTACATGATTATATTACTAAATCTAGATCTTGTTTTAGTACATAATCGTATTTTAACACTTGGCTTCCTTTAGTACACCATCGTATTACTACACTCGTTCTTACATTAGTGCATCATCATATTACTAACAC
The DNA here is from genome assembly GCF_004210375.1 of Tachypleus tridentatus. Lineage (NCBI taxonomy): Eukaryota > Metazoa > Arthropoda > Merostomata > Xiphosura > Limulidae > Tachypleus > Tachypleus tridentatus. The sequence goes on along the minus strand of NW_027467782.1, from coordinate 27,412,336 downwards.
TAGAGAATCCTTCAATACATGATCATATTACTCACACCTGGTCTTTCTTTAGTACATCATCACATTACTAATACCAGATCTTCCTTTAGTACTTGATTATATTACTAACACCACATCTACCTTTACTACATGATCGTATCACTAACACAAGGTATTCCTTTAGTGCGTGGTCATATTTCCAACGCTAAATCTTCCTTTAGTACGTGACCATATTATTAACAATAGATCTTTAGTACCTGACTATATTGCGAACACTAGATCTTCCTTTAGTGCATTATCATATTACAAACACTCGGTCTTAATTTCCCACATGATCATTTTACTAACTCTAGATCTTCCTCTAGTACATGATCACATTCATAATATTTAATATTCTTTGAGAACATGATCATATTTTTAACCTTAGGTCTTCCTTTAGTACATTATCATTTTACTAACACCAGATCTTACCTTAGTTCATGATCATATAACTGAAACAAGATTTTTTTTTAGTACAGGATCATATTACTACATCAGGACTTCTTTAGTTAATGATCATATTACTACATCAGGACTTTTTTAGTTAATGATCATATTACTACCACCATATCTTCCTTTATTTGATGGTCATATTACTTACAGAAGGTTTCTTTGAGTACGTGATCATATTACTAACAGAAGGTCTCCTTTAGTACGTGATCGTATTACTAACACGTTTTTTTCATTAGTACATGATCATGTTACGATCGCTAGATCTTCCTTTAGTACGTGATTATATTAGTAAGACTAGATCTATAGAACTTGATCATATTTTAACACAAGATATTTCTTTAGAACATGATCATATTTCTAACTATATATCTTCAATACGTGATCACACTACTAACACTAGATCTTACTTTAGTTCATGATCATATTACTCACACTATATCTGTATCTTAATATAGGTCATGATCATATTACTAACAATGTATCTCACTTTAGTGCATGATCACCTAATTAACCCTAGGTCTTCCTTTAGTACATGATCAAATTAGTAACACTAGATTTTATTCTAGTACATTATCATATTACTCAAACCTGGTCTTCCTTTAGTACTTGATGATATTACTAACTCTAGTTCTTCCTTTAATACATGACCGTATTACGTCTTCCTTTATTACATGATGATATTACTAACACAAGGTCTTTCTTTAGTTCATGATGATATTACCAATACTAGATCTTACTTTACTTCATGATCATTTTACTAATACTTGATCTTTCTTTTGTACATGATCATATTACTAACACCAGATGTTCCTTTTGTACGTTATGATGTTGCTAGCACTAGATCTTTAGTACAAGATTTTATTATTAACATTGGATATTCCTTTAGTACATTATCATATTTTAACTCTAGGTCTTCCTATACTACATGATCATATCACTAACACTAGATCATCCTTTAACACATGATCATATCACTAATACTAGGTCTTCCTTTGGTACGTGACTTATCACAATAAATCATACTCTAGTACGTGATCATATTACTAACACTAGGTCGTCCTCACTAAATGGTCATATTATTAACCCTAGATCTTACGTTAGTTCATGATCATATTACTAACAATACATCTTCATTTAGTAAATGATCGTGTTATTAACATTAGAACTTCCTTTAGTACGTGATCATCTTGGTAACAGTAGGCCTTTCATTAGTACGTGATCTTATTAATAACACTGCATCTTATATTAATTCATGATCATATCACAAACATTAGATCTTCCTTTAGTATATGATCATATTACTAACACTAGGTTTTACTTTTCTAAATAATCATTTGAATAACACTAGATCTTACTTTAGTACATGATCATAAAACTAACACAAGAACACTCTTTACTAGATGATCATATTACTGACAAAAATCTCGCGTTGGTAGATGATCTTATTACTAATACTAGGTCTTAGTTTTGTACATCATCATATGAATAACACCAGGTGTTCCTTTATTACATGATCATAATTGATCAATGTAATCACAATGATCACATTGGTTTCTCTTTAGTACATTATTATATTACTAAGACTAGATCTTTAGTTCATGATGATATTACTAACTTTGATACATGGTAATATAACTAACACTAGTTCTTTGTTTAGTACATGATTATATTACTAACACAAGGTCTTCCTTTACTACATCATTATATTACTAACCCCAGGTCTTCATTTACTACATGATCATATTACCAACACGAGATCATCCTTTAGTACATTTTGATATTACTAACACTAGATCTTCCTTTAGTGCATGATCACAAAACTAACACAAGAACACTTTTTACTAGATGATCATATTACTGACAAAAATCTCGCATTACTAGTACTAGGTCTTAGTTTAGTACATGATTATATGAATAACACTAGGCGTTCCTTTATTACATGATCATATTACTATCACTAGATCTATCCTTAGTTAATGATCATATTACTAAAACAAGATCTTTCTTTAGTACATGATCATATTACTAACACCAGGTCTTCCTTTAGAACGTGATCATATTACTAAAACTAGATCTTCAGTACATGATCGTATTTTTAACACTAGATCTTACTTTGTTAAATGATCATATTACTTAGATTAGGTTACTTAGATTAGGTATAGTGCTAGGAATATTACTTAGATTAGGTTTCCTTTAATACATCATAATATTCCTAGCACTATATCTTCGATTAGTACAGATCATATTACTAACATAAATCTTCCTTTAGTACATGATCACGGTACTAACATTAGGTCTTCCTTTAGTTCAGGATCACATTTCTAGCACTTGATCTTACCTTAGTACGTAATCGTGTTACTATCACTAGATCTTACTTTAGTATGTGATCATATTACTGACACAAGATCTTACTTTACTGCATAATCATTTTTCGAACTCTAGATTTTACTTTAGTACATAATCGTTTTACTAACACATGGTCTTCCTTTATAACATGAACATATTACTAATACTAGATCTTCCTGTGGTACATGATCATATTACTAACACCAGGTCTTACTTTAGTGCGTGATCATATTATTAACTCTAGATGTTCAGTACGTGATAATATTACTAACCCTAGGTTCTTTCAGTAGATGATGATATTACTAACACTATATTCTCCTTTAGTACATAATAATGTTACTAATGTTAAAAATATGATCATATACGAAAGAAACACATGGTGTTAGTCATATGATCATGTACTAAAGTAAGAACTAGTGTTAGTGATATGAACCTTGACTAGTTCTTACTCTAGTGTTAGTGATATGAACCTTGACTAGTTCTTACTCTAGTGTTAGTAATATGATAATTGAGTAGATCTATCCATAGTTCATGATCATATTACTAACACTAGATCTTACTTTAGTACATGATCATATTTATTAGCACTAGGTCTTCCTGTAGTACATGATCGTATTGCTAACACTGGATTTTCCTTTAGCTCATGATCATATTCCTAAAACTAGATCTACCTTTATTATATGATCATATTTGTAACAGTAGGTCTTTTTTTAGTACATAATCATATTACTGACCCTAAACGTCTTACTCTCTGATAGAGCAAGTAACTTCAATTTGAGATCGATTTCTGAAGTTCCTTTCTCGAAAATGAAAGGCCTGGCATGGCCGAGCGCGATAAGGCTTGCGCTCGGAATCTGAGGGTCGCGGGTTCGCATCCGAGTCGCGCTAAACATGCTCGCCCTCCCAGCCGTGGGGCGTTATAATGTGACGGTCAATCCCACTATTCGTCGGTAAAAGAGTAGCCCAAGAGTTGGCGGTGGGTGGTGATGACTAGCTGCCTTCCCTCTAGTCTTACACTACTAAATTAGGGACGGCTAGCACAGATAGCTCTCGAGTAGCTTTGTGCGAATTTCAAAACAAACGAAAATTAAAAATATTTTGATTCTAAGCTCACAATATATTTATTTATTATATACGTCTAACTTCTAGATATAAATCTCAAATTTCAATTGGAAAATAAAGTAGAATTATCTTATTTTCTTCAAGCCTAATTAATCATGTTAAATAATGTTATTTTGAAAGACTGCATGAAAAAATTCCAAGGGTAACTCTATCCTTCAAAATTTTATTATGTGTATACTTGAATAGATTGAGAAAGTCGTAATAAATCACTTGATGTATTAAGAGTATAAAATTTTGTTATGACTTGAGGTCAATTTTTGTAATATCTATTTGTAATTCTCCTGATTAAATTATCAAATTGGTACCTTTTAGGTGGTTTGCTTGTTTTGTTTTTATTTGAAGTGAAACTATTAAGCCAGACAACAAAACCTGCTAAATCGATGTCATTTGAAGAACGGTTCCTTAAAAAAAAAAGATAAAATATGGTTGTCACATGGAGTTCACATATCAGCCCATACTGCCATTTAGGGAAGAGAGGGGTGACAGTGCGCTGGTAAAAAGTGGAAAACAAAGGAACCTCCAATAACTCATTAACGTCAAAACTCAATGTGATATGTTGTTCGATAACTGTACACAACTCCTAAATACAAAAAAAGAAGAACCAGTTAACACATTGCTAGACATAACTTACCTACTGTAAGAGAAAACATAAATAACAACCGAAACAGTAAAGCACATTTAAATCAGTGTAGTCTGTTTTATCGTGACAATAAACGTTATCATATTCAAGACAAGATCAAAGGTCATAGAGGGATGAGATCACATAATACTCGTATGTTGGTACTGTGGATGTCAAAGAAATGAAAGTAAATCATAACACACTGCTTTTGGTTTCAAACACCAACCTCACTAGTTTTACTCCATCTGTCATGCAATTTATTGTGTTGAACGTTGAACTTTAACAATTCATAATCTATTATAGAAAAACCACCTACAAATATCATATTAACTTACAATTTGGTTTGAAAAATGTACACTTGGTTAGAATCTTGTTGAGGTTGATACAAACATGTACACACTAGGATAAGGCTGTCAGAAAAAAACAACAAAATAGAATGTAACTGACAGAAATAGTTACAAACTAGGATGTATCTAACAGAAATAGTTACAAACTAGGATGCAACTAGAAAAAAGAGGTACAAGCTAAGATGTAACTAGCAGAAAAAGATAAAAAGTTGGATGCAACTAACAGAAGTAATTACAAAATAGGATGTAACTAGTTAAAACTGGTACAAACTAAGATGTAACTAGTTGAAACTGGTACAAACTAAGATGTGACTAACAGAAACTGGTACATACAGGGATGTAAGATTTATATATAAGAATCATATTTTTTGTTTTGACGATATTCTTAAAGCAATTTCTAATCCCAAACGATTTTCTAACTGTCGTTTTAATTTTCCATTAAGAAATCCAGTCTGAAGAACAAACGTGAGAAAGGTAAAACGTATTTTGGTTTTAAAGTTTTTAATTAAAAGGATGTTTTTAAACTCTATGAAAGTATACATATCACACAGTAATAAAAATACAGACCTAAAGAATAGATATTTTATACCGTTTGACCCTCTGCTTTCAGCTGTGGCGACTCAAACTGAAATACAGATATTATTATTAAGAACATGATTTATAGAGGGCAGTAGTATCAACTTACTACGTGCAGTATATTTTCAGCCATTGTTATGGTTTTTGATAATCATGAGATATTGCATGGAAAACAAGTAATTATTGATAGAAGGTTTATAGAGTTAATACGACGTAACGACGACCCTGAGAAATAAAGAGTTTGTATTAAACTGTCGTCTTTTACGAGGAATTTGTAAATTTGGAAAAACATCTGACTCGAGTCTTAAAACTTTGGATCTGAAGATGTCCATTGCCATTTACTTGAAATTTGTAATTTTTGAAAGAACTGGGACTTGAGCCTTTAAAGTTAGGATCTGAATACTCCATTTTGCTTCTATGTTATGTTTATCTGTTTTGAGCCTACAGTTATACTGTGAGCTGTCTGCGCTCTATTACTAGAGGGTAAACTGTTGCGTTATAAATCCTGAATTTACCTATGTATTTTACTTATGCGTATCATATTTATCGTGTTAAAAGTGAAAAAGTAGTGACGTAAGTTATGTAAATTCATGGTTATTCAAGGACATGAAAAGTTGCTTCCCTTATATGTAATTGTATAAAACGCCCATAAAAACTGCCAAAGACAAAATGTAAAACCGAAAATTTGAACGTATCCTCACATCGACTCAACAAACCTTCGTAGACAAATTCAGTGTTGATCGGTCAATAAGGGGCGAAGTAGTTGTAAAAGAAACGCTCATAAAACCGTAAGCCTCAAAAAGATCTATGTGTTTCCCCCCATGGACCCAATGAACCACCATACCGAGTTTGGTGAAGATCCATCTACCACCGGTTAATGGTAAAAAAAACGCTCATAAAACTGCAAAATACAGAAGTGAAATATTCTAAGTATATCTTCATTGACCAGATGGAACCTCTGTATTGCTGTTTAAGCTGAAATTCCTTACGGCTATAAAAAAACTGCTAAAAATTAAAAGAACAAGTACGTTTTCTTATATAATTTATCTCAGTGTTCCAAATGTGAGAATACTTTTATTTTTTAGATATTTTGTCTTATTTCAGTTCCATCTATATCCATTTTTAATGTGTGATGAAGTGTAAAACATGGAGAAATAAAATTTAAAAAAAATGACTAGTATCACAAAAACTGATATCCCATACGATACAATACTTTAAACAGTTTACATGCGTTTATTCAAGAAATGTTTGAAACATTCAATATCTAATGTGACTTCCACGGGCTGTGATACACTTTTGACACCGATTTGGCACACTTCGAATCAGTCTATCAATGTTATCTTGGGGTATGGGAGCCCACTTGTCTAGCAGGGCTTGTCGGAGTTCCTGTACATTCTGAGTGGTGCCGTTCAATAACACACCTCGACAACATATCCCAACAATGTTCAATCGGATTTAAATCTGGAGATCTGGCGAACCACTCAAAAGTCTATATGTCTTCCTCATCAAGGAAGTCCATACGCGTGCACAGTTAGGCGACGGGGGCTAGCGCGTTAACCTGCATGAAAATGAACCCATCGCCGACAGCACCGGCAAAAGGCCTCACAATGGGTTCCAGAATTTCGTCTCTATATTGTCGTGCATTCAGAGCACCCCTGTTGAGTATGAGTAAGTCGGAGCGGCCACCCAAACATATGCCTGCTTAGACCATTACAGAACCATTACGGAAAATCGCTCTCCTCGACGTCTCCACACTCTCGCACGTCCATCATTATGAGACGCAGTGAACCCTTTTCCGAGTGACGTAAATAGTTAAATACACTAATCCTAACGTTTCACAAAACTGTTCGATTACGTGTTGGATAAGTTTTCAAGACAAACATTTAATTCGATTTGAATCTTAATTATTTTATATGACGTTCAAGTATGCTAACTAAAGATGTTTTGTATAATTATTTAATTAAAATGTTAAATTAAGACAAATTAGATCATAGTCTATAGATATATGTTGCTGCTATGCTTAAAACCCTCTTAAAAGGCCAATATTTGATTTTGTAAGGTATACGTTAGAGTTAACACTAAACTAGTTGTTGTTTAAAAACGTAGAAATGTAAACCCTCATTTTACTAAATGTTTTCATAGCGTGGCAAATTGATATAAACTGGGGTATGGTAAAAAACATTTATAAACAACAATCCTTTAAGTATTATATTTCATGTTCTATAAACTAGGTTTTCAGTAACACGTGTCTTGAAGGTCAGAATAGGTTTTCACAAAATTCTTTAACTTGCGCATGTTCACTGAGTGTGAGTTTATAAACGATTGTTTGAAATCGTAAATGTAGCAGAAACTTTAGTGAAAAGGGCTATATGGGTTATGTTTATAGTTTTATAAATTTAAATACTGAGACAATCGGGGTCAAAACGAAATTAAATGTTATTTCATCAATTTCTACCAGGCGTCACTTTGACTAAGATTTGTTTTTAAAAGAATCTGAATTTCTCTCCAACTTTGCGAGTTCAAGATAACAGGTTACAACTAATATCGAAATCACTAAATCACTCAGCGTGAACTTGCAGTGCCGACTGGAGGCAGTAATTACTCAAGCTTACTACTCCCCCTCGCATAAAAACACAAAAAATTATTCATTTGGCAGAAGGCCAAAAGTAACGTGTTTAAATTGGGTCACATGCTATCGGAATCATGGATAGAATAGCATGTAAACTGATAGAAACAATAAATAATTATATACTGAAGGAAAAAGTGAAGGCAAACGACCAGTTGGTTTTAATTTGGTTTGCTTTGAATTTCGTGCAAAGCTACATGAGGGCTATCTGCGCTAGTCGTCCCTGATTAAGTACTGTAGGAAAGCAACTAGTCATCACTACCCACCCCAACACTTTGTCTACTCTCATATAATTATACAAGATAACGTGTACACTCTTGTATAATTTTGAAAGGTAATTTTTTTAAACATTTAATTATTTTCCTATTGTAAATAATATGATATGATGATTAATTTTTAATGAATCTTTGTATGCATTGGAGCCTTTTTAACAATAAAATATTGTTTTCACTGCAAAATACTCCTGTCTTACAGGTAAATATCAGTTATTCTCTTTGAAATGAAACATCTGTTTTCAATTTTCTAACTTTAAACTTCATACAACTTTTGAACCACTTACTTAATCAAATGAGATTCTGGTTCTTATTCCATAGTATCAACTATTATTTGTATCTTGATAAAATTATTGCAAATATTAACAACAAAGACACCATATATAAATATGTTTTGAATCCCATTAGAAAATAATGGTGGTGTGAAGGTTTAAAATTATTTAAGTATGATTATTTACACACATTGAAAAACCTTCAGTATTCTAATGTATTTGACTGTGGTGAAACAAGCTAAAAGAATTAGGTATCTTTTTTTTAGAGAAATTTATAATTTGAAAACAAGAAGACTATTTTAACCTTGACAAAAGATCTTGATGTTGGCTACCATTGCATTTAACAGCTTATAAGGCTCACTGGCATACAACAACTACAGTAGTGGTTGGAATACTATTGATGTCAGTAGTTTGTTATTACAACAGTTTTTATAATATGAAGTTTGTGAATGCTAACTTAGAAAAGGTATTCACTCCATAACAGCTGTTATACAAGTGTTCATTGTCTGTTCCCTAGTAGGACAGAGGTTAGTGTTTGAATTTATAATGTTAAAATCAGGGTTTTGGTTCCCCTTGGTGGACACAGCAGATAGCCTGATGTTGCTTTGCTATAACAAAACAAACACATTCTGTCTAATATGTCTAGAATATTATCTACCATCCACTCACCATATTGTCTGACTGAAATTATATATGAATGAAATCATTAGATCATTAATGCATGTAATAAAACCTTTGAAGTCTAAAGTACATGTAGTTTTTATTTTAATTAATGCATTCAGAGGGAGATGTTAAGTTTCTAGCTTGTTATATTATATTCTTAAAGTTTATTTGCAATTTTGAAAAAATTCAAATCTAAACCAAATCGTTTAGAAATAGTAGATATTATATTTTTGCCTAAAAACATTGAATGATTTTTATTTCTTAAAATGTTACAGAAGTTGCTATTTAAGAGATGTTTTCTTGTAGGAAAGACAAATAAAAAGTTCACTAACATAAGTTTCAGTATTAAATGATAAAGAGAAAAAACAAACAAACATGCAAATCAGGTACATATTGTAATGATGCTAGGAAAACACTAGGTAAAAAAAATTAATTAAAGAAAAACAAACAAACATGCAAATCAGTAACATATTGCAATGATGTAAGGAAAACACTGGGTAAAAAAAAATTAGTTAAAGAAAAAACAAAATATAGGAGTTTGAGAGTGTTTATAAGAGGATATCTTATTGTTTAATTTTAAAAGTATAATAAAGAGAACAGACAACTAATATTCATCACTGGTACAACTCACCATTTCAAACAATATAATATTCCTCTTCCACTAATGGTTAGTGTTTAACCTTCCAGTCCTTTTTACCTCAAGATTGATATCTGTAATGTTAAACATCTTTTTTCTTGATCATTTAGTGGGGGTGTGTACAAAGAAAACATACTCATATCTAGAATTTCAACTTACATTTTTTGTCCAGTGAATAATGTCACTCCATGACCTTTGTTCACTGACAGCATTGGTCATGAAACATTTTCAATCATTATCATACTTGGTCAACCAGGAATATTTTAGTTATAACCCATTTAACCTGGACACTATATACAGTACTAAAACATAGTAAGGAGTGGATCCACTAAGATCTTACTATACCAGTTAAGTGTCTCCTTTATTTCAATTAATTTTATCGCTACCCCAATGCACCAATTCTTTAATGATTGTTATTTTACGATTTTCCAATCTTAATTCAGTCCAACCCTTTTTAAAAACAAATAGATTTACTTTAGTTTCTCAGATTCGATTATTTTATTACTGTGATTTTATCTGAATTTTTTCAGTCTTCAAATTCTGCAGTATTCTCTATTTCTGTTTCCAAAACTTAGTTTACTTCAAATGTTTAGAGTTCCCAAGTTTATGTTGAAAATACTGTATTCAGTTAGAGAGAGAAAATGATACTTTTCTATAGACCTTTACAAAGCAGAATAATTAGGATAAAGAACATTTTTGAGTCAAATCTAACACATAGTACCTTAGTACACACCCACACTATCCCCTTACTATGTGTGCAAAGTTTTAGGTTCTCTTCTCTTGGATGCATTGCAGTCAGACATACAACTCGTCATAATGTTTATGGCTAACTCTATGTAACCAAGTTATCCAGCTCAGACAGTTCTTCTTTTAGTTTGGCTCTTAAAACGTGTAAAGAGATAAACTGTTGTTTCATGAACCGAAACCAGAAGTGTGTTAGTTTGGTGCCAAATCTTCTCACTACCTCCATATGATCATTCCAACGTACTGGTCATTCTGAAAGTCCGTTGACTAATGAAACTAAAGTGGTGACCTGATAATGAACAGGTCCAGTAAGGTAAGAGATTGCACATCTTCACTAATGACAGCACCAGAAATAAACTCCTACGGTCAAGATTCTAAAGGTTGTCTTGTGGTCTATCTACAAAACACGGTAATGTTTCCTTCTTCACCATTCAATAACTTTATTGGTGCTGTCTTCCTCATAGTTCCCGGGTCCTACTGAAAGCTACATCTTGTAATATTCTTTGGAGAAACACAGTAAGCCAAAAATTAAAGAAAAAAACCAGGTAAAGAACAAACTATACCTTAGTAACGAATGACACCATGTGAACTAGATGTACTTCCAAACTGAAATTAAAAGTAACAAGTATTTTCATTTCTTGCTTTTATGGTTCATATGTCATGCTGTGTTCTAGCTAAGAGAGTGTATAATTTTACTCGTGATTTATGGCATGCGCACGTTTTACTGATTTCTAGTACTTGTCTGGATAAATAGTAACCTATGTTCATATCTCTAGTATTTGCTTAGATAAACAATCATCTATGTTCTGATCGCTAGTATTTGCCTAGATAGATACTGTTGTGTGTTACGATCCTTAGCACTTGCCTGATTAAAAATAAGCTCAAATTACGTTTTCTTACAATAAATAGTTACAGGTGTTCGTATATCACTCTATAGTCTTAAATACATTGTTCCCAGACTTCTAATCTGTAACAGTTGGGGATTGTGAGTAATAAAATACGTCCAGATATCAGTTTTATGATTACATTAAAATTTAACATTAATCCTTGTCTCTAAATATTCCACTTCTATAAATTCACTATAAAACTGAATACGCACGTTTCGAACCCAAGAAATTTCATTTTGAGATCAGGTACAAGGTTAGAGGTCGTGAATCGCTGCACTACACTTTTATGATAACTTATTACACCTGTTGTATACTTGGCGCTCGACTCTGAATTTAAGGGTCATGGGTTCGAATCTCCGTCACCAAAAATACTTGTCTTTTCATCCATGGGGCATTATATGTGACGGTCAGTCCCATTATTTGCTAGTGAAAGCATAGTCTAAGAGTTGGTGGTGGATGGTGTTTAGCTATCTTTCTTCTAGTTTATGGTTGCTAAATTATGAAAAGTAAGTAGAGATAGCCCTTGTCCTGCTTTTCGCAAAATTCAAACCAAAGCGATATGTCTGTAGAGTTAGAAGGCTAAACACCAGGTTTCGATCTCTGTGGTGGGCAGAGTACGGATAGCTTATTGTGCAGTTTTGTGTTTAACTTCAACCATTTCAAACCACATTTTATGTGTGTTCTTTTCTCCGCTAGGGGTGATTTGTTTTTTAATTTCGCGCAAAGCAACTTGAGCACTATCTCCGTTAGCCGCCCCTGATTTAGCAGTGTAAGACTATAGAAAAGGCAACTAATCATTACCACCTACCACCAACTCTTGGGATACTCTTTTATCAACAAATGGTGGGATTGACTGTCACATTATAACGCCCCCAGGACTAAAAGGGCGCGTATGTTTGGTGCGACGGGGTTTCGAACCCGCGAGCCTCGGATTACGAGTCTCACGCCTCAAACCACTGGGCCGTGTCGTGCCACGCATAGATGAAGAAACAATAAACTAATACCATAAGAAGGCTTATTTCTTTACGAAACATGTACATCTTAGAGTAAAAGACAAAAGAAAAAATATAACATTATTTCATACACTGTTTGACAGAGTATTAGTACTGAATTTAAGTTAAATGGACGACAACTATTGTAGAAACAAAAGTGTAGAGGAAGGCGTTTCGATATAATATTTTACCATTCATTCAACTGAGTTTCAAAAAACATAATAGTTTGTGGGTTAAGCTTGACCGAGTGATTTACATTCGGGCAATGCAGCTGAAGATCCATAGTTCACGTTTCACCTAAATAAAAGCGCGCCAATAGTTTTAATAGTGGCAGTGAGATTGAAGAATTCGAATAGAGCAATTCCAGAGTTGATAGTAAATGCTGCTCGTATCTATCTATCAGTTCAAAATTAGGGAAAGCTAGCACAGAGACCTCTTGCGTACTTATGTTCAAATATCCAAGTAAAACAAAATTTCGTTTTGTCGCGTCAAAAATAGTTCAGCGGGCTTATGACACTAAAGCCAGGAATTTGATTTCTCGCTGTAGACAGAAAGTATATAGTAAAATATGGAGCTTTGTGCCAACCTAAGAAAGAAACAAACAATCGTTTTGTTACATTTCACTGTCGAAAACTCACTGTTAAAAATAATTATAAACCATATTCCCAGCTACAAAATTCAAACCCAAAACAGTTTTATTAGTTGCTTTCTTGAAAATAATGACAGAAATCTTCAGTAGTTGGCTCTGTCCACATACAGCAACAGATGAAATCATAGTAAACAAAGACCCTAACCGTCACAAACTCACTTCGAGTTAGATTTATTACTAAATCATTGTTGCATCTGATAGATACCGCACCCTGCGATTTTTTTTCTGAGTTATTTAAAGTTTTGAAATTACAAACACTCGGTTTGCCATTTTTTTTTTTTTTTTTGTTTTGTTGCGGAAAAAAGAAACCGCGTATCTTAATGTATCGTTAGTAAAAGAGTAGCCCAAGAGTTGGCAGTGGGTGGTGATGATTAGCTGTCTTCTCTCTTGTCTTACACTGCAAAATTAGGAATGACTAGCGCAGGTAACCTTCGTGTAGCCTTGCACAAAATTAAACAAAACAAACAAACTAATTAACGTAGAACGACTCAATAACAGCGATAGCGAACACACAAACTGGTTCCCAATATCCACGTGACTTTCTTTTATCTAATTATGCTGTTGAAACAACTCTAATCACTCCACAATGTCTCATAGCTTAAAATGAAAATTCTTGGCCTAAGGTATTCTTGGTATTCTTGACCTAAGTTATTAAACCTTTTCATGTCAATACTATCTTTAGGACCCGCAACTCCCACTACCGAACATTTAAATTACAAAATTAAAAAATATAGTATAAAACAGTATTTCTGTTTGTACACCTATACTAGACAGCTCAAAGTGGCTTTAAGTCCAACAAACAAACACATTTTTCAACACTTTTATACTCTATAAAATAATTTACAGGCTTCCTAGTTTAAAACATTCTAGCTTATACTAAATGACAAACAGTACCACAGCCAGCTACGACTTGCGGCTCAAGCACTACGAGATCTCATGAATACAAAAATATACACAACTTCTATTTCCGAACTTATAATTAAACAAAAATTAGGTTAAATATATCTACTAACGTTCAAACTTGCTGTTCTCAACTGTTATGTTTCAAACATTTCATAATGTTCATTATTTTCGACCTTTACTTGCAGCCATTTATTTCGAACAACACCTGAACCAATGTTAACCTGGAATGCAGACACATGCGAACACTACCAGTGAAACCAAAACTTGATGTTTGGAACAAGAATACAGACACATGTGCACACTACCAGTAAAACCAAAACTTGATGTTTGGAACAAGAATACAGACACATGTGAACACTACCAGTAAAACCAAAACTTCACTTTTGAGCTAGAATACAGACACGACTAAACACTACCAATAAAATGTAAGCATGAAATTTTGAGTTAGAAGACAGACACATGTGAACACCACCAGTAAAACCAAAAACTGACGTTTTGAACTAGTAAAATTACAAATAACACGAGTAAGATAAGGTCATAAAAGTTAACTGGTTCTGTTATATAAATTAGATTATGATTTCAGTTTCACAAATAATACGAAATATGTTGGTCTAGCTACCAGGTAAACATACAAATTATGAACATCTGAGAATTGTAGTTTCTAGTTAAACGAAATAATATAAATTTGAAGGGTTTAAGACACTCACATCAGACTATGGATAAAATAAGCATAGTTGAATATATACTCTTCAAAAAAAGAAACGCAAAAGGCAAAATATGAGACAAATTGTTAACAAGTTTATTCCGGGTAGTTCTGTATGACATGTGTGAAACTTTGCACATTCACCGCTGAACATCCAAAGTCTACAAAGGCGAAGTCCACGCACACTAGTTGAAGTTTAACGTCACTCAACGTCAATAACGAGTATGCCCCCCGTAAGCATCAATAACTGCTTGGCATCTCCTGCCCATGGAAGCGATGAGATGACAAATCACATTCTGTGGAATGGCTGGCCACTCAGCTGCAAAGCTGCTGCAAGATGAGGTAGAGTCTGCGGTTGAGGTTGTCGCCGTCGCAGACGTCGGTCCAACTCGTTCCAAAGATGTTCGATGGGGTTTAAATCTGGTGATCTGGAGGGCCAGGGAAAAACGTTGATGTTGTGGTGTCTCAAAAAGACAGAGGTGAGTCGGGCTGTGTGAGGACGGGCGTTGTCATGTTGAAAAACGTCATTGATGTTCACCATGATGGGTTGAACATTGGGCCTAAGAATCTCGTCGACGTATCATTGAGCCGCAAGATTCCCTCGAATGTGCAAAAGGTCTGTTGAGGCAGTAGACGTCGCAGTGGTGGTTCTATCCCAAAGGTGACAAAACCGGATGTAGCGATCTTGTGCAGGCGTGGTCACACGAGGTCTGCCAGATCGTGGACGGTCACGAGTTGATCCATGTTGTTAATGACGATTCCATAGCCTTGTGATGGTGCTTGGGTGGACATTCACAGCTATGGCAACATATGTTCGAGATTCGCCTGCTTCCAAGCGACCAATGACATTGTTGCGTTGTGCTTCAGTCAGTTTTGATGTAACTGTATTGCATGTCGGTGGCTAAACACTGAGCTATGGAAACCGAGAACCCGTCACTTTTATAGGGATTTAGCACATGTTGAACTTGCAGAACATGCAGATCTCTCAAAAACGTTATTGGACACGAATGCGTTTTGGCGAAAAATCCGATGTTTTCTTCTGTTTTCAAAATGCACAACTGTTATTGTCATTTTGGTCTGACAATCAGTGCCTTAACATGTGTAACATCACATACTCTGAGCTTGTAACGTTATTACATATATTTCTCTTTAAAATAAAAAATATCCCTTTTGCATTTCTTTTTTGAAGAGTATATTTCTACTTCCTGCTACCACATCAACATGGGTGTCAATCACTGATTAGAGAAGTGTGTCCTTTAGTAGCTGAGGATGAACTGTTTCTACTTCCTGCAACCACATCAACATGGGTGTCAATCACTGATTAGAGAAGTGTGTCCTTTAGTAGCTGAGGATGAACTGTTTCTACTTCCTGCTACCACATCAACATGGGTGTCAATCACTGATTAGAAAAGTATGTCCTTTAATAGCTGAGGATGAACTATTTCTACTTCCTGCTACTACATCAACATAGGTGTCATTCACTGATTAGAGAAGTATGTCCTTTAAAAGCTGAGGATGAACTAAACTTTTCAAAAAAAGAAGCGCAAAAGGCAAAATTTGAGATAAATTGTTAACAAGTTTATTCCGTGTCGTTCTGTATGACATTTTGAAACTTTGTACATTCACTGCTGAACATCCAAAGTCTGCAAAGGTAAAGTCCACGCTCACTAGTTGAAGTTTAACGTCACTCAACGTCAATAACGAGTATGCCCCCCGTGAGCATCAATAACTGCTTGGCATATCCTGCCCATGGAAGCGATGAGATGACGAATCACATCCTGTGGAATGGCTGTCCACTCAGCCTGCAAAGCTGCTGCAAGCTGAGGTAGAGTCTGCGGTTGAGGTTGTCGCCGTCGCAGACGTCGGTCCAACTCGTCCCAAAGATGTTCGATGGGGTTTAAATCTGGTGATCTGGAGGGCCAGGCCAGAACGTTGATGTTGTGGTGTCTCAAGAAAATAGTGGTGAGTCGGACTGTGTGAGGACGGACGTTGTCATGTTGAAAAACGTCGTTGACGTTCATCATGATGGGTTGCACATGGGGTCTAAGAATCTTGTCGACGTATTGTTGAGCCGTAAGATTCCCTCGAATGTGCAAAAGGTCTGTTCTGGCATTGTAGGCGATGGCAACCCACATCATGACGCTGCCACCACCAAATCTGTGTTTTCAGCAAAACGTTCACCTCGGCGACGGTCAACACGAGTCCTTCCATCCTGCCTACAAAGCATAAATGCGATTCATCGCTGAACCAAACATGCCTCCATCGTCGATGAGACCATACCCGATGTGCCTGAGTCCATTGCAGCCGTGCTTGACGATGTTGCTGGGTGAGGATGATGCCTCTGACTGGACGTCGAGGTCGGATTCCTGCATCTCGTAGACGGTTGCGTACGGTCTGATCGGAAATCCTACGCAGCCCTTGTATGTTTGAGGCAGTAGACGTCGCAGTGGTGGTCCTATCCCGAAGGTGACGTAACCGGATGTAGCGATCTTGTGCGGGCGTGGTCACACGAGGTCTGCCAGATAGTGAACGGTCACGAGTTGATCCATGTTATTGGTGACGATTCCATAGCCTTGTGATGGTGCTTGGGTGGACATTCACAGCTCTGGCAACATCTGATCGAGATTCGCCTGCTTCCAAGCGACCAATGGCATTGTTGCGTTGTGCTTCAGTCAGTCTTGCCGTAACTGTATTGCGTGTCGGTAGCTTAACACTGAGCTATGGAAACCGAGAACCCGTCACTTTTATAGGGATTTTGCACATGTTTCACTTGCAGAACATGCAGATCTCAAAAAATTTATTAAACACGAATGCGTTTTGGCGAAAAATCCGATGTTTTCCTCCGTTTTCAAAGTGCACAACTGTTATTGTCATTTTGGTCTGACAATCAGTGCCTTAACATGTGTAACTTCACATACTCTGAGCTTGTAACGTTATTACGAGTACAGGTATTGTTACAGTTATTACAGGTACACATATTTCTCTTTAAAATAAAAAAATATCCATCTACTATAAATTATGTAAAATACATTCACCATATAAGTTGTCAACCTTGTTTTATGGTAAAATAATTTCATGTTAACATTGATAATGAGAAGATAATTCAGAAAATGTCATAATTAGTAGAAATTAATAAGTTTAGATCAATAAAATATTATTGGTTTGAGTTTGTTTGGTTTTTGAATTTCGCGCAAAGCTACACGAG
This sequence comes from Tachypleus tridentatus, assembly GCF_004210375.1. Taxonomy (NCBI): domain Eukaryota; kingdom Metazoa; phylum Arthropoda; class Merostomata; order Xiphosura; family Limulidae; genus Tachypleus; species Tachypleus tridentatus. Next base: position 27,394,302 of record NW_027467782.1, on the reverse strand, counting down.
GGCTATCTGCGCTAGCCGTCCTTAATTTAGCAGTGTAAGACTAGAGGAAAGGTGGCTAGTCAGCACCACCCACCACCAACTCTTGGGCTACTCTACCAACGAATAGTGGGATTGACCGTCACATTATAACGCCCCCACGTTTTCAATGTATTATATGTTTGATAATTATGTAATGTGGTGTTCTAACTTTCATTAATTAACATATATTACCTAAACTGAGAATAAACTATTTTATAGGGTAGTACATGTGAAAATAAAGTATAATGATTAAAATTATATTCTAATTGTTTCTTGTCTGTAACAATTAATGATAACGGTATAGTTAGCCAGAATAGTTGTTTAAGTTTGTAACTACTACCATATTTTTTGGTGTACAAGATGATTCCAAATATAAAACGACCCTGGATGTTTTGAGCTAGTTAAGTGTAGTATATGCAATTCAAATGCTACACACAGCTCAATCCGGCCTTCATTATATCACAAACATGTAACAAGCAACTTTACGAAGTTTTCATTACATTTTAAATCGTTTTATATAATCAAAATATCAAACCTTAAGATGTTCTACAAAACCATATTGGGCCTAACATGGCTAGGTGATAAAGGCGCTCGACTCGCAATCTGAGAGTCACTAGTTCGAATCTTCATCTGATCAAATATGCTCGCCCTTTCTGCCTTTTAACGTTATAATGTGACGGTCAATCCCAATATTAGTTGGTAAAAAAGTAGCCTAAATTTTGGTGGTGGATGATGGTGACTAGCTGTGCCTTCCCTCTAGTCATACACTATTAAATTAGGAACCGGCTAGCGCAGATATCCTTCGGGTAGCTTTGCGCGAAATTAAAAAGAGCAATAAAAACATGTTAATAAAACTAACGTGTGTTACATACAATATTACCAATATTTTACTATGACAAATACGATCAAAACATTTCAGATCAAAATGACTTGATTAATTGTAATTAACACGTTTGAGAAATAACTTCTAGGTGTAAAAATCGAGACAAATATGTCATTATAACACACTATATGGCATGATATCGACTCATTTACTGAAAAACGTTGTTGTTTTGAATTAAGCACAAAGCTACACAATGAGCTATCTGTGCTTTGCCCACCACACTGGGGAGCTACTAAAAACAAAGTAAAATAAACTACACAATTTTGGATAAATATGCTACCGACCGGAGAGTTCTTACTACACCTTTACTTTCGAGCCTATGTATTCATAGGTCTTATAAGACGAGAGGTGAAATCAGACATTGTTTTAAGACTAAAAAGTATCGTCTTATACACTGGCTTATACCGGATCATCTACTTAAACTACGTATTTTATTTTTATATTAAAATCTGTGCTGGTTCGGTTAATAGTTGTCTTTTAAAATTATGTATTTCAAAGTGGTGTTTCATAGTAGATTGCGTCAAGTAAGACGTACTGCAAGATATATAAAATAATTAATATTCTAACTAGTTTCTTCACTAGTCTAAGTAATCGAAGTATCAGCATATTCTAATTTGCCAGTGGGAGAGTAGAAAGTCTATGGGCTTATAACACTAAAATCCGTTGTTCGTTCGTCGCCGTAAAATATATATTGTTTATCTTTCACATTCAAAGTAAAAGATGTAGCATATTTTTTGATGTTAAAGTAAAATATATATTGTCTATCTTTCACATTCAAAGTAAAAGATGTAGCATATTTTTTGATGTTAAAGTAAAATATATATTGTCTATCTTTCACATTCAAAGTAAAAGATGTAGCATATTTTTTGATGTTAAAGTAAAATATATATTGTCTATCTTTCACATTCAAAGTAAAAGATGTAGCATATTTTTTTGATGTTAAAGTAAAATATATATTCCATCGTTCGTTGTGAAAGTAAAAAAAAAATGATCTATCTGTCACTGTGAAATACTAGCAGAGAGACATTATTTTGAAAAATCTTTAGCGGTGTTTTGTCATTAAAACGTCGGACGACGTAAGAGGAGGTCTTCGGTCTTCACTCAGTCCGGTTCATTCTTTAAGTTATTCACAAAACGAGAGAAGTGGCATGTAAACATATACTCACTCTCTTCACTTTCACAACGTATTTGTTGTATTTATTTATGTACCTCTTTCAAATATTTTCCATTTTGCTGTTATATTAAAGCAAAGAAAAACAAACAGTATATTAGACAAATCAGATGATAATTTAAGTTTAAATTAAGAACACAAAATGTTTTTGTTTGTTTCTAATTCAGGTTTAAGCCAAGCTAACAAGAAGGACCACATTCAGAAGTCGGATACCGGAACTGTCTGGAGAACACAATCTGAAACCGACACTTGGCTACAATCTCTGTGAACTTTTGTTTGTTTGTTTTGAATTTCGCGCAAAGCTACTCGAAAGCTATCTGCGCTAGCCGTCCCTAATTTAGCAGTGTAAGACTAGAGGGAAGGCAGCTAGTCATCACTACCCACTGCCAACTCTTGGGCTACTCTTTTACCAACGAATAGTGGGATTGACCGTAACATTATAACGCCCCCACGGCTGAAAGGGCGAGCATGTTTGGTGTGATCGGAATTCGAACCCGCGACCCTCGGATTACGAGCCGAACGCCTTAACACACTTGTCTATGTCGGGACTCTCTACGAACGATTGTGTGATATTTCATTTGTTGGCAGTTAGGTTCACATGAAAGTAAACTTTTTTAAATGAATCTAAAACAAATACATTTCTTCCATACCACAGTGGTTTAGTCGTAAGCTACTAATATTTAAAACAGTGTTTTGATACTTGAGAACAAAATGGCGCAAATGGGTTATTGTGCAGCTTACCAACAACGAACAAAAATACATATTGTTTTTTCTAATACGTATTCAAAATTTTGAGCTCAACTTTTGATTAAATAACACTATTATTGGTTTTCTCATCGTATTTCTACCCAAATAATTAAATTAAAGCAAATAAAACAATGATATTATTTGATTTTACTGGTTCCTAAGAAGTGCTAAAAATCCAAACTCAAGGACAAACATAGACTGTCGGAAACAGGTGTGTTCAGATTAACCCTACGTGTCAAAATATCGAACAAATGGCTATCGATAAACTTTCATTCACGAGTGAGTTTGTATTTTCTAGTTTGAAAGTAGTCGCTTTTCTTTATATCACCCTTGTTGAAACTGCATGGTAGCTGTTTGAATTGTAGATGAAACTGTTTGGATGTGATATTCTACGTGAATGGAATGTGTCTTTAGTTAGTTTCCGGTAGAACGACTGACAAGCAGAATACACGTAGATACTTCGTCCTTGTTTGAGATAATAGATTCTCCTCAGGTACCAGCAAAATTGCTCTAAAGACCGAGGACTGGGATTGATATAAAGCAGTTTGTAAGTTTTATCTAGGAGCTGTATGATGATATTGTGTGTGTGTGTGTGTGCGTTTTCTTTTAGCAAAGCCACATCGGGCTATCTGTTGAGCCCACCGAGGAGAATCGAACCCCTGATTTGAGCGTTGTAAATCCGTAGACTTACCGCTGTTCTAGCGGAAGCCGTGATGGTATTGCATAAAAAGAACAGCTGATGAATGGGTTATTAATACACTGAAGAACAGTTGATTGGTTTTGTTGTTAACCTGTAATTGTGGGTCTGTGTTTCTAACGATAGAGGAAAGAGTCAACCAACATGAGTCCTGGTGGGCTGTCTATACCAACCCCATTCATGAAGGGTTTCGACAGTTTTCTCAAAGTTGTCTTGCTAAGCCATTAATTCGAATATTAAGGAAATGTTTAAAGAACCAGTCGTTTCGCACATAGAGATATCGGTATAAAGATATGAAAAGTGACTTAAAGTTTATGTTAAGAAGATAACTTCACAAACAAATTGAGAAAAGAGTCATGAATGTAACTGGTAGTTCAAGAGGGAATATGACCAGAAATGTTAATAAGTTGTGGCGTCTTGACTAAAAAGGAGAAAATACTGTCAAAGAAACGTGTTTGTCTGATTAGTGAATAACTAGGAAGTCGTATGACGTATAATATATATAAAGTGGTGGATCTGACTTACTTTAAAAGTACAATTTGAAATCTTCTGTAACTTTTATCTGTGAAATTGAAGTAAAAAATAAGTCTGTTTTTGTTTTGTTACTCTTGTGTTGTTTTTTTTACATTAAAGTAAACCATAATTTCACTGAGCTCTCTACTTTTGTTGTTTGTTTTGTTTTTTTATTTCGCGCAAAGCTACTCGAGAGCTATCTGTGCTAGCCGTCCCTAATTTAGCAGTGTTAGACTAGAGGGAAGGCAGCTAGTCATCACCACCCACCGCCAACTCTTGGGTTACTCTTTTACCAACGAATAGTGGGATTGACCGTCACTTTATACACCCCCACGGCTGGGAGGGCGAGCATGTTTGGTGCGACCGGGATTCGAACCCGCGACTTTCGGATTACGAGTCGAACGCCTTAACATACTTGGGTATGCCGGGCCCCTCTAGTTTTGTCTCTCAGGTGTGTGTTTGTACAGCTGAACTTTTTACACAGTATCAGTGTTTACTCGTTTTTATTTATTGTCACAACATGACAACAATTACAAAGAGTCGTTAATCAACACTTCTTTTAAACTTGTTTTTATACAAGTTGTACTGTTAAAAACGGTTTTCCTTTCAGTAACAAAACCAATATTCAGTATTTCAGTGTCATATATGGTCAGATAGTGTGATGTCACTTACTGTATGTTGGAAAACGTCATCATAAAATACGGTATTAATAACGAAGCCCTAGAAGAATAAAAAAAACCAACGTAGCAGTCGCTGAGTCTTTTCGTCACGTAAATACAAGGAATATAAAACTAACTGAGGCCACTTTATCTAAGTTTTGATTACTTTAACTACTGCTAAGTGTTTATTTCTTGGAATTTTTGTACAAAGCTGCACGAGCATTGTTTGCACTAGACGTCTCTAATTTCGGATTATAAGACTAGAAGGAAGGCAAGATAGTCTTCACCACCCACTGCTAACTTTTGGGTTACACTTTTACCAACTAAAGGTGGGATTGGCAGTAATATTATAACTCTCCATGACTAAAGAGGGAAATTTGTTGAATGTGACTAAGATTTTAATCCGCTATCCTCAAATTAGGAGTTGCGAGCCCCAACCATCTCGCCATGCTAACTACTACTAAACAAGATATAAAACTTTCATTTAGATATTGTTTGTCCAGTAAATAACCCTTTCCGACTTTTAAAAATTCACAGTACTCATTCCAATTAAACATATAATTTTTGTTTAATGTTACTTATTTGTATTCATGTTTTAGTTCATTAACTTGTTCAGTGCCGTAGACGAGATAACTCGTCCAAGCCGATCGGCAACACAGTGCCACAGACGAGTTAATTCGTTCTCAATAATACCTAACTTCAACGCTCGATGTCAGCACCATAAATTGGCATGACCTACTTACAAACTGTTTCACTTTCGATCCAAAATGGCGTCACGATAAAGTTACAAAATAAAGAAGCATTAGAGTTGTATTGTAGCAGCTGAAATACTTGGCAGTCAACAGGTTAAATTGTAATACAAACCAGTTTTAGAACCATTCTCTACCGTTTTAAACTACCATGAAACATAAATATATACATATATAAATCAACAATATAAACAGCTGTGTTTGGTTGATTTTCTCATACAGTGATTACTTCCAAGGTTACGGCTTAAACGTCCAAAGCTGTCGAAACATTAGAAATACCAATAGGCCTAAAATTTGTTACACAACATGTCCGCTTCTTTTCACAGACCTTTTTATATTTTTATTATTGCTACTTTGATTTCTCGTAGTTGTAGATGAAGTAAAAAAAGGAATGAAAACCCGCAGTGAACTCGATTTAATAAAAGACTATTTGTAATTTGATTTGCAGAGTTTCTCCTTACTTTTAACAACTTTATAAACGTTTCCAATAACTGTATATTTTTCGTACTTTCTCAGATGATGTAAAAACACGTATTAGAACGTGAAACGTAAATCGAGGAGTTTTAGTGAGAATAAACAAACACCATAATTCATAAAGTATAGTTAGATAAAGTTGGAATATATCCTCTTCTCACCATAATTCATAAAGTATAGTCCGATAATGTTGGAATATGTTCTCTTCTCGTCAGAATCACACAACCCATAAAGAAATAAAATCATAAGACGGAAGACATTTTTATTTATAAATTTTCAGTAGTACAACGACACGAGAGCGCATTTCTACAATAATAGGACGCGAACCATGAATCATCGGATTCACATATTAATCACCCCAGCAAATTTATACTTATTTGGTGTCATAAAAACAGTTAAACACCAAAGTAAAACAATATATTTTCAAGATATTGTTGATTTACATAAAGAACATCTGAAACAAGAAACTTTCAACACTCTCACGTACTCCCCACCAGGAGGGAATACACATCCCAGTTTACAGAAATTATCCGAAATAGACGAATAAATCTACAAGAGATTTCTAAAATAATTAGCGGATCTGTTTTCATGATCCTACTCATGGCCAAGTCTGTTAAGGCATTCGACTCGTAATCTGAGGGTCGCGAGTTCGAATCCCGGTCGCACCAGACATGCTCGCCCTTTAAGCCGTGAGGGCGTATTAATGTTTCGATAAATCCCACTATTCGTTGGTAAAAAAGTAGCTCAAGAGTTAGCCGTGAGTGGTGATGACTAGCTGCTTTCCCCTAGCCTTACACTGCTAAATTAGGGACGGCTAGCGCAGATAGTCCTCGAGAAGCTTTGCGCGAAATTCAAAACAAATAAACAATGATCCTACTTGTTTGATCCTGCGCTTAGCGTTTACACGGTTTCATTATATTCAGAAATTTGGCTCCTTGTGGTATGTCTTCGGAATCCCAACGCCAGAAACCAGGTTTCGATGTCCGCGGTGGGCAGCGCACAGATAGCCCATTATGTAGCTTAGTGCTTAATTTTAAACAAGCTAAGACTATCAATAGCATAGCTACATATTTTGGTGCTTTCAATAATGTATACTGTTGATCTTCGTCGGGTGTTTGATTTTTGTAATTCGGGTGGACAGCATAGTCCTAAATGTAAATGGTTTATCTTACAGAAGACATTTTGTAAGTTATTAAAAATTAATAAGATATATTTTATCCAGATAAGATATAATTCATGAAGAACATGTTTATCAAAGAGTGATCGTTAAATAAATGAAAAGTGATCCTAAGATCGGAAATCGATCGATCAGATCGTTTTGTTCATCACGGTGACAAACAATAAGCACAAACATTATATTTAAACGATGTTTGGTGTTAGAACAATGAATGTTTTGTGTTTACCTTTTATAGAGAAAGCTGTGTTCTTAAATGAGTTTTTCTCCAACATGTGTGAAGATCATAACCTCCTCTAAAATAATTGATTTCAAGAAGGCCGGTGAAAGTTACACTAAAGTCAATACCAACTGGCAGAAATTATGTGGAAGTCATGGTTTTCCTAGACTTTAAATGGTGTAAGTTTTACAAGCAATACAAGCTTTAGGGGCTTAGTCCCAAAGGTTTTTCAGTTAAACCGGTTACAAAGGGGGGTTAACCAGAAACATTAAATCCTAATCAAATGAGATCAATGTACAAACAATAATAACAAAAATAAATTCATCCTACCAGACGCACTTTTTGTGTTTTAGATCGTGGTTACACCTAATATAAGGAAAGTCGTAAGATATAGTTGAAGATCATTTATTATTTTTTTAATAGGCTCACAAAGCATCATAGATGTTATGAGGATGTTGAAAACCATTCACACAGTGCAGTTCAAGGTTGACAAATAACTGTCCTCAGTAAAAATAGTCTTACTCTTGGAAATGTTTATCAACATTGAAATAGCATTTTGGAAGCTGTAATCAGTGATGACGAGAAAACCCAGTTGTAGGGAAATATATATATATGTAAAAACGGCTGGTTTGGGTTGAAAAAAGTTTTATGTAGGTTTGTGAACCTGACGATGACCGAAATGTTGTTCGGTCCTTTACAATTTTCTCAACCCAAACGTTTATATATTTTGAAAGTTGTATTGAATGTTTCAAAACAAAACATCGAGTCCTTGAAGTTGAATATGAAGAATTGGTCTGACAAGTGTGTGTGTTTTTATTTTAGGAAAGCCACAAAGGCTGTCTGCTCAGCCCACCGAGGGGAATCAAACCCCTGATTTTAGTGTTGTAAATCCGGAGACATACCGCTGTACTAGCGGGGGACTGGTCTAACGAAATATCTTTGGTTCACAGTTGCCAACAAAGCAACAGCAACAACCCTTCTCTACTTCAATTCGTGATGACGAGACAACCCATTTGTAGAGAAAAATATATGTTTAAAAAAGAACACAAAAAGTCACTTTCAAAAAGATTTTGAACACTGCAAATCAAGTAAACACAACATAACCATAAAAAACATCCAAATACTAAATAAATAAACAAACTTAAAATTGAAGAAGCTTTACTTATACAACAACTCTAGCCCAAAATTAACCAATACAAAGGAACACCTTTATAGCTATATTAATAATATAATATAATACAATCAAACCCTGTACATTTCTACACTCAGTTACATAACCCCCCTTCAAACATGTGGTCAGCTATCGGTCAGTTACCTCTTTATTTCTTTGTGAACCTGACGATGACCGAAGAAGGTCGAAACGTTGTTCGCTCCTCTACATAGTGTTTTCTCTATCCATTGTTTGTTTGTTTGTTTTTTGAATTTCCTCGCAAGGCTATTCGAGGGCTATCTGCGCTAGCCGTCCCTAATTTAGCAGTGTAAGACTAGAGGGAAGACAGCTAGTCATCACCACCCACCGCCAACTCTTGTTCTCTACCCATACCAACCGCTTTTTACACATAACCTTCTCTACGTTGTATTACTATACAAACATTTCGTTCAACAATCCACAGTCTCTTGGATTCAGGAACAAACTTTTTCTATTACTCGTACACTACACATGTTATTGACTGAGATATTGTAAAAGTATTTAAACAAGTAACCGAAAGAGTTGAACTAAATATATGACAATCATTAGAAATTGTTAAAAATAGAATTAATATAAACAAAGATTTAGGCCATGGATTCATGGAAGTAATTTTTTGAAATCGTTGTTGAAGTTGTTTTGAATTAAACACAAAGCTACACAATGTGCTCTGCCCACCACGGGCATCGAAACCCGGACTTTAGCGTTGTAAGTCTGCAGATATACCGCTCAGCCACTGGGAGGCTTGTTTTTGTGAATGGCACCATTATAAAAATATGTTAATTACATAAATGCATCGGTTGATGATTGTTTGTTTGTTTTCGAATTTCACGCAAAATTACACGAGAGCTATCTGCGCTAGCCGTCCCTAATTTAGCAATGTAAGACTAGAGGGAAGGATCTAGTCATCGCCAGCCACTGCCAACTTTTGGGCTACTCTTTTACCAACGAATAATGGAATTGATCGTCACATTATAACGCTCCCACGGCTGAAAGGGCGAGCATGTTTGGTGTGACAGGGATTCGAACCCGCAACCCTCGGATTACATCTGGAGTGCCTTAACCACCTGGCCATGCTGGGGCCTCATGTTGATGAGAAGCTTTATATTTACTTCGTCATCTGGAAAATTGTGGAGTTGTTTCCACCAAATCGTGTAGAATTATTACAAAATTTTAACTTATATATATCTTTTTAATTTTACAAATAAATTACTGTGCAAGAAAGAACTTTAATGTCTAGTTTGATTATTTTTTTTTTACACAAGAACTGTCTGGTTTTAGGAATTAAAGTTATATTGTTATAATAGAGATCGAGTCTAGGATCTTTGTAACATTCGAAACATCTTCAAAAGTATACAGAGCAAAGCAATTTCATTTAGAAAATCAGTATTCAATTATTGGATGACCACTCAAAAGAGAAGTTGTACAATTACATTATGATCCTCAACAACTGGTGATTCAAGACGAATAAGGATACGTTTATCTAAAGAAGTGTTTGTGAAGATATAAAATAGTTCTTTCAAACCCCGAGCTGATTTCCTTCCTCCTCACTCTCTCTTTATAATTACATCAGGGTTCAGCCACTTTATACGTCATCTAACTGTATTTGTCTACTAATTGTATTTGTCCTTATCATAAAGCGTCAGATGAGGCGCCTTATAATTCCAGATGCCAGCCACAAATAGTAACTGATTGGATAAGTGGAAATATAGTCAACTTTCATTTGATTATATATGTGTTTATAAAGAAAATTCGTCATAGAAAAAAGACATAATGGAACTTCTACATTTTATGTCATTTTTAATGGCTAGTCCTAAAGTAACGAAGAGCTAGTATCTACAGTTATTAAAACATGTCTTGTATTTCCAACATCGGGTCGGAGACAAATTATATTTAAAACACGGTAATTCCAAAAAATTCAAAGATAATAAAACCCAAAAGATAGAAAAAGTCATTAACAAAGATTATGGGAAAAAATATTTGACGAAAATTAAACAAAACCCTGCAAAACTTTTGAACAATGATGAAACCAAAATCAACACGCTTCAACGAGGGTAATACAAAAATTAAAAAACAAGTTGTTTATTAAAGGAAATTTTGAAACTGCTACTCAATTTTATAAAACACAAGATATTAAGTTGTTTGTTGTTGTGGTTAGTTCTTACATTTCATTTCTTTCAAAGATACTCCAGGGATATCTGCTCGTACAATCCCCAACTGTAAAGTGATAAACGAGAGGGAAGTCATCTTTTTTAACCCAGATGGTTTGGGTATTCGACTCCTAAGCTGAGGGGTTCGCATCTCCAATCACACTTTGTTTTTGGGCTCGGCATGGCCAAACGTGTTAAGGCGTGCGACTCGTAATCCGAGGATCGCGTGTTCACATGCTTGCCCTTTTAGCCGTGGGGGCGGTATAATGTGACGGTCAATCCCACTATTCGTTGGCAAAAGAGTAGCCCAAAAGTTGGCGGTGGGTGGTGATGACTAGCTGCCTTCCCTCTAGTCTTACACTGCTAAATTAGGGACGGCTAGCGCAGATAGGCCTCGAGTAGCTTTGTGCGAAATTCAAAAAACAAACAAACAATCTTTTTAACAACATCCACCACAGAATACATAAGAATAAACAGTGTCAATAACACACCCTCATGGATCATGAGAAGTAACCATGAGTGAAGGAGGAGAATGAGTCGGGACAAGAACAGTAATCTTTCATTAACAGCACAGTTTGAACTATTCACACCTAGTGGAACACATTGAAGTTATTCTACTATGACGTCATAAGTAATGTTACTCGATCCACTAATCAACGTCCAGCATCCTATATGAATGTCAATTTGATATGTAGAATGCCACCAGAGGGAGTCCCAGATGTCAACATGTCTCAGTCTATTGTTACGTATTATAATAATCCTGGACGAGTCTCCGATATATTTTGTAACGTACTGCAAGTTCAAATAGCCGGAAATTTTATTTTAATTTAAAAGTTAATTGCATGTCGATATGTATCAAAATTATGATATTTGCCAACAATATTGTTACACACAATTTTTGTTCTTAACACAAACAACAATAAAACTTATAATAAGGGCTATTACGAATAGTTATTACAACTCATTAGTTGTAATAAATCATTATTTATATACAAAAGTTTTACAAACTTATAAACAGTACTGAGCCTTCTGTCTGATCTGGAACTTCTTTGATATTTTATCGACGGTTCACGAAGAACGAATTAATTTCATGTTGAAATGTTTAAACTTCGCTTAATGGCCAGTCTCACGCCATTATTCTCACATCTAACGCTCTCATAGGGCTACCCTTTTACCAACGAATAGTGGAATTGACTTTCACATTAAAACGCCCCCACGGCTGGGAGGGCGAGCATGTTTGGTGCAACCGGGATTCGAACCCGTGACCCTCGGATTACGAGTCGAACGCCTTAACACGCTTGGCCATGCCGGGCCCGGGTGTATCTTGTAACCATTCAAGAAACCAATTGTCTTGTGTTGAACCTGTCGTTGTTACATTAGCCTCATTGTGAAAGGGCTTCAAATACGTTCGGCTAAGTATTTGTTGGATTTTTATTGGGCTTTTCTGCGTCATAGTACAAATTGTAAAATTTGAGCGACATCTGCATGCTCAATGTTACGTTGCTACTTCGAACAGTTTAATCTGAGAAGATTTCGATCTGGTATCACGATTACCACATTGACACCATTACAAGCATGATTCTTTGAGGTTAGTTATTATTCCCATGAATACAACAAATGATTTATCACTTTTTAAATGAACATTGATACTTTACTTATTGTAGCATATCTTACTTCATAACTTGTAGAACGGGCCAGTCGTTTGTCTGTTTTGGGTGCAACAGAAGTGCTACATCAGAACAAGATACATAAGTCTGAATCCTTGCATCAGATCGTGTGGAAAGCTTTACCAAACACATCATGTTGTTTTAAAGTATTGGATAGAAAAGAAAGTCCCTATCAGTCTGCAGAATTAAAATGAATCTCGTGTAAACTTTATGTCCTGCTTCAAGGCCGTTTTTGCTATTTACAAAGAAGTGATTCGTTAGACATATATATATATATTTCATTTTAAAACACACCAAGAAACTGGAACACATCTGGTAAACTTTCAATACTTTTAAGGCAACAATAACTCTTTTAAAAATATATAATTCTTATGCTGTATTTTTCATGTTTCTTTTTCGTAAGGTACACAATGACAGCCCAAAACAGGGTGAGCTTTCATGTCCATTTTTTTTTGATGTCACTTAATTGGACAAGGTATTAAACCTGGCATCATTATTAAAGGAGGTAAAAGATAAATCACTCAAGATCTGAGCCACAGACAGCTTTAATTTTATCTTATTTCCATCCCTTCGCAAAGCACTTTGAAATAAATCATTAGAAAAAGTTAAGATAAAAAAATAAATCCTAATGGGTTTAATACCAAATATTACATAAAAATATTCAAACCTATTGGGTTTAATACCAAACATTACATAAAAATATTCAAACCTATTGGGTTTAGCACCAAACATTACATAAAAATATTCAAACATATTGGGTTTAATACCAAACATTACACAAAAATATTCAAACCTATTGGGTTTAGTACCAAACATTACATAAAAATATTCAAACCTCTTGGGTTTAATACCGAATATTACATAAAAATATTCAAACCTCTTGGGTTTAATACCAAACATTACACAAAAATATTCAAACCTCTTGGGTTTAATACCGAATATTGCATGAAAACACTTAAACCTATTGGGGTTAATACCGAATATTACATCACAAAGAATCAAACTTATTGAGTTTAATACCAAATATTACATGAAAAAGAGTCGAACCTGTAGAACTTTATGCAAAAAATTGCACCAAAGAGAATCAAACATATTTAGTTTAATACCAAATATTACATGAAAAAGAGTCGAACCTGTAGAACTTTATGCGAAAAATTGCACCAAAGAGAATCAAACATATTTAGTTTAATACGACATATTACAGCAAAACGAATCAAATCTATTGTGTTTATTTCGAAACATTACATAAAATGGAAGGGCCTGGCATGGCCTAGCGCGTTAAGGCGTGCGCTTCGTAATCTGAGGGTCGCGGGTTCGCGCCCGAGTCGCGCCAAACATGCTCGCCCTCCCAGCCGTGGGGGCGTTATAATGTGACAGTCAATCCACTATTCGTTGGTAAAAGAGTAGCCCAAGAGTTGGCGGTGGGTGGTGATGACTAGCTGCCTTCCCTCTAGTCTTACACTGCTAAATTAGGGACGGCTAGCACAGATAGCCCTTGAGTAGCTTTGTGCGAAATTCCAAAAACCAAGCCATAAAAAGGATTCAATCTTATTGGGTTTAATACCAAACATTACATAAAAAAGAATCAAAACTACAGGACTTCATACCGAATATTACATCAAACCTATAGGGTTTAATGCCGAATTGTACATCAAAAAGAATGTAAACCTATTGTGCTTAATACCAAATATTGCATCAAAGAAAGTCAATCCTATAGGGCTTATCACCAAATAATCTGGCATCAAAAAGAATGAACCTACAGAACTTCGTACAGTTTGTTTGTTTGAAATTAAGTATAAAGCTACACAATGGTCTATCTGTGTTCTGACAACCACGTGGGGGCTTAATACTGGACATTGAGTATATTTCACTTAATATGAGAAGTGATTCAGCAGAAATGTTTATAGTGGAGATGTACGTACTCTATCACAAGGATTCATGGTTCATTTAATATATAGTAAGCTCCCACAAGGGTTCATGGTTCCTTTAATATGTAGTAAGTTCCCACAAGGGTTCATGGTTCATTTAATATGTAGTAAGTTCCCACAAGGGTTTATAGTCCGTTTAATATGTACTAACCTTCCACGAGGGTTCATGGGTCATTTAATATGGTGTTAAAGGGATTCGAATATGCGGCCCTCATATTACAAGTCCAGTTCCCCTAACCTCCTGACCAAGCCTCGTACTGTAAGGAACTTTACGAATTAAAAAATAACAACAAATTAGGTTTCTAAAATAGTAAATAAATAACATACAACGTTATAATCGATATTGATTCAAAGTTTTTCCCGTCACCTTCGAGAGTGAACTTTCAGAATGGAACATAAATACGAAGTTCTTTTACAAGAAGTTCAAACAACTATGTGTGCTCACAATATTGTCAATAACATCCTCTCGTTTAGAAAACATTAGGTGTCTTTGTCAGCGATAGGCCTGAAATTCGTCATTTTCTTTGTCAAGATGGTAAGTCTTACTCTGAGGTAAGATGATTTATATAGTTTTTTATGCAGTTTAATATCTTGAGTTATAATAGTATATTCCTGCAAGACTAATTTCTCTCGCGGAAAGTAAAAAGGACGTGGCCAAGGCGTTATAAGGCAAATCACAAGTTTGCCTAGCCTTCGATTTTCTCATTTTTGATTCAACACAATTCAACATTGAATAAATCCAGTTTCATTTATTTCTAATTTGTGTATCTTTTCTCGAGATGGCCAGTCGTGTTCACTATCCATGGCAAACCACAGTTTGTAAGCAGTTTATCTCGAGATGACCAGTTCTGTTCATTATCCCTAGCAGACCACAGTTTGTAAGCAGTTTATCTCGAGATGACCAGTAGTGTTCATTATCCCTGGCAGACCACAGTTTGTAATCGGTTTCTCTCGAGATGACTACTCGTGTTCACTATCCCTGGCAGACCACAGTTTGTAATCGGTTTCTCTCGAGATGACTACTCGTGTTCACTATCCCTGGCAGACCACAGTTTGTAAGCAGTTTACCTCGAGATGACCAGTTGTGTTCATTATCTCTGGCAGATTACAGTTTGTAAGCAGTTTATCTCGAGATGACCAGTAGTGTTCATTATCCCTGGCAGACCACAGTTTGTAAGCAGTTTATCTCGAGATGACTACTCGTGTTCACTATCCCTGGCAAACCACAGTTTGTAAGCAGTTTATCAGGATTTTATTTGAACCACGGACCTTATGTGTTTAATGATCTTGAAAATAAATATTTAACTGCTGTGAAAACTGAGGTACTTGTTAGCTGCTGTGAAATCTGAGGTACTTGTTAACTGCTGTGAAAACTGAGGTACTTGTTAACTGCTGTGAAAAGTGAGGTACTTGTTAGCTGCTGTGAAAACTGAAGTACTTGTTAACTGCTGTGAAAACTGAGGTACTTGTTAGCTGCTGTGAAAACTGAGGTACTTGTTAACTGCTGTAAAAACTGAGGTACTTGTAACGTTGATCTTTCACTTAGAAGGGGGCGCGTGAGTTATTCAGATCTATAGTCTAACAGTTAGACTCTAACGAGAATAATTAGAGAAACCTCTACTAAAACACCAGGTTTGATTTTGTATGGTTTGAATTTCGAGCAAAGCTACATCTGCGCTACCCGTAAGACTAAAGGAAAGGCAGCTAGTCATCGCCACCCACATCCAACTCTTGGGCTACTCTTTTACCAACGAATAATGGGATTGACCGTAACATTATAACACTTTGCCCTCCCGGCTAAAAGGGTGAGCATATTTGGAATGATGGGGATTCGACCCTGCGATCATAATATTACGACTCGAGGACCATAACCTCCTGGCCATGCTGGGCCTCCAGAGAAACAGAAAAATGATCCTATTCTGACAGACATTTTGTGTCATAAGTTGAATTATTATGGTAGCTCAGAATTAATTCTTTCTCAATACCGAATCCATTCTGTCCATGTGATAACAAAAATCGTTGAATCCATTCTGTCCATGTGATAACAAACATCGTTGAATCCATTCTGTCCATGTGATAACAAACATCGTTGAATCCATTCTGTCCATGTGATAACAAACATCGTTGAATCCATTCTGTCCATGTGATAACAAACATCGTTGAATCCATTCTGTCCATGTCATTGAATCCAACATTCTGTCCATGTCATTGATAACAAACATCGTTGAATCCATTCTGTCCATGTGATAACAAACATCGTTGAATCCATTCTGTCCATGTCATAACAAACATTCTGTTGTCATAACAAACATCGTTGAATCCATTCTGTCCATGTCATAACAAACATCGTTGAATCCATTCTGTCCATGTGATAACAAACATCGTTGAATCCATTCTGTCCATGTCATAACAAACATCGTTGAATCCATTCTGTCCATGTCATAACAAACATCGTTGAATCCATTCTGTCCATGTCATAACAAACATCGTTGAATCCATTCTGTCCATGTCATAACAAACATCGTTGAATCCATTCTGTCCATGTCATAACAAACATCGTTGAATCCATTCTGTCCATGTCATAACAAACATCGTTGAATCCATTCTGTCCATGTCATAACAAACATCGTTGAATCCATTCTGTCCATGTCATAACAAACATCGTTGAATCCATTCTGTCCATGTCATAACAAACATCGTTGAATCCATTCTGTCCATGTCATAACAAACATCGTTGAATCCATTCTGTCCATGTCATAACAAACATCGTTGAATCCATTCTGTCCATGTCATAACAAACATCGTTGAATCCATTCTGTCCATGTCATAACAAACATCGTTGAATCCATTCTGTCCATGTCATAACAAACATCGTTGAATCCATTCTGTCCATGTCATAACAAACATCGTTGAATCCATTCTGTCCATGTCATAACAAACATCGTTGAATCCATTCTGTCCATGTCATAACAAACATCGTACATGAATCATTCTATCCATGTACTCATATGAATGATCCATTCTGTCCATGTCATAACAAAATCGTTGAATCCATTGTCTGTACTCATATGAATCCATTCTGTCCATGTCAGAACAATAATAACATGTCATAACATTTGATGTCCATTCTATTCCATTACGTGATGACAAATTCATCGTTGAATCCATTCTGTCCATGTCAGGTATCTGCAGTACTCTGTTCATGACAATGTATTTCAAAACGATCTGGTTTAATAGCTATTTAGATACATAGAACCTAAATCATTTTCCGTTCCACTTCAAAACATAAAGTCTACTGCTCAAAACTTATTTTTAGATTAAATATATACACTTCCAGTTACAGGACTTTTAGATAGTCATTACTTTAATGAACATACCATCTCCATTTTAAACGGTACAATATCGGATTTACGGTTATCAACATGGTTGGCAAACATATTTCTTCTCGACGGTTACAAATTTATGTTAATGTTCACCTGTGAGGACAAAAACTACTTTAATATGTTTAGTGGAACGGAGCAACAGTTTATGGTGACCAAAAATGGTGGGTGGCAACTGGCGTGTCTTTCAATCATGACTCGTTTGGTACTAAGAAAAATGTCTCAGAATAGCCTTTATCCTTGTGAATTAGATGTTGGGTAAATCGGGTAAGGAAAATCCGCCTTGGTCCGGCATGGCCAAGCGTGTTAAGGCGTGCGACTCGTAATCTGAGGGACGCTGGTTCGCATCCCGTTCGCACCATACATGCTCGCCCTTTCAGCCGTGGGGGCGTTATAATGTGACGGTCAATCCCACTATTCGTTGGGAGAAGAGTAGCCCAAGAGTTCGCGGTGGGTGGTGATGAATAGCTGCCTTGCCTCTAGTTTTACACAACTAAATTAGGGACAGCAAGCACAGATATCCCTGGAGTAGCTTTGCGCAAAATTAAAAAAAAAAATCAACAAATTTAAAACAATCAAACCTTTTTTGACTGAATCTAAGATTAGTTGTTAGATACTAAGTTATTTTAATAACGTTTTTTCACTGATTTTGATACTAATCGTAATAGGATCATAATCCGGGTTTGAGCGGACAAACAGTTTCCTGAAACCTTATTTTACTTCTCCATAAAGATTCAATTCTTCATGAGTGCACGGAAGTCGTAATAAATTATCCGTTTATTAGCTTCAATTTGAAGGATGCTATTAACTCAGTATTAACTAGACAAAATTAAAGAAGCAGATAAATTGGAAGCACGTTGTACAAGCCACAACACTATAAGTACACAATCAGCAACAGAAAATACATTATTTCTAGACATATTTTTCTCTCATTGTTTCAGAAAAAACAACTGAAACGTGTATTTCTTATGTTGGTTTATTTATTTCATTAGTGATATGAATATTTGTTTAAGTAAGGTTGTTGTATACCTACAGTCTCACATAGGTTAAAACACTAACTTATGAACGAGCTCTACTCTAATGTCTTCTTATTCACCTTTTGTTGTAAGACACAAATTCAAATCTCGGAGGTGTCAAAAATAGTTATCAAACAAATTATATTTAGACGTTAAGTTATTGTACATCATAGTATTAATGAATTATATGGATGTATTAGGTTTGACAAATAAACAAATACATGTTATCAAGACAAAAAAATACAACTTTTATTAAATCGATTACCCTCTTATTTATTTTTTTGACACTCGTGTTGTTCATACCTTAACTTTTCATTGACTTCATACAACAAATGAGTTTCACCCTTCGATGGGTTGACAATTTATAATGCTAAAATTTGGGTTTCGAATCCCCTGAGTAGGCAAAACTGCAAATGGTTCGTCCACTTCATTGCTTTGGGCTTGACAATTAACCAACGTGCCCCTAGCAGCATAGCGGTATGTCTGTGGATTCACACTGCTAGAAACTGGGCTTCGATTCCCGTGGTAGGCAGAGCACAGCTTACCCATTGAGTAGCTTGTGCTTAATTCCAAATTAATCAACAAACGTTTAGCGTGCTTATCTTTTACACGTGCTGCCATCTGTTATGCACGTCTCGTACTATGAATAATTTCTACATATTTATCTTGCTGTTCAAGAAATGCTCATTTTCGGACGTTTCTCATTGTGCAAAGAGCAAAAAAATAATAACTGGATCGGTAGGATTAAGGATTAAAAAATTCTTTATCGAGATTTATTTTAATTTCCATAAATAATTCTAGTATTAAGAGTTCTACTTACAGTTTACATTAAAATGATTTCAGTATTTTACGTTTTGCAGTCCACTTAAGTGAAATCAATATGAGCAAAGCAAAGTTTGAAGAAAAACAGCAAAAGGTAAAACAATATTAGAAATATACACTCATGAGGGAGATATCGCGCTGTTATACATATATCACAAGGTACGACTTGAAATTATTATTATTCACAAGCTTTCTCTTGTAATTCCAAAAGGTGCTGGTCATAAAGAAAAGATGGAGGATTAACACATTGAACTTTATTTTTAACATCCATAAATTTTGTATTTAACATTTTTCAAAATTATCATTTTTATATGTTTAAATATTAGCATGAAGTTAATCGAGAGGTTAGACGCAAACGTTCACGAACTTGGCAGGGGTTTAGTTTATAGAGAGGGAAGTTTTGAGAATTCCCACCCTCACTGAGAAATGTTGTGGTTCGTCTGCGTCCCCTCACGTGAGAGATTATTTAACTGTACTTGAAACTTTGCCTGTATTTAATTTTTACTTGTTTAAGGTATTAAAAATCGAGAGTTATCTGCGTTATCCATAATACTCAACAGATACACTGGAGTGAAGACAGCTGATCAACAAGACACATCTCCAACTCTTAGGTTACTTTAAAGGAATAGTAGGGTTCGATTGTCGGTCTTACTGTCATCACTTCAAAGTCATGATGTAATTTTATGATAAAGGGATTCGAATATTAAGCCGGTGTATTAACATTCTGGCTTGCTAGACACACTAAGCTACGTCCACAGTTTCGGTTCTTCTGGTCTGATCTCTCGTGACTTAAATGCTCAACATGTTGTTATTTATATGATTCTATTACTTCTCCACTGTTGCCTAATTATGGACGATCCGATGTAATAATTATTGTATTGCAAAGTTGAAATCTTTATGTTGCATTCTTTGGTTTTGTTGTTCTCCAGAGTTAATATTTCTTGTCTTAAACGTTTTGACAAGAATTTTTTTTTTTTTTTATATTGGCTACATAAACGTAATCATTACGTTTTGAAACGTTTAAGTTGGAAAGAAAAGAGTTTAGAAAACTGAGAAGGCATATAATTATACAAGTAAAATTACGTTGTTGTTTTTTTTAAATTTATACTAATCCTTAAATGTAACACCTGTGAATTTTGGTAGTTTTCACCAATTTGAGAACGTGGAGTGTCAAAATTGAATGATAAAAGAATGGAGCGCCTCTGGTGGACATTTATGGTGTTGTTTTAGTATAACTTTTCTGTGTCTAAATAAACATTACAAAATAAACAGCAATATTTATAACTACGATGTGCTATCAATATACACGAATGTTGTAAATGTACATTCAAAGAACATTATCTTACATCAAAATACAAATACATTAGAGAAACATATTTTTTATAATTTATGTTGAAACCAGTGAGTTTTTCCCTCAGTGTGTCACTGGTAAGTTTGGAAAATTACTATGTAACATCAATATCCAGTTTTCAACTTCCCGCACTGGACAGAAAGCAGGTAACTCACTTTGTAGGTTTCAGCACAACAACAACAGATATATACAACTAGCTAAACAATAACAAATATATACAACTAGATAAACAACAACAACAAATCCTGTCAGACAACTAGATAAACAACAACAACAAACCCTTTCAGACAACTGGATAAACAACAACAACAAATACTGTCAGACAACTAGATAAACAACAACAACAAATATATACTGTCAGACAAATAGATAAACAACAACAACAAATATATACTGTCAGACAACTAGATAAACAACAACAACAAATATATACCTGTCAGACAACTAGATAAACAACAACAACAAATCGTGTCAGACAACTAAATAAACAACAACAACAAATCCTGTCAGACAACTAAATAAACAACAACAACAAATCCTGTCAGACAACAAGATAAACAACAACAACAAATACTGTCTCAATTTTAAAACACATTGGCTACAGTAAACATTGGAGGTTTCTTTCATTTAGCACAGAGACAAACAACGGATTATTTTCGAAGTATCTGCTGAAGTCTCAGTCGACGAATTTAACTTTGTAAACCATGAAGCTTTCTGCTAGTCAGAGAAGGACAGGTAATAAACCATGAAGCTTTCCACTAGTTATAGAAGGACAGGTTATAAACCATGAAGCTTTCCGCTAGTCATAGAAGGACAGGTTATAAACCATGAAGCTTTCCACTAGTCATAGATAGGACAGGTTATAAACCATGAAGCTTTCCACTAGTCATAGAAGGACAGGTTATAAACCATGAAGCTTTCCACTAGTCATAGAAGGACAGGTTATAAACCATGAAGCTTTCCACTAGTCATATAAACCATGAAGGTCATAGAAGGACAGGTTATAAACCATGAAGCTTTCCACTAGTCATAGAAGGACAGGTTATAAACCATGAAGCTTTCCACTAGTTATAGAAGGACAGGTTATAAACCATGAAGCTTTCCACTAGTCATAGAAGGACAGGTTATAAACCATGAAGCTTTCCACTAGTCATAGAAGGACAGGTTATAAACCATGAAGCTTTCCACTAGTCATAGAAGGACAGGTTATAAACCATGAAGCTTTCCACTAGTCATAGAAGGACAGGTTATAAACCATGAAGCTTTCCACTAGTCATAGAAGGACAGGTTATAAACCATGAAGCTTTCCACTAGTCATAGAAGGACAGGTTATAAACCATGAAGCTTTCCACTAGTCATAGAAGGACAGGTTATAAACCATGAAGCTTTCATAGAAGGACACCATGAAGCTCCACTAGTCATAGAAGGACAGGTTATAAACCATGAAGCTTTCCACTAGTCATAGAAGGACAGGTTATAAACCATGAAGCTTTCCACTAGTCATAGAAGGACAGGTTATAAACCATGAAGCTTTAAACCATGAAGCTTTCCACCATAGAAGGACTTATAAACCAGTCATAGAAGGTTATACAGAAGCTTTCCACTAGTATAGAAGGACAGGTCCATGAAGCTTTCCACTAGGAAGGACAGGTTATAAACCATGAAGCTTTCCACTAGTCATAGAAGGACAGGTTATAAACCATGAAGCTTTCCACTAGTCATAGAAGGACAGGCCAGAAACAAACTGGTTCGTTTATGAAAGATTTCTATAAACTCATACTCTAAAAGTAATTTAAGTTTGAAATGTTTTAATTTCTAACTAAAGAGATCAAACATTTAGGGTGTTTGTGTTGTGAGGTTGTCTGCTGAGCCACCGAGTGGAATCAAACCCCTGACTTTAGCGTTATAAATCCGGAGAGTTGCCGCTGTACTAGCGGGATCCAAACATTTTTTGAAATATAAAATAAATATTTATTGAAGAGGGATGGTCCATATAATCTCATGTTTGATCACGTGATTTGTGTTTATAAAACGAAATGATATTTCTTAAAATGTAAAAAATACGCCACCTATAACAGATCAAATTTGGGTTATTTTAAAAATCCAACCTCGTTATATGATAAATTTCTCCAATAAATATTGTGCGTCCATAGATTATTTTTACTTATATCTAAGAAGAATCACTCTTGTTTGTTGTTGTTTTTATCTCAAAATACTGCTCTTACTGTTTGGATAATATGTGTAAGAGAACAACTCGCTAAAAATTCAAATAACTTTAAAGCAATACACATGTGGAATTATAGTTAAAATTAAGTTCAGACTAAAGCTAATTTATTTATAATAGGACTTCCTTTTTAAAATTCAGATACTTATGTTCTCTCACATACATCTCTGTGCAATATGAAGTAAAATCAAAATACATAACTAAAACTGCACACTTGGAATACCATTCTTGTATAGTTTCGACCCAATACAGTGGAACCCCTATAAAGCAGTCACCTTCATGACTGAGACAGACTGGCCTGATTAGAGGGGTTCCACTGTACACAATTAGGGATTATGTAAACAGAAAAAGGGACTGTGATTGAATGACCGCTTTCAAGGGGTGACCGAATCAGATTTGTGTAGTTTATTTAAATGATTAGGATGTTTTCGTTCGGCTTGGAAGAAGCTTCATAACATGAAAGCATATTTTGTTTCATGGATTAGTTAGCATAAAAATATCATAACGGAACTATTTTGGTACATAAAACTTACGAAAAATTTGTACTTCTTGGTTATGATATACCCTTAGGACACAACACGTTTGGGATCAATTTGTTTGTCAACATGTCAAGTATTAGTTTCGAAATAGAATTAGGAATGTGTTTCGAGAAACTATGAGTTATTCAGAAATGAAAGTTCTAGGACGTTCAACACCTAAAAAAATGTGTTTTGTTAACAAACAAACTGTACGACTGTTCAGCAGTTTTATCCACACCACATAAATTCCTCTGTGATAACACAAACGGTGTTCTAGAGTTATTATTTATAAGTATCTTTAAAAGAATGGCCACATAATCTGGTATATCTTCTAAGTTCTCCAATTTAAAATAAAAGAACTTCAAAATTTCAATGTTTTAATTAAAAGACATAGGTCCAGCATGGCCAGGTGGGTTAAGACGTCGGACTCATAATCTGAGGGTCGAAGGTTCGAATCCCTCTAACACCAGAAATGCTATCCTTTCAGCCGGGAGAGGCGTTAAAATGTGATGGTCAATCCCACTATTCGTTGGTAAAAGAGTAGCCCAAGAATTGGCGGTGGGTGGTGATGACTAGCTGCCTTCCCTCTAGACTTACACTGCCAAATTAAGGACGGCTAACACAGATAGCCCTCGAGTAGCTTTGCGCGAAATTCAAAACACACAAACAAATTAATGGACTCATTAATAATATCTAACAAGGCGACGTCAGTAGCATCTAAACGTTTCATTTAGTGGATTTAGAAATATGTAAAAATCCTGTGTCGATAACAATGAAATGTTTCATTTGGTGAATTTAACAATAATAAGTAACAAGTCTGTAACATGTAAGTTCTTGAGTGTTTTTGACTGTGAAGAGGATGCTGCTAGTTTATAAAACGATTTAGATGATTTAGTTAGTTGGCAAATAAGTAACAGGTAGGTTGTTTTCATGATGATAAAACTCAAGATAATACATGTAGGTTATGGTCATTTGAATTATAAGTATAATTTGGATGGAAATAACCGTAAGAATCTCCAAAGCCACTAAAACAGGTTAATAATGGCAGCAGTATTGCATATAAGATTTTAGGTTGCGTCTTTAGAATATTGAATAAAAGTCCAAAGAGATCAAAATGTAATTGGTAACAGTTGAGAAAAGGGTTACCAGAACGATGACTGGGCTTGAAGGGTTGTCATACAAGAAGAGATTGAAATCTCTCAAGTTGTTTTCTCTTGGAAGAAGACTTAAGAAGACCTGATTGAGACGTATAAGATTTCAAAGGAAATTTACAGTGTTGATGCATCATTTTTGGTTAATAGTGATGATGGTAGGACACAAATATAAACATTTAATATGAGCCATCTTCAACTAAGAGTTTTATTGTTCTAACAGAATGTTTGGTCTTTAAAACGAGTTGCATTCGAATGGTGTGAAGGCAGTAAGTTTAAGTGAATTTTGGATAAAGCTTAATAGTTAAAAATTTACTTGCTAATGGCTATCAATTCACTCTCAATAGTTATAGGAATGATAATGGCTGGCTAAAAGATTTTTATTTTTTGTGCTTAAAAGTTTTAATGTAGTAAAAATAGTATCGCTTGAAGGTGACAAAAACATTTTTATACCATTTAGACATCTGTAAATTTCTAGCAGTTGTGAACGTTTCTAGCTTCATTGCAATTACTCAATTGGTACATATAAAGTACTCACACCTCTTCTCATGTTAGTTATAAGTAGAGACAGTCAGTATACCATTGTGCTCATTTTTTATCATTAAACAACCTCGATAAATGACTTACAGAAATAACATCCCATCATGATCTCACATTTCTTCCAGTGTGAGAATGTTAACCTTATGGTATAATTACGATAAACTCTATATTTATTAAACAATAAGATGTCAGTGTTCACGATACAGAACGTAACCTATCGGACAAGAAGGTTAATATCAACCCCCCAAAAAAATATAAAACAATATAGGTGCAATTATTTATTTATTAATGTCTGTTACACTACTGTCAATATGGTAAGATATAATTAGTTCGTTTTATTCTAAACAAATTAAAGTTACGTATGTTACGTCTTCTGATGAAATCTGTTTGGTTGTTTTGTTTTTGAATTTCGCACAAAGCTACTCGAGGGCTATCTGCTCTAGCCGTCCCTAATTTAGCAGTGTAAGACTAGAGGGAAGGCAGCTAGTCATCACCACCCACCGCCAACTCTTGAGCTACTCTTTTACCAACGAATAGTGGGATTGACCGCCACATTATAACGACCCCACGGCTGGGAGTGGGAGTATGTTTGGCGCGACGGGGATGCGAATCCGCGACCCTCAGATTACAAGTCGCACGCCTTAACACACTTGGTCATGCCGAGCCCTGATGAAACCTTCTGAGCACATCCATAGGCTGTCTGTGGTTTCCAGTCCTTTGCTGTCATTTGGTCTTTACAAAATGTACGATATCTTGTAAGTCCTCTGTCATTTGGTCTTTACAAAATGTACGACATCTTGTAAGTCCTCAACTGGCTTATAAATACTTGATCTTCAGTAGATAGTTTAGTAAGAATTAAACTCAGTTTTACTCATTACCTGTTGTTAAAATTAAGCTCTCAACGTAATTTACCGATAAAATGCAATTTAATTTAACACATGTGAAAATAAAAGGAGTTTTGTAGTATTATGTGATAATGTAAAAAGTCATGTGAAGTTGAAATCAGAAGGGTAAATTTCACACTTAGAAAGAGGAAACATTATATGTATGTTTACTTGTTGTAAATTACGAATATAATGTATTAAACACACCACAGATTACAGTTGTTTTTTATGATAGGGTATGATCGTTTCTACTGTTTTTCAGCATTGGTTGGCCGTCTAATTCATAGTCGTCATTATATAAAATACATTGCTTATTTAACTTAAACTAACTTTTGCTTTGCAAAGGTAGTATCTAAAAATATACCGATAGATGGCAGCTGTTTATCGAAGTATGTTTGTTTGAAGTTGAGCACGCGGGTCGTGTATTATGAGTAGCAGTTATTTATCAAATACAATAAGCAAAAAACGTAACATATGTTAATGAAATCGTCTTGAATAGTGTTTGCTGTTTCGATATAAAAAAATTTGCATCTATCGCTATTCAAGTTAGTGAAGTTTCGATATAAACTGATATTTATTACTGCCCGTTAAAATTATTATCGAGTGTAATATACTGTTAACGTCTCTCATTGTCCACTCAGGGGTCAGTTAACCGTCCCCTGTTTAAAAACAAATTAAAATGAATCGCGTTCCTCACTTTCAATTCATGGATGCATTAAAAGAGTGACAGTCAAATCCTCCTACTTGATTAGAGTAAACCAAGGGTTAGAAGTGCTAACGTTGAAGTTCATTTATTAGCTGTTTTCTTTCTAGTCTTTCCCATCAAAATTAGGGTCGAATAGTACGCTATGCAGTTTTTATGTGAATATTCGAAAGGGGTCAAACCAAACGACCTCAAAATGAAGGAAAACAAAACCCAAGCAGTAAAGTTCCAAAACTACTTGTTAATCTACTAAAATGAGTTTTATTTTTTACCAAATTAAATTTCTAAAATATGAATCATAGCACCATAATAACTTAATATGATAATATAACTCATTCGTTTACGCTAACCTTCAAAGAGACGTGAAATAAGTCCCCCTAGTGGCACAGATGGATATCTGTGGACTCACACTCATAGGTCATGGTAGGAATTTTGGTTAAATTATGATTTCGTTCATTACGAACGAAAAATAACCAGGGGCGGTCAGAAACTGCTGTTTCTCTTCACCCCACACATGGCAAGAATAACTAGTGTAAGTGAGAATAGGAGAGATGGAGTAAGGTTCCAATTGCTGGCGAATGGTTTATTTTTCCGAATGTGATGGTCATAGATGACCGCGAGTCTAATATGGTATAAGTTTTCATCAGGAGGAGCGTCATGGAGAGCTGAGAGTCAGCACGGTAAGGCCCGCCGAAGAGAGATCCAGAACCACATCCACAGGCTTACGATGAGATGTGTTTAGATTGATTGACTGACGTGGAGAGAGCCGGGAGATGCAAACACAGTGCGTCGACATGGACAGGAGTTGTTGTCACGAGACGTTATGATTATTTGAAATTTTGAGAACTAAACTGATGATAGAATTTATGTTTGAATACAGTAAGTCAAATGATGTGCCTCTTCTCAGGGCCGGGATCTATAGATCCTATCAAACGGAAATTTAGCTGTGGGGGGAAACGGGAGTACCCCGAGAAAACCCACTTTCACTGGTGAGGCGCCGAAAGAAACCAACCTCACCAGTGCCCGATGCTGAAAAGGAAAACATAAATGGTTATAAACTTGAGTTTACATCCAGGGCGTGTATGTAATTATAAGGTGAGAGGTATCGTTGCCACGAGCACGGGGTAGCTGCTAATAGTGGAATTTGGTTTGTTAATGGCGTCCGGTTTTTGCTTTCTTATAGTATTTAGTTGCAAGATAGATTAGTCTCTTTTTGAGAGGCGGGATGGAGCTAGCTCTATTAATGTATGCTAAAGGAGTATATCTGGGAAGACGGAGCGCGAGACGGATGGCCAAATTTTGGGCTTGTTGCAATTTCTTAAGATGGGTGGAGGGAGCGGATACCGTAATCATGTTACCGTATTCGATTATTGGCCGAATATAGGTTTTGTAGATGGCGAGAACCGTGCTAGATCTACACCCACGGACTATGCTGCTGATGCGTCTTAGGTAAAAGATACGTTTATATATTTTAGAAAGGATTGACTGAAAGTGATTTGTCCATGTTAGCTTTCTGTTAAATATGATGCCCAGGAATTTAATAGTAGACGAAAATTTAATTTCAGTGTTTGCCAATTTCAGTTTGACTTTGGGAAGGGATTTATTCTTCCGCGTAATTTTACGTTTAAATATTATGGCCTGCGTTTTGGAGGCATTGAGTTCTACTCGCCAGGTATTACACCAGGTGGTAATCTTGTCTAATGTGGCTTGAACTTTCGTGGCAGCGAGGAGGGGATCACGTGATATGCTCCATACCGCGATATCGTCGGCATATTGCGACGCATAAGTATGTTTGAGCGGCGGGAAGGGAATATCATTGACATAAAGAATGTATAACAAAGGGCTGAGTACTGATCCTTGGGGAACTCCCGCTGAGAGGGGAACAATGTGAGATGTAGCATTTCTGATTTTAACTTTAGCTAATCTGTCATCAAGGAAACTGGAAATCCAACTCGTTAGGGTAGGCGAGAAGTTGAACTGGAAGAGTTTAAATTTAAGCCCTTGGTGCCAAACAGAGTCAAAAGCCTGTTTTACATCTAAAAATAAGCCAACTGTGGTGTGATTTCTGTTGAAACCTTGAATAACTGATTCGGTAAGCCGAGCTAAGTGATCAGCTGTCTGTCTATTTTTGCGGGAAGCGTTTTGTATTTCAGAGAGAAGTTCTTGTTTTTCCAGGTACCATGATATACGATTAGCTAATACCTTTCTAACAATTTTCCAATGTTATTAAGTAGACTAATGGGTCGATAATCTTTGGGGTTGCTGGATGCTGGGTTAGTTTTAGGTATGACTTTAATAATGGTGGATTTACACTGTGGTGGATAATAGCCAGAATAAAAGGAAATGTTGAAAAAAGCGGTTAGGTGTTTTAAGAATAAAGGCGAAGCTTTTGAGAATGATATTTCGTATACCATCCTCGCCTGGGGCAGTGTTTTTAGAGTTTTAATAATCAGTTTTATTTCGGCTGGTGTGATTGGCTTGACTAGTTTTTGAAGGGCAGTACTGTAGACAGAGTTATCGTGAGGCAAACGGCACGGGAAATGTGAACTGAACGCTGCCATGTTATTTTGGATAAAATTTTGGACCGTGTACATATGAGAATGATTAAAATGCGGCGAATTGGGGGTAGAGAAAACCTGCTTGTAGTGTTCAGCGAGTAAGTTGGCTTTCTCTATGTCATTAGTTGCAACAGTGTTGTTGTATTTTAGATTAGGAATTTTGCTGGTTGAGTTGTCATTACAGATACTTCTGAACTTTTTCCAGAATGTGGCTGGGTCTTTATAAGACTTGTCTAAAGAGTCACAAAACTCGTTCCAGTTTTGTTCTCTTTGTTCGTTGATGCGACGCTTAATTAGGCTGGTTACCCGATTAATTTCTGTTTTAATCATGGGGTTACGGGAAGTTATGAACTGACGTCTGAGTCTGCGCCTTTTGGTGATTAGTGTGCGTATTTCACGTGTTAGTTTCCATGAGTTTGGTGTGGACTCACACCTCTAGAATCCAGGTTTATATACCCGTGGTAGGCAGAGCACAGATAGCCCATTATGCAGTTTTGTGCTTAATTGCAAACAAATAAACCACAAAATAATTTCAAGTGTTTGCTTAGAGGTAGAAATTGCGAATCATATTTGTACATCATTCACCCTATAATAGTTTTTAAGCCTAATTTTGAATAAATTTTGTTCTTCAAGACTTTTGAAAAATAATGTGTTGTTTTGTATTTAATCTGAAAACGTTATTAAATAAAGAGAAATAAGAAATGTTTTATGTGATTTATACAAGCTGAGGTCCTTTGTCCGGATAATGAACTTAAAAATAAAATGCGTGGGTTGATGCTATAATAAACAACAGAAAAGTCCTAACTTTCACACACTTTATTTATAACATAAGATATTATAACATTCCCCCTTATATTCTTACCAAAACTGTCTATAAGCTATGAAAACTCAATATTTATATCTTTAAACAAGATATACACTGTGCAATGGTCAGTGTGACTTTGTAGAAAAGGTAGTGGCCAAAGTTGTGGCGGAAGGGACACTTTCTTTCACCCACTTTCAACATTGTTGTTCATTGATTTAGTGTTTTATGGCACAAAGCAGCTTGGCTATCTGTGCCTCCCCCACTTTCAACACCGAGATCTTAATGTTCTCTCACAGTGTTTCATGTAATTAATTAGCAAAGGTCAATGGCTGAAGAAGTGCCTTACGAACCGAAGTTGAAAGGTCACGGATCAAACAAGGAAGTTAATATACCTCAAAGGCTCTTCTTATCAGCATTGTTGTGGCTGTTGAAGCAGAAACTTCAGTTCAGTTTATGTATTATTGTAATAATTATGGTCATGCTTTTCCATTTAATTTCACCACAAGTAATACTAGAGCTCTGTCCGAGACATGTAAGACGTTTATACGGCCTTTTATACACTGCATGTATGATGTGTTATAGAAAATGTAATATTCTTTATTTTTTATTGGGTTATGTATAAGACGTGGCGCCAACTATGAATATAGTTGACGTTAACGTACATCAAAGATAATTCCATATACATATATTGGAACAGGAAACTTAAAAATCTTACATTATTACATACTTCGATGCCAAATCTCGATCCCACAACAATTTCCAAGGTTAAACTTACAATTCAACTTACTTTTCATTGTTAGTATCACTCGTGTTTTAATTTCTCTACACTGGTATTATTTTCTACATATTACATCACATTATCACTTTTTCTATTTCCCACCGTGTTTTGCCATTACTTTATATTATCTTTATAAACATCTCGCTCAGATCTCTTCTAACTCTTCGTTTCTCCAAGATAAAACGATTTAAAATATTTCAATCTATTATTATATGACAACCCCTCCATCCCAGTCACCGTTGCAGTAACCCAGCTATGAACCATTTTCCATAATTCAATACCTTTTCCTAAGGTAAGAAGCCCATGACTGAACACAATATTCAAAATGTGGTACGCCACCTATGTAATGAAATGATAACCACTTTAGACTTATATTCAACATTTCTTTAGATACAACCTAGAATTTTATATGCCTTACCACAAGCAACAGCACACTGCTTGGATGTCTTTAGAGTCTGATCCATTATTACACCAAGATCCCTTTTCTTTCATAACACTGGTTATTCCCACCAAAATTATGGCTACAATTCAAATTATGATAACCCACATGTGTTATCTTGGATTCAACATAATTAAAACCCATCTACCATTATATTTGCCCAACTCACTAAATGATGTAAATCGTCTTCCAAATCAACAGCATCCTCTTCACAGTTAGCAACACCCAAAACTTTGACATCATTTAAATAACTTATTGACTACTTCTTCATCTCTGACATTGATGTAAATCAAAAGGAACAAAAGTCCTAAGACCGAATCTTGACGTACCCCACTTGTGATGTTAATACAGTTAGACTGAACTCCATTTATAACAACGTTCTGCTCTCTTCCACCCAGCCTTTCTCCTATCCAACCTATCCCTTACAGGTTCATAAACAATTTTACAAACCTTTTTATGTAGCACCATGTCAAATGCTTTCTGAAAATCGTAACCATTAACATTTTCAAAGATAGTCAAAAGATTTGTAAGAAAATATTTCCCTCAGCAAAACCATGTTGAGCATCCAAAAAAATGTTAAACTTAGTTAAATGACCTAGCAAGGCTTGTTTTAACACATTTTTAAATAATTTTCCACAACTGATGTAGGACTAATGGCTCTATAATTATTGAAATAGTTTTATCACCAACCTCAAAAGGAGGAATTACATTAGTTAAATTCCAACTTTTCAAGGACTGAAAAAAAGTATAGTAAATTACTCAGAAATCCGATTTTTAACTTCCTTCAAAGCCATTGGGAGAATGTTATCTGTCCCAGAAGTCTTATCAATTTTTTAACTTCTCAATTTTCCTTATCCAAATTTCTCAGAATTAATGCAGTAATCTTATCCCAATTTCTAGACCCGACTCGTAATCTGAGGGTCGCGGGTTTGAATCCCCGTCACACCAAACATATGGGCGTTATAATGTTACGGTTAATCCCACTATTCATTGGTAAAAGAGTAGCACAAGAGCTGGTGGTGGTAGTGACGACTAAGCTACCTTCCCTTTAGTCTGACACTGCTAAATTAGGGACTGATAGCGTGTAGCTTTGCGCGAAATTCAAACAAACGAACAACTGTTAAAATCATTTAAACCATAAAATCATTTAAAGGTGCTTGTCATGAATTTTGAATGCTCTTCAATCCAGTTACTTATTTGCTTACTTATTCAATTCATGTTTCAAAGGTTGTGAGTTGAGATATGTTATAGCATATTAGTCAAAATGCATACATTTGTTTTAACTCAAAATCACACTGAGCCGCTTGCAGCGTCCTCTGCAGGGAATCTACCCCCGGATTTTAGCGTTTTAAGTACAAAAACTTATGGTTGTATGTTATTTTTACATTATTAGTCTATATACAGTGTAAGTGTTCTGAAAATCTTATTGGATTTAAACTCTTTGAATAAAGTAATTTAACTGTGTGTAGTGATAGAAAACTAGGGTTAAGTATTATGAAATGTGTCATTTTCTTGTGGTATATTTTCTCAGAAACTTAGAAATTTTGCGTTGAATATGGAACTTCCGTCAGATAATCTAATTTTTAAGATGAATCAGAAACATTTCAATCGAAAACTGGTATTTTAGTGTTCAAAAAGTAAAATGTTAATTTTAGGCACCCAAAGCAGAAACAGATATCATTCCAAGTTGTCATTTTTGTTTCTTTATCATTTTCCTATCCTTTAAGACAGTTGTTCTAATAATGTAAATCACACTTTTCTAATTATAATCAAATGAAACATCGTTAAGTCCTTCAACTATAACGACGTTTGTTTTTGAATTTCGTGCAAAGCTACTCGAGGGAAAGCAGCTAGTCATCACCACCCACCGCCAACTCTTGGGCTATTCTTTTACCAACGAATAGTGGGATTGACCGTCACATTATAACGCCCTCACGGCTGAAAGACTTTTGTTGCTGTTTTTTCGTTTCCAAAACTAAAATGCAAAGTAAAAACATTAGTAGCAAGTTAGTCAAATTTGAATTTGCTGGAATATTTCATGTTATTTCTATAAATATCTCTTCCCTGAAAACAACTAATTCAGTAGAAGCATAATGAATGTCTAGATATTTTGAACCCAAAATGTATTAGCCCGAAGTGTTATTAGTAGTCGTGTCATATCATAGTTTATAAAGAATTATCCTTATTTCTTGAGTCGAAAACGAGGTTTATTTTAAAATTTGTTTGACGTTCATTAATATTTATAGATATGCATAACTTCATATAAACTAGATAAACATTTTGTACAAGGATTATTTACCACATATAAACATGTGTAGCATGATCATTTACCATATACCAACACACATTAGAGGATTATTTACAACATGTAAACAAGTGTGAGTGAATCATTTACCACATGTAAACATGTATAAGAGAGCCATCCATTATATGTAAATATGTGTAAAAGCATCAGTTAGCACGTGTAAACATGTTTAAGAGAGACGTTACACTCGTTTAAAAGATAATCAACGTAACATTTTCTCCTTTAATTAAGAAAAAACACTTTATAACAACTTACAATTTGTATTATAACAATAATCAACTTCAGTAATATACTCCTTCACATGTTTGTGTCCACTTTTCCACTTTAACTATCTGTATTGTTTAACTGGATAAGTTAACAAGTCGAACACCGACATGTGATGAAAAAGAGGCAAAGATAAGCATATTTTGATCATTTTTCAGACGTTTTCCTCGTTAGGTTTTTAAACGTTTCAGTCAAGAAATCAGATAAATAGAGTTTCAAGTTAAGCTGTTTTCTCTCCTCCAATGGTTTAGTGATGAGTCTAAACGCTTATAATTCTATGTTCGGGTTTCGATGCCCTCGATAGACAGAGTAAAGACGGTTTACTGTGTAGATTTGCAGTTAACATCAAACAAACAAATTATGTGTTTTAACAAGGCAGGATGCTACTTTAAATACAAGCAAAGCCTTAATAACAATCAGCGGATCAGACTAGTACTAAGTTAATGTTCAGCGACAAGTGTGTTTCGATGAGTTAGAACTGATCGAAGTTTTAAAATTTAAAGAAAATCTCCTCTGGATCCTAAATTTGTTTAGAAAATACTTAAAAGTTGTAAAATTGACATCTATATACATGTTTAACCTATGGCATTAAATGAATTTGACAATTTCCAACTACTGTTTTTTTTGGTAACAAGAAGGTGAATTTGATTAGACACTTATTCCATCAATTTGATCACATAGTTTGATCAAACACACATTCCATCAATTTGATCACATAATTTGATCAGACACTCATTCCATCAATTTGATCACATAGTTTGATCAGACACTCATTCCATCAATTTGATCACATAGTTTGATCAGACACTCATTCCATCAATTTGATCACATAGTTTGATCAGACACACACTTCATCAATTCGATCACATAGTTTGATCAGACACTCATTCCATCAATTCCATTATATAGTTTGATCAGACACTCATTCCATCAATTCGATCACATAATTTTATCAGACACTTATTCTATCAACTTAATCACACAGTTTTATCAGACACACATTTTATCAATATGATCACATAGTTTGATCAGACACTCACTCAATCAATTGGATCATATCCTTTAATCAGACACTCATTCCATCAATTTCATCACATAGTGTGAGCAGACACTCATTACATTAATTTGATCACACAGTTTGATGAGACACACATTCCATCATTTTGATCACATAGTTTGATCAGACACTGATTCCATCAATTTGATCACATAGTCTGATCAAACACACATTCTATCAATTTGATCACATAGTTTGATCAGACATTCATTCCATCAATTTGATCACATAGTTTGATCAGACACTCATTCCATCAATTTGATTACATCGTTTGATCAGATACACATTCTATCAATTTGATCACATCGTTTGATCAGACACTTATTCCATCAATTTGATCACATAGTTTGATCAAACACACATTCCATCAATTTGATCACATAGTTTGATCAGATACACATTCTATCAATTTGATCACATAGTTTGATCCTTCCATCAATTAGATCATAATTATTGCCATAAACATAAAATATAACTTTTTTGCAGTCAACTATATAAGATTTAAATGACACATTTAGGTTAACCATTTACAATAATAGAAACAAGTATTCAAGTTAGTAAATAAATCGAAAGTTTTTTTCATTATTAAGCAATTATTATTATGCTGTAAAAGTTGTAGACGGAATAATTCTTGAAGAAAATAATATTATATATAAATAAGCCTTGAAATAAATTGTTCAAGTTAAGATAGTTTCAAAAATGATATATTAAAAAGTAGTTTTATATGAATAATCAATTTCTCAGTAAGTTTTAATAAGGATTATTTATCTTGTCTTTAACCAAAAGTTGGAGCGACATATTAAATTTTAAGAAAATTTAAATGTCCATATCTCATAAAACTACGTAAAACATAATACAATTTATAGTTTATTTCAATTCACAAATAGGTTTGTCATATGGTATCAATAATTTCACTTCATAAAAGCCATCAGTTATAAGGTGATAACACAGTCAAGTAAGGTCTGAAATTATCATTCTAGGTAGTAGAAATTAGCATTAAAAATATACTAAAATTATTCAGAGGACAGTATGTCTACATACTTGAAACACTAGATAGTGAGTATCACTACCGGTAGTGGACAAACTACAAATATCCGCTTTTATAGTTCTGTGCTTACCTAAAAAACAAGCCACCAAAATTATCTAATTTCTCAGGTTTATGCAATCGGTTTCATCTCCGGAACCTTTAGAAAGTTACAAGTCACAATTATCTATTTTTCTTTACTTTGTTTGTTTGAAGCTGAGCACAAAGCTTCACAATGTTATTCTCAGCACGGGTATCGAAACCCGATTTTAACGTTATAGGCCCATAGACTTACTGCTGTGTTTTCTTCTTTCACGTTCACCTTCCAACAATGCAAGATAAACTAAGATTACAACCTCTACCTGGACCAACATGTGTAACAG
The DNA here is from genome assembly GCF_004210375.1 of Tachypleus tridentatus. Taxonomy (NCBI): domain Eukaryota; kingdom Metazoa; phylum Arthropoda; class Merostomata; order Xiphosura; family Limulidae; genus Tachypleus; species Tachypleus tridentatus. The sequence continues at coordinate 27,357,864 of NW_027467782.1, read as the reverse complement.
GTGTCACGATATTTCTGTATCATAATAAATGACTGCCGGTGCAAATAATTATGTTCTGAAAACAAAACACTTTCTTGTACAACGAACGAGTTTATATAATTGAACAAATAAAGTAACTAAGTAATACTGTTGGTAAAACAAATGTATCGATCTATTACAAGTAAGTACACTATTATTATTTACGTTCACTTATTATTTACCTACACTATTCTTATTGACGTATACCATTGCTATTTACGTACACCATTGTTATTTACGTATACTATTATTATTTACGTACACTATTATTATTTACATACACTTATTATTTACGTACACTATTATTATTTACGTACACTATTATTATTTACGTACACTATTATCATTTACATACACTTATTACTTACGTACACTATTATTATTTACATACACTTATTACTTACGTACACTTATAATTTACGTTCACTATTATTATTTACGTATACTATTATTATTTACGTAAACTATTATTATTTACGTACACTATTATTATTTACGTACACTATTATTATTTACGTACACTATTATTATTTACGTACACTTTTATTATTTACGTATACTATTATTATTTACGTATACTATTATTATTTACGTACACTATTATTATTTACGTACACCATTGTTATTTACGTACACTGTTATTATTTACGTGAACTATTATTATTTACGTAAACTATTATTACTTACGTACAGTATAATTATTTACGCACACTATTATTATTTATGTAAACTATTGTTATTTACGTACACTATTATTACTTACGTACACTATTATTCTTTACGTACACTATTATTATATACGTTTGTAAGGGTATCAATTTCATGATGTAATTTTCTTGTTCAAGGTTTTTGACAAGATAATAGTTGCTTTCATGATATTCCGAGAATATCATATCAATATTCACCACAACCCTTAAAATGGAATGATTATTATGGTATGTCTTTGTCGGAAGTAAAAATGCACCGGCAGTCTTTTATCAACAGTCATCTGTCAACAGTCAAATGAACGATAGTAGAATTTAGTAGAACTTGAAGCAAGCATTGACTGCTATAAAAATGACCTAACGGTTAGCGTATTACACTACAAGCATTTTGTCCATTATTTCATTAGAGTAACCCAAGCGTTGGCGGCGAGTTCTGCTCATTGTATGTTTTCCCTAATTTTGAAATGATCGACCAGAATTAAAGCATATAACTTTACGTAGTTTTGAGAGAATTTTCGAAATATACGCTTTACGAAGTTGAAACGAAGTGTATGAGTGTACAGATTAGGTTGATGAATAGTACGCTACGGGTGTCCTTATGACAGTTACTTTTCTGAGGAAATTTGCTTTTCAGAACACGTTAAGTAAAAGTCTTTGGATACTCCTGGATACTCACGCCTAATCCCTACGTATTCTGCTTGAATAGGTAAATTATGCCCCCTTTTTACTTTCTGTAAGTATCGCTGTAATTTTAAGAAATGTTACATCACTCTAAATAATGTCTTGTTTTCTCTACGTGTGTGATTTTGTAACCCGTTATTTTGTCAGGTTTTTGTTACTCAGAGTTTTCGACACTTGTTTCCATTTTATTGAGCTTTGAAAGCACGTGCAATGGGTGAGGAATACTAAACTGGGTCAAGGTTATTTCGCTTGTTTGAATTATAATATCACAAAAGACACGTCTGCTTCTAAATGTTTGTAACAATAGCAGTAAGACATCATATCTTAATTGTTAAGGTATATTAAATTTCACTTAAAGTTCTTTATATGTCCATGTCCTTGTTGTTTACGGGTCCACAATAGCATCTGGATAACACACACAATAAGATAAACATCAAATTGTCAGTTTATGTCACTGATATCCCTAGTTCACCTAGAACAATAATGACTCAACTCCTTACTCAGTTCGTGAACCACCGCCCATAATGATAGGTTTCAAATAAAATGGATAATTTGAGAGGATGAAAGCTATAATAATACATTAAGGTTCCCAATGTGAATCATTAGTATCAATAATGTATTAGTGTGAACTTTAACCAATGACCTATGTTTGAGTAAAATTTATTATAGATTCGGTTTTTATGGAAGCTATTTCTTGTGGAAAACTGAACTGAATGGAACGTGCACTTTGTGCTAGAAAGTGTACTTTCAGGATAATTAGAGAAAAAGTGTAATATATTGGAGTTGCTGGACCAGATTCAAAAACCATCTTAAAAGGTTCTATTAGTGTTTCAGAATGAGCCTTAGTTTGTAACCCGGGCCTAACGAGTGGTTCTTCCGCTTCGATTCAGCCGAGAGGGTCGACAGTCACTTGAAGGCGTCAATGTTTGAATACTGTCTGCTATATTTTGACTTGTAGGATAGTGTAATACGAATAAAGCTAAGCAGAATTTATGTATATAGAAGTTTTATTTTAATTTTATGTAAACTGTCCTACTAGCTTGAGGCAGGTGTTTATTTTATTATATGCAGAGGTTTATATATTATGTCCTCTTTATTTAATAAAATTAAACCTAATTGGATAATAAATGAGGATATTCCATTAAAACCTGCCTCATTATTAGTTTAAAATATCTATGGTAATCAATACGATATTAAGCCTAAATTAGGCTATTTAAGTGTTGATTCCATACGCTGTAACGTTATATGTAGCTTTCATAATGCTTTCTTATTAACATTCAATGTTTCGTATATATTTTCGAACATAAACTTCGCTGCAGTATATATATATATATATATATTAGATGTTTACTGCTGCTTAAGAAAATTCACTTGTTTAATTAATTAACAGAATCAACAAAAGCACAACTTGATACTATCGTTATAAACAAATCCTGGAATATAAGATTAGCTATTCTTTATCTAATCGATTATGAGTTGGGATATAGTGATGAGTATATTTCGAAGTCATAACCATAAGTTTTCCTTACCGTTTAAATATAATTTTATATCTTTTCAGCTGGATATGGACCAACAATGTTACAGACACTTACCGATAATGTAACACTAAATAACTCGTTTATTATAACAAATGTATTTCATTCGTGCAATATTCACTGTTTTGTTGCTTGAAATCTTCTAATACCGATTGTGAAATATTATTTTGTTGTGTTTTTTTTATTTCGCGCAAAGCTACTAGAGGACTATCTGCGCTAGCCATCCCTAATTTAGCAGTGTAAGACTAGAGGGAAGGCAGCTAGTCATCGCCACCCACTGCCAACTCTTGGGCTACTCTTTTACCAACGAATAGTGGGATTGACCGTAACATTATAACGCCCCCACGGTTGAAAGGGCGAGCATGTTTAATGCGACCGGGATTCGAACCCGCGACCCTCGGATTACGAGTCGAACGCCTTAACACACTTGTGAAATATTTACTAGTAGCGATTACATTTTTCATTTTATATTTGTTACTTGTATACTTCCCAAAGCTGCATAGAAACTGGTAAAAATTTAAGCAAAATCACGAACACTTGTTTCTATAACAAGCTCTATACAATGAACGTGATTTCTCTTCTTTACGTTTTCAACGTAAATCATCCATCTATAATTTTGTCCAGTAAATTAGAACTCAGAAGGTCGTGCTTTTAGAATTCAGCACAAAGCTATGCCCACCACAGATATCGAAACCCGATTTTAGAGGTGTGAATCTGCAGGTGGCAGCGCAAAAGGAAGACAGCTAGTCAACACCACCTACCGCCAGCTCTTGAAGCTATTTTTCTTTCTTTGGCGATTTTGGAGCCACAAGTCTCAGGCACGTTAACAGTGCACAGAACCCTAGTATATTTGAATGCTGCTATGTGGATAGATTTATAGTTACAATTACCAGTTTGAACCATACACATTAACTACTTTAAAATATCGTTATTACGAAAGAATTTTGTAAACATTTGAAACTATAAACTCGTTTCGAAAAAAAGACACAGAAGAGAGAAAAATCGGTTACCACTCAAGAAAATTATAGATAAAACAATAAAATAATAAAAATGTTAATTATTTGGCGAATATTTCTATAACCCGAGTAAAGCAGTCACCATTCAAATAGTGTTAAAGAAATGTCTTGATATTTATATAATTTTCTATACATTCTATGTAGTGTAAAATTATCTTTAGCAAAGAGCATAAAATAGACAAGTTTAATCCTGAACTTCAGAAATTTAACTAAACCATAAACTTTCATGGTAACTAAAGCTATACGACACAGAATACGATCTTGTTGTAGAATGAGTTAACAATCTGCAGGTTATTTCAAGTACGTAAGCTTACCTTAGCCCCACTAGGGGACAAAGTGGTGAGTAAGTGATGAAAATTATATATACTGAAACTATCAATTAAATTGTAAGAAAGTTTATTAGATGTGAAACCATTACAACAAGCTACTTAACCATACTTTATAAAGAAATTAATATTGATTCCATAGTAGTAAATGTGACCCAATTTTACACATCAGACTTAGACAACAGATCACTGAATTTTATAATGGTATATTCACAATTTATTTTTCCATAAATACACATTGTAGTTACAAACACATTTGATTAGCACCATTACTATCTATTGTTTAGTTTCACAGGTACGGTAATAATATAATGACTGTAGCTACGTTTCCACATTACATATATATAAGGGACTATCGAGCAAAGAGTTATTGGTTTGTGTCCCGTTATCGAAGCATCGTATTTTGAAGCTATGGATGTGTTATAGGAGTAACATTTAAATTTCATTATTCGATTAGATAAATCCAAGAGTTTCCAGCGGTTGCTGGTTTTGTTGTTGTTGTGTTTTGAATCTAACAACTCAAAATTGAAAGCACAGATGTCTCTCGTGTAGTTTTCACATATATCCAAAAGAGACAAACAAAATGTATGTTTGTGTATTATTAGTAGTGCTAGTTGCCACCTGGCTATAGTTGGTAAGCCAATACTTAAACAATGATAATTTGTAGTACACGCTCTGCCAGATCGAGGTCAAAGTGAATATGATAATAGCAAATTAAGTAATAGACGTATGAGACGTAGACGTAACAGTGACAAGAAATAAATATCAAAATATAAATAATAAAGTTATTACGGTTCGAGTTTGTTTTACTGCCATACAAATTTGACGTAAAACAGAACTAAAACGACAAATGCATTATTGGAGAAAGACCTCATAAAGAAACATAAGTCTTTTTAAGAATGAAAGTTTGAAATTGTGTTACAAAAGGTTGTGATATAGTTTATATCGTTCTACAAAGAATGATCAGATAGTGGAATACTTGGAAGTATTGAAAAAAAGAAACGTGTAGCAACATTCAGTTTGTTACAATTGATGCGTTAGACCGTAAGTCAACAAGTTCAATTCAAGTGTCATGAAAGTCTCTGAGATAAAGAGAACGTTAATCTAAAATCATTTGGAAAAGCTTAAAGATAACCTGAACATTGTGTGGCCTTTCTTTATCAGAAGTGACGATACATTTCAAACATCAATAAAGATCTTTTTCCTATTCATCTGTACACGTGCCGCTTCACTTATGGTCGAATAGCTCAACCATAGTTTCTTCACTAGCAAGAGAGAAACGAAAAATAAAATATTCGGGAGTTGCTCCAAAGAAACAAATAAGTAGTTTTTTTATTACATTGTTAGTCCTTAACAAACAAATACATCTACTGGCATAGTTTCACCGTCGCCACAGAAACTTAACACCATAAGCACAATTGGTAAGTTATACTGGCAATGGTATGTTAATATTTTTCATCATCTACCTGCGATATAGTGACGAAAAATATTGGACAGTCAATGACAATGTAACACCTTATGTGATTGCTAAGAAAATCATCTTATTCTAATGCGCATGTGTAAAAAATCATGAACTGGTAAAACCGATTGTCTTGTTTCTTCATCTGCAGATATGCCAGCTATGCTGTCCAGTCCTGTCCAACACAAAACAATATCAACGGACAGATATGGCTCATTACGGAGATATTGCAGTGTTTATTAATTAAGGTTTTGTTATTGGTTAGACTTGGTTACAGTTGTGGCATGTTCCACACTCTTTCTGCCTGCGAATGTCAATGTATGTTCTTCTTAGAATGAGTATTTTATGAATAGGTTTTGATATAATGAATGATGACAATATGTTTACATTGTAACAACTATAACACATTTTGGTGACAATGCCCTCGGGCCTGGCATGGCCTAGATGTTAAGGCGTGCACTTCGTAATCTGAGGGTCGCCGGTTCGCGCCCAAGTCGCGCCAAAACATGCTCGCCCTCCCAGCCGTGGGGGCGTTATAATGTGAACGTCAATCCCACTTTTCGTTAGTAAAAGAGTAGCCTGAGAGTAGGCGGTGGGTGGTGATGACTAGCTGCCTTCCCTCTAGTCTGACACAGCTAAATTCGGGACGGCTAGCACAGATAGCCCTCGAATAGCTTTGTGCGAAATTCCAAGACAAAACAAGACTCGTTCTGGCTAATCTAAGTTCATTTGTATCGCAAACTAAAACTTCCCATTAACTAAGAATATAAGTTTAGATGATTTCGCAAGATTGAATTCCATGGTGAAAGTCATATAATGGTTGCAGGTTAAGATATATTACATGGATGTGAACTGATGAATCTCTTATTTATTGTTGCATGTTGTCTTCTGAGAAACAATACCATGACAGGGTGTTCTAAAAGAAGCCCTTACCACAAACAGTGGGATATGATGAAGACACTAAAAGCTGTTTTAATTCTGCTAGAAAACTGCCAGGTGCATAAAGTGTCAGCTGTGCACATGGGATTTGGAAATCGTAAAAAAAAACAGGGTAATAAATGAATGAGACTTTCTGTTGTCTCATCAAACCGTAACTTTCCTGAATCAATACAAATAGGCTATGGAGGAATTATGGAGTTTATTGGTTAATGATAACAAGAAATATGACACTCACAGTCTGCCTGAAGATGGCGCTGATTTATTCAAAAATGGCTCCTGTTTAGTAGACTTGATCGATTATGATCAACGCATGCGTGATCAATAATAACTACCTGAGAAAATGAATTAGTCGCCTATTTAGCTAATGTTTCACTCAGGTAAAAAGTATATACTGAACATTTCTAGCGGATAACAACGAAAAATGTTTAGAAGTTAGTGTTAACCATTGTGAGCTGTAAAGTGCAATGGTAGAGTCATTGTGGATCATTATGAAGTGTAAATACCAGCAATGTACTTTTCAGACATGAAGTTATTGTTGAGTGAGTTGAGGTGTGAATGTCAGTTGATGAAACTGTTACAGATTGTTTGTTTCTTTTTCTTATTCTTACCTTATATTTATTTTTCAATTCATTATTTTCTTCTTTACTTTGGAAATCAGTCACCTTCCCATAACTCCCTGCAGGCAGTGAAGGGTGATATGGATGTGGGACGTTGTGGGCTTCAGCAGCCACATCTTGCTCTCCCAATTTCTATTTTCTATTTCTATATCTATTGCTATTCCTTTATTTTCTTTCTTTATGTGAGACTGGCTAATGGAGGTTAAGACGGTGTATCCCCACCATAGTGTGGGCCCTACCTCTTCAGTCACCTCCAAAACCTAGGGTACATTTTATATCCCACATCATAGCTTGTATCCTGTGATCTTTTCATTTAGTTCAGCGTTTTTTATTTTGTTTGTTATTTTTTAATTTATTTTTGTTTTCGGCTTGTTTTTAGGCTAAAACAAACTAATATAATTAGTCAAAGATTTGGATTTGCTGTTTTCAATGCAATCATTCCTTGTAATTTTGTTTACTTAACTTTATCAATATTAATTTTCTCTACATTGCACCAAACTAGCGTTACTAGCAAATGATGGGAATCATGCAAAATAAATTGTTAAGGTATTCACAATGCTTTTCATAAAGAAGATATGATTACTAAAAATGTTCACATAATCAGGATAAAATATCGTTAACTTCACAAACATAAACATATATTAATAAATTAAAGTGTTTTAACTTATATATGTATTGCCTTTTTTCTGTTTTTCGAGGTGATAAAACTGTCCATAATCCTTTGCTATATTTTTTTTTATTTTGTCCCTCTGGTGGGACGGCTTCAATCTTACTGACTTTCAACGCTAAAATCCAGGGTTCAATTCCCGGTGGTAGATACAACAGATAGCCTAAATTGGCTTTGCTCTAAACATTACCAAGCAAACAAAACTTCCACACAAAGGTAAAACGTTATTTCTGTCAGAATACCGTAAATAATTTGATGATTTAATGTACACGTCACACTGTCAGTCAAGATAATATGATTATATAATGTTGAATATCATATCATTCTATTACATTACTGCAACCATGGGCATATTATTCTGAAATAAAGTTATATCTTCTTTTATCTTAGCAATCACATGAGACAGGTTAGGTCTCATAATGCTTTCGATTACATTTCTCTAATATAATTTAGAAATACCAGTAAAACCTTCTTATATTATTTCTTTCATTCGCACCTTGGGAATCTCTTACCAGAATTAATTTGTTCTAAGACGATTCTTAATGTAATACACCTATTTCATTGCAATGATAACTTGTGAAACTGCACGGTGAATTTCGAATTGGATAGAAATTCTTTAACATTATGGATTCGTGCCTACTGGTTGTGTGGAAATCCTAAAGGATAACATCTTAAGCCTTATAAATCTGTTCATAATCCAGTGTTGTAACCACATTCTACACTCCATCACCGAGCACGAAATATTAACTTCATTCTACACTCTCTTATCTAGTATTGTGTACTAAGTTCATTCTAGACCCCTTACCATACTTTTGTACTATATATCTCTTTACCTTGTATTGTGTATTAACTTCATGCTATACATCCCTTTACCTAGTATTGTGTATTAACTTCGTTCTACACATCACTTTACCTAGTATTGTGTATTAACTTCATTCTATACATCTCTATACCTAGTATTGTGTATTAACCTCGTTCTATACATCTCTTTACCTGGCATTGTGAATGAACTTCGTTCTATACATCTCTTTACCTTGTATTGTGTATTAACTTCATGCTATACATCTCTTTACCTAGTATTGTGTATTAACTTCGTTCTATACATCACTTTACCTAGTATTGTGTATTAACTTCATTCTATACATCTCTTTACCTAGTATTGTGTATTAACTTCGTTCTATTATTAACTTCGTTCTATACATCTGTTTACCTTGTATTGTGCATTTGCTTGCTTGAAACAAGACGTTGTAGATATTGTCCAAGAATAATGAAGTCATGATGTGCACATGGTTTTCAAACAATACGTTTTAAAGGTCCTGTTACTTAGGACTTTCATGCTATGTTTTAAACAATATCACAAAGAATCGTGTATTTGTACTACTGAACAGTTCCCGGATGATAACACGTGAATATGTATAGGTAACATAGCTTAATCACAACATAACTCCCTATAGCGTAACTACATTTAACAGAATATTTACAATTCACATCAGATTTCACAAAACTTGAACTATAGATATATGGCTATAATTTAGAATAAAATGAAATATATTTTGTGATTGTAATTCTTAAACCAATTGATGAATCGTCTCTAGAAACAAACATCAATGATTTACTGTAACCAATGTAAATATTCAGTTAAGGTCTGCGAACATTTTATCATTTTGTTTCTCTTGCGTGTTACGAGAGGATATAAACTCAAGGAATATTGTACACTATGTTTAAACAGTTTCTGTCTACTTATTAGAGACCAATCGATCGATTTAGATATTACACATGGAACAGCGAAATGTCTAAACTGATATACGAGGTTCGATTCTCCGCATATAGCCCAACGTAGTTTTCTCTGAAAAATCAACAACATGAGTTACGGTTGAATGGTTTTTATAACTCTAATTATAATGAAACATTTTAAATCGAATATTCCACAACTGAAATAAAACGTATCTAAAATATATATTCACTAAATCTTGTTTATTGTTATATTTTATCTGTTTCAGCGACATCTCAGAAAGTGTCCTTAACAATTACTGTTAAATTTCATAATTAAATCGATTGAGAATGTTAACAAATTAAACTTTACTGGATGTTCAAGATTTGTGCACTCGTACTACTGACTTTTATACCAGTTTTACCATCATGTATTTCATTTCTTCATCATGTGCCACTGTATCTGTCTCAAACTTTAAACAGTATATTTTATACCAGTTTTATCATCACGTATTTCATTTCTTCATCACGTGCCACTATATCTGTCTCAAACTTTAAACAATATATTTTATACCAGTTTTACCATCATGTATTTCATTTCTTCATCATGTGCCACTATATCTGTCTCAAACTTTAAAAAAATATATTTTATACCAGTTTTATCATCATGTATTTCATTTCTTCATCATGTGTCACTATACCTGTCTCAAACTTTAAAAAATATATTTTATACCAGTTTTATCATCATGTATTTCATTTCTTCATCATGTGTCACTATACCCGTCTCAATCTTTAAACAATATATTTTATACCAGTTTTATCATCATGTATTTCATTTCTTCATTATGTGTTACTATGCCTGTCTCAAACTTTAAACAATATATTTTATACCAGTTTTATCATCATGTATTTCATTTCTACATCATGTGTCACTGCACCTCTTTCAAACTTTAAACAATATATTTTATACCAGTTTCATCATCATGTATTTCATTTCTTCATCATGTGTCACTCTACCTGTCTCAAACTTTAAACAGTATATTTTATACCAGTTTTATCATCATGTATTTCATTTCTTCATCATGTGTCACTATATCTTAATGATTATCTTTGCATCCAAACATCTTATATCTGTCAAGGTTTAGTGTATTTACTCTTTCTCTGTGTATCGTCTTCAAGATTTTTCCGTTAATTTCCATGTTCTGTATTTTGAAAAACAGTTTTTTTTTTTTTCTGCCGGTAATATCAAATGGTGGCTAACAGTAACAACTTGTTTTTCTAGGCATGAGAAACAAACATATTATTCCTTGTTTCATATATAATCTACATGATTGTCTGTAATGTTATATGATTGTCTGTAATGTTATATGATTGTCTGTAATGTTACATGATTGTCTGTAATGTTATATGATTGTCTGTAATGTTACATGATTGTCTGTAATGTTATATGATTGTCTAATGTTATATGATATTTGTAATGTTATATGATTGTTTGTAATTTTATATAATTGTCTGTAATGTTATATAATTGTTTGTAATGTTATATGATGGTTTGTAATGTTATATGATTGTATGTAATGTTACATGATTGTCTCTAATGTTATATAATTGTTCGTGATGTTATGTGATTGTTTGTAATGTTCTCTTATTTTTAAAGCTATATTCGTAGAATTTCACCCCTCAGTAAAACTGCAGAATGTCTACGGACTTATAGCGCTAGAAACCGAATTTCGATATCCGTAGTGAACAGGTTGCAGAAAGCTTTATCTCAAACAAAGAAAGAAAGAAAGCTTAATTTTTCACCCATTTTACGTCTTTCACTTACATCCAATATGTTCACTACATTATTGATATATGTGATTTTAAATTTACATCCAATGTATTCACTACGTTATTTATTTATAATATTTTAAACATACATTCAATGTATCCACTACGTTATTTATATATAATATTTTAAACTTACATCCAATATGTTCACAACGTTATTTATTTATAATATTTTAAACTTACATCCAATGTATTCACTACGTTATTTATATATAATATTTTGTACTTACATCCAACGAGTTCACTGAGGCTATTTATATATAATATTTTAGCCTTGCGTCCAATGTGTTCTCTCAGGCTGTTTATTTATATTATTTTGGACTTACATCCAATGAGTTCACTAATGCTAATTATATATTATATTTTACACTAATATCAAATATGTTCACTAGGGCTATTTTAGTTTTACGTCTATTTTTATCGGAAATGTTGAGTTGTTTTAATAGCTGAACTTAGTTTAACTGACACATAAGGTCAGTCGAACTAAATCTAAGAATACGTAATGCGTATATAAAAATAAAACAATAAAAGTTCTTTTTCTTTGTCCCTAAAATTAGTTTTTTTTTCAACATCAAACATATAATTCTGGAACATCTTTGTTTTTAAGTTTTCAGAAAAAAACCTAGTGAGTAACACAGTATAACATATTTTTAATATCTGTTTTATCAGATATTATGTTAACGTAAATAAACTTCTTCAAACAACGTGATTTATTGAACCTAACGGCCCGGCATGGTCAAACGTGTTAAAGCGTTCGACTCGTAGTCCGAGGGTCGCGGGCTCGAATCCCGGTCTTATCAAACGTGCTCGCCCTTTCAGCCGTGGGGTCGTTATAATGTGACGGTCAATACCACTATTCGTTGGTAAAAAAGTATCCTAAGAGTTGGAGGTGGGTGGTGATTACTAGCTGCCTTCCCTCTAGTCTTACACTGCTAAATTAGGGACGGCTAGCGCAGATAGCCCTCGAGTAGCTCTGTGCGAAATTCAAAACAACAAAAAAAAACAATTGAACCTAACATTACCTTCACCAGTCTTTAGAAGAATTCTGTAACTTCTGAGTCATTACACTTAAAAGCAAGTCGAAAAACTGTTGATCAAACAACAACTTGAAACATTGTTTACTTTAGAATTAAATCTGGTCTCATAACATTTTGAAAATTCGATAATGTTGTATAATTACTGTGAGATAGCAGATTGTAGTTTTATTTTGTGACGTTTCGGTTAACATTGAGTTTGTACATTTTCGATCGTTTAGTTAAACTATGAATTTTTAATTATGTTAAAGTGCTAACTCACTTTCTCGATACAACACGTTAATTTTGAGTTCTCATGTATTATGAAACCGAGACAAGTTTCCCCTAGCGTTGAGGTACAGATATTAATGTTGTGAAAGATTATGTAGATTAATGGTAATAACTAATCACATGAGATGCAATCTCGTGGTCTAATCAGTAGATAAAGATGGCTAAACGAGTTAGTTAAAAAGAATTATTGCTAAATATTGTTACTGATACAAGAAATGGTTCATTTTTGAAGCATTATGTTATTCTCTGGTTCTTTCTTCTTTTGTTTGATATTTGTTGATATTCATCTAAGTGACATTTATTTTGTATTATTTATTAATATATATATAACTTAGTCCTGACCAGATACTGGCTTACTAACTCTTGTTTTGTACACAATAAAACTCGGATGCTAGTTATTTTGGTTATCTGTTGTTATAATTTAATAAACTGTTGTTATTTTACACCACTTGAGCGGCGTTTTGATTAATTACGCTTTGAATTGATTCTCTGGCTAAATTATTACGAGAAAGATGAGTTTCTACAGAAAATGGTAAATAATTAAACTCACTTACAAACCCAATGAATAGGTGAGAACTAGAGCACGTGAGTGAGTCTACCAATGATAGATTGGAATCGCACAACAAAATGAAAGTGCTTAAAGCTAGCTCTTTACTATCACACCTGGACAACATAGACTTCACCTGACAGATCGATGAATGAACCAACATTTATAAAAGTAATCAATTTTAAAAAAACAACAACACATTTTACTGTTTAAACTTGTGTTGAATCTGTCGTTGTTTCACGTGGCTTGACGTCATTGACGCGTAAACTGCTCTACAACCTTCAATAACGAGGAAATAGACGGTGAAACTTTCACATTCCAAATCTTATTGTGTCGTGACTGACTTTAACATCTTGTATGTACGAGGTCTGTTCAAAAAATACGCGAACTGTTTGAATTGCGCGGCTCCAGTTGGTTCCAGGGGAATCCACTTGGTGTTGCTAGGTTCGCACAGATCAGCTGATTATGACGCCATTTCCCGATTGCAGATATTTTCTTTTGTGTATTAGCTACGCGGTCTTAAGTGAAGTGCGATTTTTCGTTTGGCGGATTTCAGAATGAATGACCTGAAGGAGCAACGACTTGCTGTGAAATTTTGTGTTAAATTTGGAAAATCTGCGACTGAAACTTTTGCTATGCTTAACACGGCTTACGGTGATGTTGCTATGAATCGTACGGCATGTTTCAAGTGGCATGAACATTTTAAGGATGGTCGACAGTCCATTGAAGATGATGAGCGTCCTGGACGTCCTTCCACGTCAACTGACGACCCACACGTCGACAAAATCAACACCCTGGTGCAGGCAAATCAACGTCTGATTGTCAGGGAACTTGCTGAAGAGTGTGGGATATCAGTTGGATCTTGTTACGAGATTTTGACCGAAAATTGAAGATGCACTGCGTTGCTGCGAAATTTGTGCCTCAGAACTCATGAGTTTTTGGCCAAACACTCGATCACTGTTCTTCCCCCCCTACTCACCTGACCTTGCTCCTTGCGATGTTTTCTTGTTCCCCAAACTCAAAAGACCCTTGAAAGGAAGAAGATTGAGACGTTTCCCGAGATTAAGGCAAATGAAACGAAGGAGCTGGAGGACAAAAGAAGCGTACCAGGACTGTTTCAACAAGTGGAAACACCGTTGGGATAAGTATGTGCGTTGGGGAGGAGAGTACTTTGAAGGGATCCCAGACCTGTAACTTCTAAATAAAGTGCATTTTGTTTTATGACGTCAGTCCGCGTATTTTGAACAGTCCTCGTACGACTGGATATTTCTGTCCTTCTTGGTAACCCTGCAGGTTCCACGTAAGTAAACTTTTTTACTCTTTTTACGAATTACTTAAATCTTATGTAATTGCATGCTTATTGGCACTATTAATTTTTTTATTACATGCTTATGTAATTGACACTTGGCGGTAATTTAAATATCAACACATAACAATATGTTTTTAATTGGGTTAAAGCAAATTAAGCGATGACCTCATTCGCCAAAATAAAGGTGCATATTAAAACGAAAATATTTTTAATAAATATAAAGTTATTTTGTACTTCTGGTTAAGTGTTAAGGTAACTTCGGTCATTAGGTTCATAAAACCAACATTACATGTAAACAATCAGGCATGTGTCTAAGCTTCTGAGAAATGTACAGTCAAAGGAAATCTTTGTGGCTGACGTTTGTACTTGTGAAACAGAAAAGCATGGAAGCTGTAAGTTTTTATGTTTGTGCATAGCACGTGTAATTGTTTAAATGTCTGTTAAAATTAACTTACTTTCCTTCCAACACTGATAGCATTAAAATATTAATATTCTTAGGTTTTCATATTTAGATAAAAATACATATCTAACTGAACTTTTGTATCATGCATTTATTCATATTTTTTTACTTTATGATATTCTGTATCCTAACACGATAAAAAAAGACAATTTTTTTCAAACTAGATAGGATGGAAACTTTTAATCTAATTAAGAAAGATGTATCATTTGTAACAACAAATAAAAACTAGTTTATCATTTATTGTAAGAAAAGAGCGATTTTAGTGTTAATTATTAACAGTAAGAAACGAAAGGATAAGAAGCCCATTCCCTTTTAGTCCTTCATATTTTGTTCCTGTAATCTGCCTTCAGTGATTCAATCGTATAAAAGGGATCAGGCTTTTATCCATTTTCTTTTAGTGTCTCACTCATTGTTTTTCTGGTCTGTCTTCAGTAGTCCTATATGTCTGTGGACTCAAACCGATAATAAAACGGTTTCGTAATGACAAGAAACCCACTTGCAGTTAAAATGTACGAAAGTCTAAACGTTGTTCACCGCTTTATTTTGGTAAAAGTGTTATCACCATACCAGCCGTCCTGAAACTGGTTTTCGATACCCGTGATGGGCAGAGCATAAGCAAACAGTAATCTTATCATGTAAAAGTAATATGTTGTGAAACATTTCAATACACATCCTGAAGAAAATGACGTTAGATAAGTAAATATTTATTTTTCTTACCGAATACATTCAAAGTAAACTTTTAGATTTTCCTTTATCCTTCTTTGAGGTTAATTAAGCAGAAATCACAAACTCAGAGTTAATGTTTTCAGAATCTAAATGTAAATAATAACACATGATATTGTTTATTCTCTAAGTGTTGGGATGTAAGCGTCTTTTCTAATCTAGCAATGTGAGAATTCAATGAAACACACTCTTCGTAAAAGATGTAATATTAAAAGTACGTTAGGCCTAACACAACGGCTCACGACCAATATATTTAATTAAATTCATGTTTTGCTGGCTTAGAAAAAGCGTTCAAAATTAAGCTGTCCTATATAGATAATATAATAAATATAAAATTAGATAATTATGCTGTCCTTATAACTGACTTAGAATTAAATAATTAAAATCTCCAAAGTTGTTGAAATACAACGAGGTTAGTTAATCAGTGATGTCGAGAAACCCACTTGTTGAGAAATTTATATGCACAAACGGCTCGTTTAGGTTGAGAAAATATTTTACATAGAAGAGCGAACAACGTTTCGACCTTCTTCGGTCATCGTCAGGTTCGCTCTGCTATGTAAAATATTTTCTCAACCCAAACAAGAGGTTAGTTAATCATATTTCTTGATTAAATTATCTACCACGTTGTTTAAAAACATTTATGTAAATTATTTCACGAATAAATAATCTTTTCAAAGTGTATCTTTATTGAAAGGTTTTAAATAATTCGTGTTTACTTTAAAATCTAATAAAAAACACCTTAAGTGGGAAAAAAGTGTGGCTAAAAATGGATTGAGCGTGCGAATTAAAGATATCAAATCAAATTTGGAGGCCAAACTTGTAGCTACATTTATGCCTTTGGTAATAATTTTACAGCTGGTATTCATTCATTAGTCAGTTTGACCGCGTGTTATATTTTATGTATTTTGTTTTACTCACCATCACGCCCAAAGCTGAATGAAAATCGCAGAATGGCTGACTAATGAATGTATATTGGCTGTAAAATTGTTACTAATGTTTATTACAAGTTAATCCGCCATTGGTGACTCATTAGGTACTGACTGTAACATGCACTTGCATGGGACTTGTGGGACAGTTTAGTGTCAACTTGAATGTCTGGTCAGTTAACTATTTATTGCACAATAAAACTTCTAGATAATTATTTGCTATGCTATTATGCATAAACCTACTTAACTGTTCATCTGATAGTTTTGTATATAGACCATAATAGGGCACATTATTAGAGATGGAGCAATGGTAAATTAAAATATTAAAACTAATATAAATAGTTAGTGTTTTTCCCACTGTATACAGAAAACTTGCATACTGTCCTTATACTAATTTATGTAAGTGTTCAAGAAATGTAACACTTTCCTTTACCTCAGAGCAAAATATAACCCTGGAATTAATAAAGTTGATAACCATAAACCAAAACTTGTTCTTGTTAATAAAGTACCAAAACAGATGTGGAGAAACTGTAAGAGGCTTATAAATAATAGAAAAGCATTAGTATCAAAGTTGAATGTAGCTACCAAATGCTGGGTTTCACAACTTTACAGTGTGATGAAGTTTGCAAGGAAGGGAGTTTAAAAGAAGGAAAATCTCAGGTTTCAGACAATATATTTATGATTTTGTAAACTTCAAAAAATTGAGAATCTTAGGAATCTATAGATTTATTACTCAGTTTTATACACTGAATAACTGTATACACATATGCTGAAAACACTGCACAACAAAGTGTTTGCTTCCTGAACACTGTTGGGTGTTCCTTGTAGATTTTGGATGCTGATCACAAAATCACATCCAAATTTGCCCATCATGTACTGTTTCATCAAAATCTTCAATTTCACCAGAACATTGCTACAATGGAAAAACGATATCAGGGCAAGTGGAATCTGTCAATGCTTGCTGACTAGTGTTGAATACTCCAACGTGATGCACCAGACATTGAATACAAACAAAAATCAGGAGCAAAACACTTTTAATTATGTTGAACTTAATAGCGTATTAGAAACATAAATGCAGTTAAATACGTTATTGCCAGTAAACTGTCTATTTCTCAGAGTTCCTACGTGATGTAGCAAAACCAAAACTATATTTGTGCATTCCCACCAGGTACCTGTCACAATCAGCAAAACTTTTCAGGAAGCAAAACTTTTCAAAAGTTGTGCAGTGAAATTTAATAGTCTATACCTAACTGTATTCACATATGCTGAAAATTTAATAGTCTACCATCTTGATAGTTATTACAATGGAATAAAAATCAAATTATGGGCAAAAGTTTCAGTTTTTTGCTTACTCTTATCTGAAACAAATGGTTGTAAAGATCAAAAGAACTTTTAATATCTCATCATATAAGATATTTTGGAGGAAAGTTTAAGGGATATATTAAGTTTTTCAAAGCTTAATGTTATTTACCTCTTTCAGTTAACAGTTATTCTATTATTTTGACAGGTGACTTTTTCTCAAGTCCATTATCTGATTTTAGATGAAGTTGACAGAATGTTAGACATGGGTTTTGTGCCTGCTGTGAAAAAAAAATGGTGGACGATCCTTCCATGACAGTAAAATTGAAGCATCAGACTCTCATATTTAATACTACATTTTCTGAAGAAATATAGCGACAAGCAGCGGAGTTTCGTAAGCCAGATTATTTAATTTTAGCAGTTGGTGTTGTTGGCTCTGCTAATATGGATGTCAAACAGAATTTCTACCAAGTCCAGCAATATGAGAAGAGGCAGAAACTCATAGAAATATTAAACAATTCAGGTATTAGGAAAATTAGAAAATTAGGTATTAGCAATAACTTGTTATTGCTCAAATTGCTTTGAATTAATTTTTTAATATTGGAAATTATTGCAGTTTGCTACAAATGCAACAAAGAGAGACACATGAGTAGAGATTATCCAAAAGTAGTGGATCAAGACTGAATGAAGAAAAAGGTAAATATAATGTTTTGAGAATTAACATTTTTCTAAAATAGAGGGATTAGTCAATGAAAAGTTGCCCATGATACATACAAATGAGTGTTACTGTGACAGATTTTGTTAGAGTTGGTAATTCTCTCTTGAAATCAAATGATTGCTTGTGCTTACTGTTTAACAATGTAAAACAAAAAGTGAAAAGGAATTTAAATATAAAAAATGTTTGCCTCTATATCTATTGGAAAAATACTTGGTCCAAAGGGAAAATTGGCCAAAGGTTACAGGTATTAAATAATATTCATGTGAGAGAACCAGAATAAAATATAGGTTTGCAGATGTTAACTTTAACTTCTTGCACACAGATAAATGGATGAAGCTGTGATGTAAGACAGCTAACAGAAGATTAACAACAAGCAACAGATAAAATGTTTCTACTGTTGATTTTAGACTTTTTGATAAATTCTCCTAGGTGTTTATTGGTATGCTGAAAATCAGAATGCTCAGAGAGACCTATTTATACAGACAAACCAAAATCTAGATGAAGTTCCAACATAAGTTATTAGACCAGGTTACCAAAAGATTGGCATTCATATGGACAATATGGCTTTGGAGATGATGGAATTTGTGTGCTTCCAGGGTCGAGCTGATTCTCACCTAAAAATCTTGTTTGGAGGAACTGTAATGGAGTATAACAACACTTGGAGGATGATGCATCCTCCATGCTCAGTATCTACATTCAAGCACTTGTACTCAAAATTACTACATTCTTTTCCTCTGAACCAAACAGTTAACTCTTCAGTTTTGTTGTATTGTGATGTACATTTAGTTGAAATATCTTTCGGTATGATTGCTTATGTGTTTTACAACTTACTCTCTATATCTCTTCTGTAATCAAGATGAACTTTTGTGGGTACAAGTTTAAATTTTAAACATGTTAGTTTTGTGTTTCAACAGCTGAAATTATTTTGAAATGGTTAAATACCTACCCCCCTCCACTCTCTCTGTCTCGGTATATGTTTTACCCTGGAGGGTCAGGTTCTACTTGACCACTTCCTCCTCCCTGTATTTATATTGGTCTTACAGTAATATAATTTAGACTGAAAATTATTTTGGTCCTTTTCAGGGCAATTTCCATGTATTTTGGTACATTTATAGTTGTTATTTTGCCATAACAGCATAATGTCAAGTTTGTTGGTGGCACTTTATTTATTTTTTATTGTTATTATTTTTTATTAATTTATGCTATTTTTACTTATTTATTTTCATTTTTATGTTTAAAATATAAATTGACTGGGGAGAGATGTTTAGGACCAGCTTCATCACGTATGAGGTACCTATCTAGTTTGCATAGTAATTCATTTTTCATCCAGTTTTTATGAAAGTATGTTATTGTACTATGTAGGAGTCTATCTAGTATGGTTGGTGTGTTTGAGTATTTATGTATGAATTTTGATGATGTTGTTCTTGGAACTCTATCTATATGCTGTTGTAAGAAGTGTGTTTTGGATTGTTTGTAGTTTGGTTTTCATTATTTTATTGCTTACAGTTATCCATGCTGGAGCTGCACAATCTATTACTGGTCTAATATATGTTTTATAGATTTTTAGTATGTTATCTGTAGATGCTCCACTGTTTTTACCAGTTAGACTTCCAGCATAGTTAGTTCTTCACCAGACTTTATTCTTAATTTCGTTAATATGATTGATCCAAGTTAATTTAGAATCGTAAGTTAGACCTATAATTTTGCCGTTGAGGCAGTCTGAAGTAGTGTGCCATTCATATATAATTCTGGCAGTTGTTTTTTGTTTTGTCAATTTCGTAAAGACTACGAGTTGTGTTTTTGCTGTGTTCATTTTTATTTTTGACAGTATTCGCTTATTCTATTTAGTTGCGGTTGTATGTTAGTGGCTGCTACTATTGGTATTATAGCACTTTTCCAGACTGCCACATCATCTGCGAACTGTGAAGAGAATCCATGATTTGGATCCTTCAATGGTAAATTAAACGTTTACATACATGATGAAGAGTATAAGGCTAACTAACCCTCCCTGTGGGACACCAGCCTCTGGAGTAAAGTACACAGAAAAGGTATCCTCAACATTTATTCTTCACTTTCTATTTTCCAAAAAGTTGGACAGCCAGCAAATAATTCCACGCGGTAGTCCCATTTCAATCATTTGGAACCTTAAACCATCATGCCATACACTGTCAAATGCTTTCTCGATATCAAGGAAGCAAGCAACAGTACATTCTATATTGTTGAAGCTGTTTATTATAGTTTCACTTAATCTAATTAAATGATCTGTTGTTTGTCTAAATTTCCTAAATCAATTTTGTTCTTTTGGTAATTTTGATGTTATCTCCAAAAATGTGGAGAGTCTATTACTGATTATTCTTTCGAGAATTTTGCCAATACAGGTTAAAGGAAAAAATGTGTTGGTGAAACATACTGGCCTACTTTTTACAAATTAATATAAATCAAACATAATTATGTGAATCACACATACTTACATTACAATTTTCAATGCCTTTTGCTTTACGCCGCATCTTCAGTTGCTTCCTGATAGCACGAGCCATTTTAACCTAATGTCTGGAACAGAGTAAACTTAAAACTCAATAAATCACTAAATTAAAACATACAAGTTTAATAAAAGTTTTGGTTTATCAAAACGTGAATATGTGGGTAAATAGATAACTAAGTGTACTTACGTTTAAATCCTACTCTCAAAAACGGTTAGAAACGTTCTATTTTGCTAAGCAACCGAATAACAATATCTCAGAATAGAACGATGCTATAAGACATAGTATAAGTGTTGTAACCAATCAAATTTAGCTAGGAACAAGCGACACTTTACAAAACGAAAAGAAAAATGAATATATTTTCTAAACCTAACAAATGTTTAAGTAATCCCCTTTTAACACATTTTTCATAATTCTTACAACCACTTTATTTTTATTAATTTTGCCAAAATTAATTCAAATAAGGAGTTACATTACATGCAGTAAAACCTACATGACAAGTTTGTTGTTGTTTTTTTTTAAATTTCGCACAAAGCTACACAATGGGCTATCTGTGCTCAGCCCAACACGGCTATCGAAACCCGGTTTTTAGCGTTGTAAGTCTACAGACATTCCGCTGAGCCACTGGGTAGCAAATGACAAGTAATTAGAAACATGAATCAGTAATGGCATGTTTAATTATATTTAGGCACGGCATGGCCAAGCGAGTTAAGGCATGCTACACGTAATCTGAGGGTCGCGGGTTCTCATCCCCGTCGCACCAAACATGCTCGCCCTTTCAGCTGTGGGAGCGTTATAATGTGACGGTGAATCCCCCTATTCATTGGTAAAAGAGTAGTCCAAGAATTGGCAGTAGGTGGTGATGACTAGCTGTCTTCTCTCTACTTTTACACTGCTAAATTAGGGTCGGCTAGCACAGATAGTCCTCGAGTAGCTTTGTGCGAAATTCAAAACAAACAAACAATTATTTTATGAGTTTTAACTACTTACGTCTAAATTCAGTGATTAATTAGTACCCAGTTTATGTTTTGATTTGCTGCTTTCTTGTTTTCTTAAAAATACAGGCCATCAGTGTGCGTATGTGTTTTCTTACAGTAAAGCCACATCGGACTATCTGCTGAGTTCATCGAGGGGAATCGAACCCATGATTTTAACGTTGTAAATCCGTAGACTTACCGCTGTACCAGTGGGAGACATTGGTTATGATAAAAGAAAATTAATTACCTAAACCTCATGTTCTATGCCTTTAGGGGCGGTTTGTTTGTTTTCGAATTTCGCACAAAGCTACTTAATGGGTATCTGCACTAGTCGTCCCTAATTTAGCAGTGTAAGACTAGAGGGAAGGCAGCTAGTCATCACCGCCAACTTTTTAGCTACTCTTTTACTAACGAATACTTGGATTGACCGTCATTATATAGCGCCCCACGACTGAAAGGGCAAGCATGTTTGGTGCGACGGGGAAGCGAACCCACGACCTTCAGATTACGAGTCGCATGCGTTAACCCATCTGCCCGTGCCGGGCCCTATAGGGACGGAATGTATGTTGTTTACCTGATTTAAATTTTATTTTGTAGACTGTATTACTCATCATTAATTTAGGTGTTTGAACAGGTTGTTTTAAATGTTTCACTTGTGAATTTCTTTCACGAAACGCGAATTTCAGTGAAGCTAGAAAAAAATTGATGAAAAGGTCTACTTTATTCTTTGTTTTATTACTCTAACAACATACCAGTTTCTATCATTAACGTTTCAGCACTAAACGTTTAGTCATACTTCACAATCGGTTAATGCTATTTTATTTTATTTGTCCACACCCTCTACACCCTCTCACATACAATAATAATAAAGGTGTGATTTTAACTTGATATAAGTTAAGTTCAAAGCTACACAATGGGCTATCTACGCACTGCCCACCACGAGTTTCTAGCGTTGTAAGTCCGCAGACATTCTGTTGTGCCACCAGGAGGGCTTAAATGTGCGTGCTAGCTAATTTCATAATTTCCGAAATATCCAGTGATTTCAATACACCCCTTCTGAATGTCGGCATTTGCACATTAGAAAAAAAAACAACTTATTTTTCTTGTCTAAAAATACTTTTCCACGCATTTTTCTTAAGATAATTTGAACATTTCGTATTTGGTCAAAGAATTATTGATGTTGATTAAATAACATTAAAATATTATAGGTGTTTTGGTTGTGTTGTGCACCACTTGGAGGGTGAGATACTATTTCTTCTTCTAGAACTCTTCTTCCATAACACTGTGCAATCTGCATTATTTTTGTTTATAAAATGTGCAAACATCCCACGCTGATTTTCAGTAAATCAAATAAATTGATAATTAAGTAATCAATATATGTGTTACTATCAAGATAAGGATTATTTTTCTTTGCTTGTTGATAAGCGCAAAGCTGCACAATTGGCAATCTGTTTTGTGCTCAACACAGGCGTCGAGGTCGCACCCGTGTTTGCACGTTGCAAATCCACTGACTTACCATGCTCTCCGCCGGGTGGCTTTCTTCATATTAAAGGAACACAGTTGTTTTTTTAATCCCAAACATTGTATATTAAAATGCTTTATACACGCAACATAACTGGATTGTTTATATAAATATTTATTTACTTATCAGTTACATGTCGCCACAGCACTACGTACATATTTCCAGAGGTGAAATATTTATAAAGTCTTTAGGTCATTTTAAACTTATCATTTTGTAACCAAGATTATTTGAGTGTGTGAATAATATTGTTCTCCTTCGCCAAATTTATGATTTTGACCAACTATTTAATGTTACAAATTTCTTTTATTTTCTTTGGGTTACTAGATGATGAATAAAGAAGAACTCAAAAGCTCATAAAATTGGAAACAATATTTTCTAGTACCTTAAACATTGTCATCTCCAAAATCTGGGCCCGGCATGGCCAGGTGGATAAGGCACTCGACTCTTAATCTGAGGAGTCGTGAGCTCGAATCCAGGTTATAATGTGACGGTCAATCCCACAATTTGTTGGTAAAAGAGTGGCCCAAGAGTTGGCGGTAATGACTAGCTATCTTCTCTCCAGTCTTACACTGCTAAATTAGGGACGGCTAGCGCAGATAGCTCTCGAGTATCTTTGCGCGCAATTCAAAACAATCCAAAATCTGGTGTTGGCTATCGATGATGTTTTGCAGCTACAACTCTGAAGAAGAAAAGAAATATTTTGAAAGCCACATGAATGACATACATATCAACGTTCATATTATAACTGAAAACAAAGAAAATGAAACAATGATGATTTTAGATTAAATAAATAGAAAAACAACAAAGTCGCACGCCTTAACACGCTTGGCCATGCCGGGCCCCTCAAGAAATAAATAAAAATAGTTTGTATTCCACTGTGATATGAATAAATTAAAAAAAAAGAAAGATGTAAAAAGGTCATTAGAACATCCAGAAATAGCAACATCTAAAAATAGCTCAAAATCATTAAAAATCACCAAAAAAGACAAACATTTTACAATTCTCTACTTTTATATTGACTCTAAATCTTAAATTTTGCCTCTACTTGAGGGTAGTAGTAATACAGAAGGTGTTTCTCCTTTACCTGGATGTAGAAAAAAAAAGAAATCTCTTCCATAACCCCCCCCCGCTAGTAGAGCAGTATGTCTACGGATTTGCAACGCTAAAATCAGGGGTTCGATTTCTCTCGGTGGGCTCAGTAGATCGCTCGATGTGGCTTTGCAATAATAAAACGCACACAACATGCATCTTTTCCCTACACTGCATTTCATGGTACAAAATCACTTCAGTTTGTCAAAAATTTAATTCAAATATTGTGAAAAATGTACAGAATTGTCAAAAAGATAATATAACAAAAAAGAAAAACCACAAAAAATAATAAGTATTATAAAAATAGTCATGAATCATTAAAGTTTTTAACCCTCAAAAATGAAAATAACAGTCATTGCTACAAAATGCTAACGTACGTTAACATGAAATTACAAGTTCAATGAAACGATTTTTCTGATTATTTCAACAGTTATTCTCTTATAAACATCCGTAAGATGGGTTGTGATGACTAGCTGCCTTTCTTCTAGTCTTACACTGCTAAATTAGGGACGGCTAGCACAGATTAGCTCGACTAGCTTTGTGCGAAATTCAAAAACAAGCAAACAAAACCTGGGTTTAGTTCACGAAGTTTCGATTGTAACGGCATTTCATTAACATATATTTATTTTAATATGAACGTTTGTTTTAGTTAAGTATATATTAATATTTGGAAAAGCACGCCACTTCTTGTGTTAAATATGTATTGTGAAATTCTCATCTGTTATATAAATTTGTAGAAGATTCTAGAGTAAAGAATCATCAATTGAAGATATGTGTATTTAAGTTCTAGTGACTGCCAGTATTGTTGCCAACTGAAATTTCTAGAACCTTGTCTAATGATTATAAAAGATAGTCAGCACAGATAGCCCATTGCGCAACTATATACTTAATTACAAAGAAATAAACCTTTTGTTTTATATATATCAAGAATAAGATAAACACTAAAGTACAGCAAGAATCATGGTATTACTGGAATAATTCCTGTATTTGTTTTTTGTCTCCTGTGATACATATAACATTAAAGTTGGATATCTGAGCCATATAAAGCTTTGTTTGATATCATTGTAACAATGAAAATGTAGTTTGTTGTTGATTGTTTTTCACAGAATTTTTCAATCCAAAAGCTGGATTTGGCTGAGACAAAATGAATCAATACATACCCATATGTGGCCTTAATTTGATTTTTACAAACACTACTCTCATTAGTCATTACTCGCAGGAACAATTTCTGTATTATAGATGCTTGTCCTTTTTTCTGCTCCCTCAGTGGGGCAGTGATACATCCACATACCTCATAATGCTAGAAACCAGGTTTTGATACCCACAGTGAGCAGAGCACAGATAGCCCATCATGTGGCTTTATGCTTAAATTTAAACATATCCTTTCTTCCTAAGTTATTTTGACTTAAACTTTAAATTTGGTAAAATAATGTATAGCATTAGATTCTGATGGGGACAGTGAAGATGAGTTATTTGAAACCAAAAGCATGTAAACAAAATTCAGCAGTACTGAAATAAATTTTGTATGTCTTACCTCTGGTATATGTGACCTAATACTTCAGTATTAGGTTGTGCTTCTCAAGGATTAAAAACAAAACTGTTGACTGGACAGCTGCACATATATCGTAAAGTTGCATTTTATACAATATTTAAACATCTATTGCATATGATCACAAAACTTCATTCAGATTTAATGTGAAATAAACTTTTGTTTTTACAAGACAAATCATAGCTGGTTAATTTAGAAATGTGTAACTAGAGGTCTTACAAACCTAATTGGATATGTTGTTTCAAATACTTTACTAGGTTTATGTGATTGTCAGATTGATTCATGTGGTAAAATGACAAGTAAGTGATTTGATTTTTGTTTACAAAGCCTAATTCATACTGAAAGTTGTCCAGGATAGCTCAATATGCATCTAAAAATATGTACAACCCCATAGCTTTGGGGGAAGAGGGCTAGGTGGCTTTTAAAACTCCAGCTAATATATATATTTCAGTGAAATGTTCACTGAAAACTCACCCATGTTTATCCTCGGTTTATTTTTCCAAAACTGTTCTCTTATAAGCTTTTGTGTGTACATGGAAACTACATGGTACAATTTATAAAATGTAAATCATACTAAACATACCGTACTAGCCCAAACATAAGTTGTTGTTTTTGCTGAAAGCATATAAGAACTAAACTTTCCTTAATTGTTGTCTGCTGTCTGAGGCACCTTTTGAGCACATTATCAATGGGCTCTTGTTAGGTCTTTAACGTTATTTTTCATGTTGAAACATGCTCATGTTACTGTTGGTCTCAGTTGCAGAGAAATGCATTACATTGTTTATGATGTCTATGTTTAAGATTGTATTGATTAAAATTGATCATGGAGGAAGCATCCATTAGGTTTGTGATATCCATAGTTTGTTGTTTCCATGTGTTTGTAGGTGTGAAAGAAGTTTTCATAATTAACTATAGTTCAACTTAAATATAGTTATCAATAGATCTTTTTAAAATCCAGGTTTAGTCACAGGTGGTGTACCCAAGTCACTAACTGAAAGTGATCTGATTGTTTTATATGCTACTGAAAATGTTCAACATTTTAAATTAGAAGTCTCATTAGTTATTGTATCCACTATATTTTGTTTGATAAGAAACATTTCAGTGTTTGTTCCTTTCAATTTTTTCAGGGAATATTTTGGACTTAAGATAGTCTTGTACTTTGCTTGACTTGGATTTTACACCTGTATGTTGATTCCAGCTTCAGTAGTAGGAGTGTTGTGTTTTCTGTATGGGTGCTTCACCTTGTTGGGTGATGCTCACAGGTATGAATAAGGGGGAGAAAATGATAGTTATCAATATCTACTAGTGTTACTGTCACGAATGCCACCTAGTTGATGTATGTAGCATTTGTTAAAGAATATTGTACATTAATGCGTGATCCACCTAAGATTATTACACATGTTACCCTTATCAATGATGGAGTTATTTCTCCCCACTGGGAGCGCAAACATGAATATTTTCCTCACAGTAACTAAACTAACAATATCTTTACAGCTGACTCGCCACATCTCACTCTTGACTAAAATTGAGCAACTCATTTGAAAGTTAGGTCTACCTGTATTGTGGTGTAGTATCGTTCATATATCAGTGGGAACTAACGATCCATCTCTCTGATAGTTTCTCGTAAAGACAGAGGAGCTGTAGAGTAACCCTATTAATAAAAGTGATGAAAAACTGCCAAGATATTCACTGAAATTAATAAAGATGGCATTCTTACTTATAAAAACAATTTGAATATTATGCCATTAGGTATCAGCCATAATTTTCTATGGTTTACCTTATATTTGTAAAGGAGTTTCATTACGACCTATTGTTTTCTACAATGGAGCTTTCAGCCATACTTTACTGGGCTTTAGTTGAATTTTTAAAATGTTCACTATCATTGAATTTATATAAATAAATGTCAGTATGTGTCTGTTTCTCATATGTCTCCACGTTTATTGTTCAATTAACACCAAAGCTAACACGGTGATATAGCTCTGTTTGTTATTCGTCTACAAACCATTAACTAGATAATCAGACCAACTCTTGCAATTTCATCTTTCACAAATGCTAATAGTTATACACTACATTATTTATACCCAATAGAAAATTAAAGTTTCAATCTGTCAAGCGATCTGGTTTGTTGTTTTCTTTATGCAGTTTTGTCTATTTTATCATTTGGTTTCAAATTTTTTTGATGGAAATTACTGATTACACAGTAATCACACAGGTGAGCTTAGCTGATTTCCTTAACGTATATTATCACATTTATAGAACAGTGTTTTCTGTGTATTATTATTCTCTGTTCTTAGTTGTACTATTTAATTACATAAAAACATTATTAATTGTAATAATTTCGTAAATAGAAAAGTGAGCTTAAGTTTCATGACAGTTTACAGCAAAAAAGAGAAGACCCAGGAGAATATTATATTCTTTATTTTTCATATGTGTGTTTTATTTATTATTTATATCACTGAGTAAAATGTACAAAATGTAACTTATGAGATAAGGTAAAGTAATTCTTTTTAGTTTGGTATGCTTTTGAGCAGCCCATGGGTTATTTAATTTTTGGGTTTTGGTTTCAGTTTCGGATCTCTTGTAAAAACAATCTTGTGAGGGATGTCAACATATTTAACTTGATTATTATTTTTAGTTTCATGTACAATAAGATTATGTTCGCTTTGGCAACATTTTAATTGACACATGAGTGTTGATTTCGGAGCTCTCCCAGTAATAAATTTGTTTCGGTTTCAGCATTTTCAATAACAATAAAAACGTGTCTCTGGTGATGTTCTGATTTACTGCCAAGTCTTACAGTGATACTTTTATCAGCATTGTAGACAAGTCTAGTAGAGGGAGGCCTGATGTTGCTTGACATATCCCTCTGGATACATTCATCGTCTTTTATTTCTTTTGAAGCTGGTGTTTCTGCCTGAAGATTTCATTATAATTAGTGATTAATCATCAATCGAAAAAATGTTTTAATAACAATAATAAGTTAATAAACATTTTAAAATATATAATTTATTCTTTATGTAGCAGTCGTTTTACTATAATATGAGTAAAACCAAATAAATGTTTGTATGAAAATTGTAAGTTATGAAATTGGTTTCAGGTGTCTGATAAACGTTTTCTCAAAACTACGAAATATATCTCAAGTATTGTCCCAAATAGTGAGAAAGGTAATATAGAGCAGATAATAGCTTTAAATAATGTTTTACATTTATATTGTTTGTTCACAAATATTAACTTGCTAAAACAAGATAAAACTACTGTTATAAATAAATGTCAATTGTTCTCCTCATTTCATTGTTATATAAATTAAGCATGAAAAGTTATGTAATCTGATCTACAAATGACTATAAAGAGGAAGAGTTTTCAAACTGTCTTATCATAGTTGTAACACTGTAGTAAATCACGGAGTTTATAGTTCTTTAAAATATTCAATAATCTTAGTAAAGTCCAAAAGAAGACAGCTGGATATTTCACTAAATGTCTGTCAGACCAATGAAAGTTGACTGACTATAAAAACAAACACTGATGCAAAATGTCTCAAAGTGTTATTAACAAGATATGGTGGAATCACGTGTAACAAAATGGTACAAATACACTGTTACTGGACTGAAAAGAATAACGTCCACATTTAAGTAAGTTACCGTCATCTAACGATTCGCTACAATTATGTGATAACTGTTAAAAACAGAATCAGATGTTCGTAGTTACAACAGAACTTCATTTCAGTGTATGTACGGTTAAAAACACAAGAGGTTTGGTAATACTACTGAGACAAGGTATATTTTAGTTATAGTAAGACACAAAATAACTCACTTTTATATCAGTGGTGGAAATATGTGTGATAATGAAAAATCACGAATGGACACTCTGACCTTTATGTTTTCCAGATGTCATTAAGACGATACATAATATGCTGTCATATATGTTAACGTTTGGTTCTGACTTCAGCTGAATGGATGATAATTGTCTTCCCACGTGTAATAATATTGAAGAAGAGATGATTGATCAGCTTAACTAGGGTACAGAATTATCAGACCTCAATAGTATCGAACATGTATCGGTCTCTTTTGGAAGAATTACATGTATTTAAATGACTGAACATTAAGGATTCTCTGAATGCATCTTTTTCAGTAGTTGTGGATGCCTCAGGATCTTAACAACACTGATTGTAAGCATGCAACATCGATATGATATTGGTCACACAGTTTGACACAGTATACATTACATTAAAGTGAAATAATAATCAGTGATGTCGAGAAACCCACTTGTTGAGAAATTTATATGCAAAACGGCTCGTTTGGGTTGAGAAAATATTTTACATAGAAGAGCGAACAACGTTTCGACCTTCTTCGGTCTTCGTCAGGTTCACAAAGAAAGAGGTAACTGACCGGAAGCTGACCACATGTTTGAAAGGGGTTGTGTAACTGTGTGTCGAAATGTAGAGGGCGGTATTAGATGTTTGAATATATAATTTTATTTATTTTATTATATTAATATAGGTATAAAGGCGTTCCTTTATATTGGTTTATTTTGGGTTATGTTGTTGTATAAGTAAGGCTTCTTTAATTTTGCGTTTGTTTATGTTTGTTTCTTTATTTAGTATTTGAGTGTTTTCTATGGTTATGTTGTGTTTATTTGACTTGCAGTGTTCGAAAACGTGTGAAGGTGACTTTTTATGTTCTTTGAATCTGGTTTCCATTTTTCTACTTGTTTCTCCAACATAGAAGTCGTGGCAGTTATCACATTGTATTTTATAAATAATGTTGGTGTGGTGTTTGTCAGTGTAGTTTTACATAGTATAGACCTCAGTTTTGTGCCGGGTTTTGAATAAATTTGGTATTAACTGGAATGTCATATTTTGTTACTAATTTTGCCAAATGTTGGTTATTTGTTTGCTGATGTCAGGAATATATGGTATACAGCAGTATATGGTTTCGTGGTTTTTTGATTCGTGAGCTGTATTTACTTTAGTTGGTTGATTTTGCTTTCTGTGTAGGTGTGTGCTTATAATGTTTTCTACGGTTTGTGGAGGAAACTTATTGATGTTGATGAAGTATTGTTTTATTTTGTCTAATTCATCGTTAATTTTATCTGGTGAGCATAGTTTTATGGTTGTGTTTATTTGGTTTCTTAGTATGTTGAGTTTTTGTTTTGTTTCATGTGCTGAGTCCCAAGGAATGTATAGTCCAGTATGGGTGATTTTTCGGTGGATTTCTGTTTTGAATTGTGTGTCAGTACACTGACAAACACCACACCAACATTATTTATAAAATACAATGTGATAACTGCCACGACTTCTATATTGGAGAAACAAGTAGAAAAATGGAAACCAGGTTCAAAGAACATAAAAAAGTCACCTTCACACGTTTTCGAACACTGCAAGTCAAATAAACACAACATAACCATAGAAAACACTCAAATACTAAATAAAGAAACAAACATAAACAAACGCAAAATTAAAGAAGCCTTACTTATACAACAACTTAAACCCAAAATAAACCAATATAAAGGAACGCCTTTATACCTATATTAATATAATAAAATAAATAAAATTATATATCCAAACATCTAATACCGCCTTCTACATTTCGACACACAGTTACACAACCCCTTTCAAACATGTGGTCAGCTTCCGGTCAGTTACCTCTTTCTTTGTGAACCTGACGATGACCGAAGAAGGTCGAAACGTTGTTCGCTCTTCTATGTAAAATATTTTCTCAACCCAAACGAGCCGTTTTTGCATATAAATTAAAGTGAAATGTTTTAACTCTAAAATGTGAATTCATTTCTACTAAATATTAATCGTAAACGTAAGATAAATGAAAAATTAATTGAATTTTGAACCAGATACAGATAATAAGATGTCAGATATTCACAGAAATTAAATATGAGAATGGTTGTAATTATTTTATAACAATAATTTTGTATTAGCATTAATAATGTACTATTAATTCCATTATTTTTCAGTTGCTCAGTGCAATATATATATATGTGTAGGTGTAAATAAACTTGTATGAAGTGAAAGTTTAATATAAAGAGCAGATCCTTGTTATTAATGGTTATATACTGATGCTGTATAATACTGAGTACTATAAAGAAAAAGAATTTTAAATCTACAAACCGTTGTCAGTAAATCAGAGTTTAATGTCTCTTTAGGTTTGTCATCATTCACGATTATCCTAGCGCATTTCTTTGGTTTAGTTTTATCAGAACCTGAAGCAGGCTTTCTCATGTTTTCCGCTCTTTCTGTTTTCCTTTCTATTGTGTACTTTTCATTTATTGTATGGGTGTTTATGTGTATGTGTTTTTCTTATAGCAAAGCCACATAAGGATATCTGCTGGGCCCACCGAGGGGAATCGAACCCCTAATTTTACCTTTGTAAATCCGTAGACTTACCGCTGTACAAGCGGGGTCGTTTTTGTCTGCAAGATGGTTGGTTGTGTCAGTTTTGCTTTAACATCATATTATTTTCTCTTTTATTAAACTTATTTGTCGGGGCCTTTTCATAATCAGGGATCATTGAAACAGCTTCTAAAATATCTAACTCACTAGGGGTGATCTTTTCAGTTACAAGCGCCTGGTCTTCTAGCATTGAATAGGCAAAAACTCCACAAGACCCGAGGACGCGGTTTTCAGGGCTTTCCATTCGCCCCGGGCTTTTTCATTTCAGTATCTCTGATTGGTGGAGAAAATCGTCGAGAATGGAAAAGACATTCGGGATAGTTTTATGGACTGTCAGAATCTGTTGTGGGATTTCTCGGAACTTGTCTCTTAATTCTTTAAAATAAGGTGGTCTGTAAGCTCTGTATTTCTTAAATGGTTTCTTTTTTTTCTTTGTTTCTTCCTAAAAACATCAAGAATCATGATAAGTTGATTTTAAATACCATTATATAGAAAATTTATACAGGGCAAAAACTTATAACTGGTTTATATCAATTTAATGGATATCAGCTAAAATAATACGTCTTCAATCAACATTTCTAGTTAAATATCCAAATTTTAAACAAACTAATTGGCTCCATGATTGATTTTTAATGAGTAAAATGGGGGAATGTTTATCTTATATATAGCAAAATATTTACAACTTTAATGATTTGGGGGATAGTATGTGGAAAATATCACATTCCTCTTGTACTAATGAGAACAAAATGTAAACAATTATTTATAAGTTATATTAAAAATATGAGAATGTCAAAAGCAATAAAGAACAGAAGAAATTGAAATGAAAAGGATTTCGGTATTTACAGCTTTACGTTTGAGGATGTTAAATTGCGTGATGCATATTTAAGTTAGCTTATTGTAAATATCGAGAAAATTGTGAGGCAATAAGTTTCCTCCATGTTTATTTGTTTGTTTTTTATCAGAAAGCTACAAAATGGGCTATCTGTGTGTACTCGCCACAAGTATTAAAAGCAGTTTTAGAGTAATGAGCACTCGGTCTTACTACTGAGTTCCAATAGTGGTTCTTAATCTATGACTGCTTTTTCATTTCAATATTCTAACATTCAAGGTTTGTCTGGAAGCCGTTTGGCTTCGAGATGGCGCTGCAACATTTATCAACATCGAGAATATAGATTTGAATTAAAACGCAAGAGGAAGAAGAACACGACAATAATGAAGCTTCATAAAAAATGAAATGAAACATTTTTAAACTTTCTGTGGACCGTAAAAGAATCCAATACTTTCTAGCTAACATAAATGCAAATTCGTTAACCCAAAATAAACCAATATAAAGGAACGCCATTATACCTATATTAATATAATATAATAAAATTATATATTGAGACATATAACACCGTCCTCTACATTCCGACACTCAGTTACACAACCCTTTCTAAACATGTGGTCAGCTTCCGGTCAGTTACCTCTTTCTTTGTGAACCTGACGATGACCGAAGAAGGTCGAAACGTTGTTCGCTCTTCTATGTAAAATATTTTCTCAACCCAAACGAGCCGTTTTTTGCATATATATATCTTTCCAAATGTTAAAACAGTAGAAAATGTGTAATTTTTCCACTTTTGTTGTCTATACATTTCATCATATACTTTCAGTTTATAGACAAACAACAATATCAGGTTATAACATTTGTTGTTAAGAGACATGACACAAAGTGATCGTTGTTATACAGGGAAGCTGTACACCAAACTTGGTTAAGATTCATCCGTAGCTGTGTAACTTGTGCATTTACTGTGGAAACGCATGACGCATAAACAGGGTCAAGTGAGTATACAAATTTCATGCATGTTTGGAAATGGCTGCAGAGATAAAGAAGAAACCTGTATTTTATATAGATATATACAACGTTTCCAGAAGGTAGGTATCATTAGGTGTCCATTCAAACCGTCTACAATTTCCATCCAAAAGTGATACCGTGCCATCAAATTGAAACTTTATTTTAAGGTGGAAGATTAGAGAGTAAAGTTTATAACCTTAACACATTATATTTATAACGGAGTCTAACCTTCACGAAGAACACAAGCATAAAAATGTATAGAAAGTAAGTTAACATACATGATTGAAGATAAATTACATTATTCTTATGTCTGTTTATTTGAAATTAAGCATAGTGATCTATCTGTGCTTTACCCACCACGGCTAACGACACCCGGTTTCTAGCTTTATAAGTCCTCAGACCTACCGCTTTGCCACTACAAGGCTCTTGCTGGGAAAGAGAATAATATGATGACATTTTCTATCATTACATTACTTACTTGAGGCAGTTGAACATACCGCACTTTCCTTGGTCTATTTTTCATAATATTGTGTGGTTTTCTATTGTATTTTAAATGTTTATTTGATTTTACTATTGAGTTTTGTGGTTTTAATGTATTTTTCTCGACGATCACCTCATCTTTTTTCCCCCTTTCTGACTGGCAGCACCATTTCAAACTTATAAGACTACAGAAGAAAACCACCAATAAATAACATAAGTGATTTAATTTAACTATAATTTATACATCAGTGTTATTTCAATTAAAAATAGAATATAATTATAATCTAGAAATAATAATATTTAGCAACCAGAGGCACAGGGGCTTCCTCAACATGTTGAATGGCAGTAATTAAACAGAAATAAAATGTTATAACATAACAGGGATAATTTAATAAATATTATACTTGCTAATAAATTCCACTTTTAATTAAATATCGTATTAAAATAAATACGATAATCATTAATTAAAAAATAACTTCTTTGAATGAAAATGCCTTTTGTATTTATCTCAAGTGTTTTCCAATTACTCTAATTGTAAAAGTTTAGGTTTCCAAATTTTTAACACGTTTCAACTTCAAGTATTTGTAATAACACACAGTACCTTATTGTATTTACATATAAAACTGGTTAAACAATAACATACTTACAAGAACTTGTAATATTGAAAAAACTGCTCCACAATTTAAGTTTTAAATGATGATCCACACATAAATTAGTTTATTATAAATTAATGATGCTAATTTCACCTTATTATTTCTTTTTACTGCAAGTGTTTGTAACCATTATTTATTATTCCAGTTAATGAACATTTTGGATTTCTCAGCCACTTGAAATTTATCATCAAGAATGTACACAAATGGTTCAACTATTATTATCTTAGAAATTATATTAAGATCTATTTAACTAAACATAAGAAAATAATATTTTTCTTGCCTTAAACAAGTTATCAAAAGTATTATTCCTGCTGCACCAATCATGAGGGAATGGGATGATCTAATATTGATGTTACTGAAATGGAAAAATACAAGTTAAAAGAAAATGAATTTAGAGCAGTTTGTTTTTGTTCTGTGATAATATTGAAGGAGATTATGTTTCATACATTATACCTACGGTTAAGAGAACCATATAATGACAGCGTTCTGAGTTACTAGAATCAAATTTCCATTCAGTATTCAAACAGAGATACACATACACATCGATAAAACAGTACAGGTGACGAAGTGTGAAGTATCAGTATGGCTTTACTTCTCCAGTGATAATACCAGTAAATATATTTATTTATCACATTTTAAAATTTATTTTATCTCTTGTTTTTGTACTTTATAATAACCAAATATACTGACTGTGTTTTCACATTAAAATAGTATGATAATTTTATGTAACATGTGACTAAACACCTTTATTTCAGATATATTTATAACAAGACAAAAGACAAGAGTAACGATTTCTCAGACTTTCAAAGATGCATGATTGTCGATACTGACTTGCTTACAATTTGTAAACTGAATACTGTTTATCTGATAGACTACTCATAGAAATCTATAATTAGTGTTTACAAGAACTAAAAACCAAAGAGAACACCTTGAAAAACTATCGGAAACAATTCAAAGTGAATAAACGTTTTTTTTTTAAAGTTGCTACGGGTGGTGAAATGGTAAGAGATGTATTCTTCATGATAGAAAATAATGACCAGTAACATTTTTCCGTCACGACATCTTGTCACCAGCCTTTCTAAACATACTGTCTCATGTTGAAAATAAGCGTTGAATAACATCATTTGTTTTGTAACTTACTTTTGTTTGGAGAAGGACTGAATGATGAGACATTCACTTCTGGTTCACATGGATCTAAAAAACGTCCGTATATGTAAATGGTGTTAACTTTGACAATTAATAATAAAATGCAGGATGAAATATATAATTAATAATTGACTGCTTAGTTTGTTCAAAACAGTGTTTCCTTTTTCGATTTATTTTAAAATTAGAAGTCACAAAGCCAGGTGTTTAAGGCGCTCGAGTCGTAATCTGATGGTCACGGGTTCGATTCCTCGTCACACCAAACATTCTTGCCCTTTCAGTCGCGGGGTCGTTATAATGTAAATGCGGTGGGTGATGATGACTACCTGCCTTCCTTCTAGCCTTACATTGCTAAATTAGGGACGGCTAGCGCAGATGGGCCACGTGTAGCTTTGTACGAAATTCAAAACAAACAAATGTAAGTGAACTAACTACAGAATACATTCAAAAC
Organism: Tachypleus tridentatus; assembly: GCF_004210375.1. Classification (NCBI taxonomy): domain Eukaryota; kingdom Metazoa; phylum Arthropoda; class Merostomata; order Xiphosura; family Limulidae; genus Tachypleus; species Tachypleus tridentatus. Next base: position 27,320,501 of record NW_027467782.1, on the reverse strand, counting down.
ATACAGATCCAGATATAAATGCTTATTTTTACAACAAAGTAACAAATTATACACTAAACAACAAAGAACAATTAGAACCAATTGTCCCAACAAGTATATCTGAAACAAATACAAGACTCATCACAAATTACAAAGACACGATCATAACGAAAGAAATATCCATACATGAACTTCTTGAAGCAATAAAAGCAAATCTCCGTGTGAAGATGAGATACAAGCCATCCTTCTAAAAAAGGGCACTACAAAATTGTTTGACCACCTAAAAGCACTTTTAACTTATCACTATCCTCAGAACACATACCAGTTTCTCGGAAGCATGCTAATATATTAATGTTCAATAAGGAATAACAGCCAGCAAATAAACCTTTAACAAAACCAGTGCACTACTTTCTTGACATTGAGAAAGCATGTGACACTGTATGGTACAATGGTCTACAGTTCAACATGAATGAACCGCGTGGAATGATTCGCTGTAATCTAACGTTTTCGAAACTAGAAAGTGTAGAATAAATGTAGAGGGAACCTTTTCTGAGTACTTTACTCCAGAAGCTGGCGTCCCTCAGGAAGGGGTGGTTAGCCCTATACTCTTCACCATGTATGTAAACAATTTGCCATTGAAGGGTCCTAATCATATTTTCTCCTCACAGTTCACTGATGATGTGGCCGTCTGGAAAAGTGCCACAACAACAACAATAGCAGTCACAAACATATAACCACAACTAAACAAAATAAATAAAATATGGAGAGAGCGATAGGAAAGAGGATAGTGTGGAGAGTGAGAGGAAGAGAGACAGAAGGTCCTTACAGAGCTAGGGTGCGGGGAATCTATAAATCAAATGGCGAGAAATTAAATGTGGGGAAACCGGGTACCCGGAGAAAACCACTTTCACTGGGTGGGCGCGGAAAAACAATACCAACCCAGTACCCAACCTGGAATGTAAAAACATTAATGACATATAAATGGGTAACACAGCATTGTCTGTTTTATCGGTAATGGTTAGTACTGGTCCCTGTGGTTAGTAGTCCAGTTTAATGGTGAAGTATACTTTGCCCAGGCTTAAGGTGTGTCTGTCAGTCGGAATAATTGGCGAGTTTGGGAGTTTCTGTCAGTAGCTTTAGTGTAGTATCGTTTGGTAAGTTTGATGAATCGATCCTTAATTGGTAATAGTTGAGTTAGGAAGTTGAGGTATGTTGCGGGAGTATAGTTGGGGAGGCGGTAAGCGGTTTTAATGGTGCGGTTTCGCAGGTTTTGTAACACTGAGTATTGTCTTTCAGTCATGTTACATGTGGCTGCACTACCATATTCGAAAAGGGGTCTAATGAATGCTTTGTATAATGCGAGAATAATTTTGGGAGAACAGCCTTTGTTGGGGCCACTAATACGTTTAAGAAAGAAAATTCTATTACTTGCTCGGGTAGCGATTTTCTGAAAGTGTGGTGTCCAAGATAGGTTGTGAGTCATGGTAAGGCTTAGAAAAGTGATAGACTATGTGAAGATGATGTTAGTTTTAGTGAGGTTAAGTTTAATGTTTTTGATTTTTTTTCTGAAAAGTTATGTGATTAATATATATATTATAAAGTACTGGGCTGAGTACAGACCCTTGGGGCACGCCTGCATTTAAACTGAATGGGTGTGTGACCGAGGTATTTATCTTAACACTTACCTTACGAATGGTAAGTGTATGGATGAAACAATATCAGACTTTCATTTATATCTTATACACAAGCAACTGGGGAATAAAACAGATTTGTGTGTTATTTTACTCATAGACACACCGGTCACGTTACTGTTGCAGCAACTATATGTGATTATATACCATCATCTTCGTATACTAGATGGATTAACAAAAACCTCTATAGAGGAGTGGTAAGCCTTCAAAGCTTTTTGGATGTTATGCACTCAGCTTCTGTATATTCAAGCGAAATCTTACGAACTGGAAAGATACAAACCATATTTACGAAGTGGATTTTTATTAGCGTAATCTGAATAATCAGTAACTTAAAATTACGGCAAAAGATGTTCCCCATATTACGTATTCAAGTCGATTCAAGGTAGAAATCTTGATTTATCCACAACTTTGTCACACAAAAATTTTACAAGTGAAATACCAAAAGAAATGAAAGGTACCTCAAGGTATAACATAATTGATAAAGAGACAAATTCTGCGTGCTTTCATAAAATTTCAAGTTTCTGTGATTAGTTTAATGAGTTGACTCAGTCACAAATTATATCAAGAAATAAAAGTTTGCTGTTAAGAAACCGTTTTGAAGAACGCGTTTATTTTTCTCACGAATCTCGCACTGTGTAAAACTTTCTATTCCTATCGGTGACAGTAAATGAGCTAAAAATAGATTTAACTTTCTCTTGTTTTCTTCAGTGTATGTTCTAGTAGAAAACCTCACTTGTACTCGAGGATACTGAAGAGATGCTGACAGGTGTTGTAAGTATATATTACACACAATAACGTTAGTAGTTTCCATTAAACATAAAAAGATGAAAGACTTTTAATATAATGTAGTTTTGATACACTAAATTTGTTTTTTGATAATAAACTCGTTGATAGAACTATAAAAATTAACACTGAGTGAATAAATTCGTAGCTATGTACTTTTAACGGCTTTAGATCCATGTCCTCCTGGTCACTATGACAATGGATTACAAACTTACTGCCTGCCGTGCCCAGGAGGGACTTATATGGCACATTTTGCTTCTGACGCCTGTATACCTTGTCCTGGTGATGAAATTACTGATGAAGAAGAAGCTGATACAAAAGATCTTTGTAGAAGTAATGGTTTTCTTTTATTGTTTCTTTGAAAGTTAAAATATGTTTATTTTTGTTAAAACAGGTGGCAACAGTTGTTGTGACGATTTGGTATGTTAACATTTTTTGTCAAAATCTTATATTTACATAAAAACATATATATGACAAAGTGGTATTGTTTTGGTAAAATAATTAACAATTCCATATATATATATATATATTTACTTTTACGAATTATTTCCCCTCTACTTTGAATGATTATATCACGTAGACATTCTATGTACCTAATATTATAACTAAAGTAAAAGTTCTTATTGAAACATATGTAAACAGACCTGGTTTGTTTTTTTAATTTAGCGTAAAGCTACAAGAGGGCTATTTGCTCTAGCCATTCCTAATTTAGCAGTGTAAGATTAGAGGAAAGGCACCTACCGCCAACTCTTGGGCTACCCTTTTACCAACGAAAAGTGGGATTGACCGTCAAATAATAACGACCCCACGAATGAAAGAGCGAGCATATTTGGTGCAACGAGAAGTCGAACCCGCGTCTCTCGGATTACAAGTCGAGTGTCTCGACCACCTGGCTATGCCGGGCCACCATACTATTAGAAAAATCACTTAAAGGTTTTCCTCACGATGGAATTTCTTTATAAATACTTTCGCTCTGACCAGATCATTTATGGACTACATAGCTATAGAACAATGGGACAGCTGTCCGTCCTTATCATGCCTTGTGTTGAGTAAATCATTATAGTACGCTTTTAAAAATAGAGATGGACAGCTGTCTCATTGTTCTATAGCCTCTCTTTTCTTCTAGTGGAGATTGAGAGTCCTTTTTCAAGACATTCGATTTCCAAGTTGGTGGGGAGGTGGACTGCTGAGGCGCATAAATCGCAGTAGAGAGTCTAATGGAACAAGAACACCTGAAAAGTATGATTTAAATATTTAGAAATTCCATATAGAAATATCATTCACTACAGAGTAGGGTGGTGGTGTGGAAGGCATGATAACCTCTACATTAAAACATACAAAAACCAACGAAGTAAGACGTCAAATTTCAATTGACCCCTTAATGTGGGATCCCTCATTCTATCCACAATGCCAATGGTTAAGTTTTGGATTTAAAGTAAAATCAACCAACATGAGTCCTCACGCGTGTATTACAGATGTCGATCTTCCAACCTCAATTATGTTTTCCTTCTGTGTCGTGGGTCGTAGTGGAGGTGCTTAGGAATGTTACAGTTTCTTATATTCCGCTCTCCATCGATGTATCTTATTCCAAGGATGTTGCTGCACCTGGGTTGGTTTTGGTCAGTTTCACTCTGGAGAGACAGTTAATTTATCTGTGATAGACATTTTATGAAGACTGGATATTGGATTCCGAGATTGATATATCATTTTACATATTAAAATGTGCCCTATTCTGAAGTCGGGGGTGGTTTGAGATCCTCTCGGTCTTTTGAACTTCACGTGAAGACAACATGATCATCATCCTTCCACAGCATAGATGTCGGCTCCCAGAAGCATTGGTTTTGGATATTGTTCGCTTTGCTTAGTGCGGTCTGTCACACTCTACACCCACCTGGATTATATTCTCTGATTTGCCTACCGCTCGTATCTACTACACCTTTCTTGGATGGATTTAGAGTATACCTGATTCAGACGTGGTACTGTCTTCCACATCAGTACTTCGAATTTGGCTCTTGTCTCCAGATATGATCTTTGAATGATTTTTACGAAACTTTATTTTCTTCTTTCACACTGGTTCCTCCACCTGTTCATTGTGGGATTCTAGCTATTCATGATGTGCTAAAAATACGTAGGTAGGGCCAAGAAATCTTGATAAAACTGAAATAGAAACTCTTATAATCCGAACGCTTTCGAAAGGTGGACCTTTCTTCTTCAAGGATTTCAGCTATTTTTGTGATAGGATGCAATATATTGTGTCAGATGTAAGTTGTAATTTTCCTAAAATGAAAATGTATTTCCGATTGGTTCTTATCTCATTACGCACTTCCTACATTTCCTCTTCAGAAAAATCTGATGCTTCCAAATTATAGCAGAACTCAAAGTGATATCAGGTAGAATTAAACAGAAAAAGACATAAACGTTGTGACAACACCTGGGCCTGTCATGGCCTAGCGCATTAAGGCGTGTGCTTCGTAATCTGAGGGTCGTGGGTTCGCATCCGAGTCGCGCCAAACATGCTCGCCCTCCCAGCCGTGGGGGCGTTATAATGTGACGGTCAATCCCACTTTTCGTTGGTAAAAGAGTAGCCCAAGAGTTGGCGGTGGATGGTGATGACAAGTTGCCTTCCCTCTAGTCTTACACTGCTAAATTAGGGACGGCTAGCACAGATAGCCCTCGAGTAGCTTTGTGCGAAATTCAAAACCAAAAACAGACAACACCTAGCACTTTCACTGGTGGAAGGTTGTCGCATGACAATTTTAATGAGTAATTTGCAATGGAGGGGAGGCAGAAAGCTTGTGACATGCGTGAAAATAAGTATTGCATATAGAGGGCAAAACTGAATGAGTGAAAGGAGATAAGTACTTGTCGGAAATACATTTTCAGTACAGAAAACTATAGCTTCCATAACAATATCATATAACATTTGATGCAGAGGAAAATATATATTCAGATTAACCAGTTTGTAAAATGATATCCCTGATGTATTGAAAATATTATTTAAAATCACAAAATATTGAAATGTTGAATACTAGAAACATCTTGACCTTTTCTAACCTACGAAGGAATAAAAAACGTGGAGGTTACATCAACAAAAGTTTATATTCAAGAATAATTATTTCAGTGCCAATAAAAGTAGTTGCATAACCAGAAAGAGTTAGAAATGTGAAACTAAATAATTGTACATTTTAATTTAAGGTGAGAATTGACAGTTTATGAAGAATAAAATGACAGTGCAGAAATACATTATTTCCAGGGAACTTTCAAAATGTGATCACAGTAATGGTTACAAGGTTTATAGATCAAAATAATTCATAGTGTTATTAATATTGTAAGGCTTAAAAGCATACATTTACTAAAATGGATTAATTTATGCATATAATCTTGGCGGAACTGTTGTATTAATGATTCAAAACTAGCATCATTTTATAAGGACATTGTGAATGTCACGGCTAAACACACTTCCTAAAGGTTATTAATGCAATTTAAAGGAATGGTCTTACTTGTGTGAATATAATGTACCATTTATTTTTATCAGTATTTTATTGTAGAATTTGTATGATTAAAAATTGTAATTGTCCACAATTTTTTAATTGCTGTATAATAAATTTACAAGAAAAATATACAGTTTTATCACCTCACAAAAATATAAGACAATAAACATGATAATCCGTTACCTTTTAAAAGGTACAATAATTTTACCAGTTGCATGTGGTAATATGTTCACGTACTAGCACATTACAAATTTTAATGATACCACTATGTAACACAAATTTTGTTCCTGGATAGTATGTGTTACTTCTTAATTGCTTATGTTGTAAAAGTACAGAAAATGGCCATTATTTGCTTCAAACCTTGCTTTTGTTACGTGGATAATGAAATTTCAAAATTAACATAATTTCTTTGTTAAAACAGGAAAATTTGCACATTTTCATTTACAAAAGGTCTGAATGAAACAACACATGAATCAAAATCTACATGTATTTTTGTTAAAGTTACACAAAATGTATAGAAATGAGTAGTTTTTCGAGACTTGCGACTGTAATGTAAATCATTTAAACGTATCAGCCCCCAAATAAAGTCTCGGCATTAGACTTTGTTAGACCAAGGCCTCTGATCAAGTCATCGAGGTCTCTTTGGTTGGGGTAGTGTGGGTTTCTCTCACCAGCTGCACCTCTGAAATTGTAATCTGGATCTTCAACGTCGACCTCCTCTTCTGATTTGCTGCTCTCTTTTGAAGATGGCTGCTTTCTTTCTGGCAAATTGGGTACGCTGAGGCGATGGATGATGGAAGGTTCGAATACATGATAGCAAATGCATTCTTATCAACCCGACATTTGGAAAGGACAACCACGCAGAAGTAGCAGTTGGTTGAGTGGTCAGTGGGTTCACGCCAAATTCTTGAAATAGTGAACTCCATGTACTCTGTACCATCCTGAAAAGAGCAAAATAAAATGATTATGAAGAATAAATTTATCTCATCCACAACTAATGTGTAAGAGGTTCATGCAAAATATTTTATATGTGATACTTTTCTATAATATTGGAATTAAAAAAATAAATTAAAATATATTTAAATTTTAAAAGATCTAAAATTTTATATTATAAAATCTTGCTATTCAAACAAGCAAAATTTGTCCATCTTACCTTCTAAAGTTTTTTACAATGTTCACAGGTAAAATGAGGTGCTCAGGGTTTGTTTTGATCCCTGCCAGACATGCCGAAAAATTAATGTAACCAAGCAACCCAGAAAATAACTTATCATTACCGAACTTTTAATAATGCAGTAATATAAACAATTATAATTGTTTAAATTATAATTATAAATAATACGCAATAATTTTAGTGTGGGAGGAGGCAGCCACATTTGCTTTTGACACAATAACTTTATATTTCCATTCTCAGCTTCTACCAGTATGTTATCTCTTATGAGCATCTGTAGTTTTTAATATGCTTGATTCATCTTCCTGGTATGTTTTACACACAATGTTTTATACGTGGTTATAGAAATTATTTTATTCAAGAAAGGTTGAGTTTGTTAAATTATTAGCAGCTTATACAATACACTCAAATGTAACATTATCTACAAAACTGTAAACATTGTTTAGTGTGTAATACAATAAATATTAAATTAGTAAATTTTCAGTCTCTCACACAAAATACAATCCAATGTAATCTTTTATAAATGTTGGGAAACAGATTACAGCATTAATTACCAATATATAAAATGAGTGTACTTCAAAAAACGAAAAACATCTTTTGACGTAGAAAAATAAAAGTTAGAAATTGAAGAATTAACAAAAATGTATAAAAGTGGTCTTTACAAATTCACGTTTTCTTTCTAAGAGAAACTGATAGTTCAAATGAAATACATATTGTATAAACTTACAAAGTGGTTTGGCATGAAAATGGGTTAAAAATTTACAATTATAAAATTGATTTTCTCGAAAAATCACAAACTAATTAAAGTTATCAAGAGCATATATTTAAAAACTACTGCAGGCAACAGTCTAGTCTTTCAAGATTACATGGAAACATGAAAAATCTACTGTGTATGTTGTGCAAGTAATATTATGCTGAGCATTGTTTATCTATAATAACAAAATGGTGTGTATCTGTGTATGTGTGTGGCCACCATAGCTCTAAAAGGAAAGAACCTTGAAATGTGACATTTTGCACCCTTGCTAAGTGGATCTCGACGGTATGCATCTGAGTATTAGTACTTATACACCTGTGTATGTATTCTTTTTATGTGGAAAGGTAGCAAAAGAAAAGAAGTGGTACCTTGTATAGCAACTTCACGAATATAAAATAGTCAATAAATTTTCGTGTAGATGTTTTCTAATAATGAGTTTTATGTCATGTTCCTGAGCAAGAAAACTATATAGGTTGTAGTTTTATGCTGCAATAGGCTCAGAATATCTACAATCACATAGGCTCAGAATATCTACAATCACATAGTCATGTAGCATAGGTGGTCTGGGTCCCTTTTGGTGGCATAACAGGGGAGGTAGTTACATGCCATTTTATTATGAGATGGGGCTCATACCATCCCACCAGTAATCAGAGTCATATGTGATCTGTGAATTTCATACAAGGAAGCCCGTATCCACCTCGATCACACAAAATATATCCACCTAAAAACAAGACAGTTGCTCGGTACATTCGTTCATATAACATATAATACATAGAAAAACCAATATGTCTTGGTAATCGTACTTTCCTGAAGTGGCTTTTGTCATGTTACTTAGCAATAAAAGTATTGCTTAATATCGTACTGTAAATATAAAACGAAATATTTTTTTATAGAACTTCATTTTTCATTGAAAACATTGGTGGCATAACAGCAAATACCTTAGTTCAAAAATAATTTAAGTTTAAAATTACCCAGAGGTAGTTACTCAAGGTTGTGGGTGTCAACCTACAAAGCCAAATAAATACTTTATTCATAGCCAGCTTTATACTGGATGTTGCGGTTTGTAAGATCCTTTACCTCTTGGCAACAGATGTTAAAACAACTAATATATCAACCAAATAACATGATGAAAGTAATTCTGGTATTTTATTAATGTACAGAAACTTTGATATTTTTTGTTTTAATTAATTTTTATGTTGTTATCTCCAACTATCACAAGAAATACATATGCATATATAAAATATTGAACACAACAAGCACACTGATTTAACTTTTAAATAAATTAATATTTCATTTAGATACTCCAGGCAATACAATATTTTCATCTCAACAACATAGTTCATAGAGATATTAAAAGTTACAACATTTTACTTGGGAAAGATTGGACCATAAAATTAGATAAGTCTTAAACATATAATGACTTAGTGAACACAAGCATTTCTAAGTATTTTAGCTTGTCTGTAATAATTTGATGTTAACATAGATTACTTGACAACATATATATATATTATTAATATGCTGACTAGCAGTTATTTACAAGTTATTTATGTTTTCTTTTTCTCTCACATGGTCACTTTATTTTTGTTTCTTTCCATCATATAGCTGTTTCGGAAAAAGTGCTCAGCTCTCCCCAAAACAAAATAAGCGAACATCATTGGTTGAAACTCGTCACTGGATAGCTCCAGAATTAGTAAGAAGGATAGAGTATGGACCTGAGGTTGAAATTTGGTCCCTTGGTATAACAGCCATTGAAATGGTTAATGGTCAACCTTCTTATCATTAGGAAAATAGTGACATGGTAAATATTGGTAACTAGTAATTACAGCCAATATCCAAGTTCTTAAAAGCTACATATTTATACTTTAAAACACAATCGTACGCTTTGTCGAGAATGTCTTTCACCAACTACAGGGAATAGCTATAATAAAGACAAAAACAAGACTTCACATTATTCAAACATGAAGATGTATTCAAGATAATGATGAACAGTTGAACGATCAAGCAACAATGAAGATTTGAGAAAACTGTATACAGTAACAAACAATTAATTATTGAATGTACATGTTATATTATTATATTTCAACTTCTTAAACTATAGTATTTTCTGTAATAGTATCACTACCATTTTGTTAACCCTCCTATAAATAAACACTAACACAATAGATAACTCACCCGTGTTATTTAACTAGTATAAAGGTATACCTCTAGTAATATTTAGACATTATTAGGAAAGATTATCCAAATATTTGTACACACTGTTAAGTTAGGTTATTGATTTAGTCATCAAGTCGCACTCTTTTTCAGGTATTTGATTTGATATCAAAAGTGGAAAACCAAACATTGAGAATAAAGATAACTTGTCTCCAGTGTTTCGAGACTTCCTGTACAGGTGTCTAGAAGTGGACATAAATAAACGATACACTGCTTCTGAACTCTTAGAGGTGTGGTATAAATTGCTGTTATTTTACTAAGCTATTTTTGTTTGATTGACACTAGAGAAATGGTATATTATAACACCCATCAAGCATTTGGAAACATCAGTTGAGTAACGTTTGTCATAATTAGAACGACGAAGAAAATCGTTAGAATGAATGGAAACAGTTTGTCCAATGTGAGCTTTTACCCCATTTTGAAGAGTATGGTTTGTTTAACGTGTAAAAATTGCAAGTAACCCCTGTACTTTGCACTATAAAACCCCTACTATGCGGGTTCGCGTCCGCATTGCGCTAAACATGCTCGCCCTCCCAGCCGTGGGGGCGTTATAATGTGACGGTTAATCCCACTATTCGTTGGTAAAAGAGTAGCCCAAGAGTTGGCGGTGTGTGGTGATGGCTAGCTGCCTTCTCTCTAGTCTTACACTACTAAATTATGGACGGCTCGGTGCAGTGGGCTAAAAACCTACTCACTTAAATACCTTTTGAGAATCTTGTTCCTTGATGGAATCGAGTGGTGAATGAATGATGAATGATATACGATATATAGTTGTCACTTACACAGACGGACTCTTGTATTATTCTAGATATAACAGACATATCAGATGCGTAAGGTAGTGTTTTGATATATAAAATAATAGAAACATAATTAGAGTTATACCAATAAAACGGCCTGGTTTAATCATGTGGTTATGTCCTTTGATTTTATTCGATCAACAATTCCTTTATAGTACAAATGGTAGGAAAGGCAAAATCAAATGAGATGAAATCAAAATAAATAAATAAACACCGTATCGCTGTATCTGTTAACTAATGTGAAACTTTTCCAGTAATCTGTATTGAGTAACTTCTCCTCAAACATTTAGATTTTTTCATGAGGATGGTGTTGACGAATAACCGTTTTCCCTTCAGTTTGTCACCAGAAAACTAGGAACAGCTAGAGCAAATAGGTCTTGCCTAGATTTGTGCGTTGGCCAAGTGGTTAGGGCACTCAACTTGTAATCTGACGATCGCGGGTTCGAATTTCCGCCACACCAAAATGCTCGCCCTTTCAGCCGTGTGAGCGTCATAATGTGACGGGCAATCCCACTATTCGTTGGTAAAAAAGTAGCCCAAGAGTTGCCGGTGGGTGGTGACGACAAGCTGCCTTCCCTCTAGTCTTACACTGCTAAATTAGAGACAACTAGCACAAATAGCCTTCGAGTAGCTTTGTGCGAAATTCAAAACCAAAAACAAACTATTGAAATCTTATTAGTTTTGAAGATCAGAATATTTGATACAGTTAATTGTAGTTATTAATCCCTATATAACACCATGGAATGCAGTATTTGTCACATAAGTTATATATTCGAATATTCATTAACTGATTTTTTAAAATTTAAATCTGATTACAATGTTTATACATTTATAACTACTCAATTATAATTTATATGTGTCATGAGAGATCTGTTAGCAGTCTTATTGTGGTTGATATCATAAATACCGACAAGACTTGTATTCTCAAAAGAAATTGCAAAGCAAAACTTCGAATAAATTTTATTTGCTTTAACTAAATTTCAAATTGAAATCTTAGGCAGGTGTTGTTATTGTTTATTAAATCTAAATTACTTGAGTTATTACTGCATAACATAAACATGATTATAATTTCTCAGTTCAACCAATAACAGAAAACAATACACTTTGCAATCACCAATCATTATTGTTAGTAAAACGTTTTTCCACCTAACAATGCCACTTCAGTTCATGACGTCATTCAAACAAGAATTCTTTGTGCGCATAGTAACACTGATATTTCACTTAGAAACAATACAGAAAGTGACTTACAAAGCGTACAGTGCAGAGAGATTTCAATGGCTAATTACACTCAATTATTTTATATTTTCGGTAGTTTCCTGCTTGTTTCAGGTTTTAAATTCGTCTACGAAACTGAACTTGGTTCTACTCTTACATTAATATGTTCAAACCAAGCTTATAAAAGAGGGAGAGAAGAACCAGTTATTTGGTACTCAAATCGCAATGAACTAGTTATTAATAATGAGAGAACGCAAATAAAATACGGTGGCAAATTAGTGCTAACCGACGTGGAATTTGAAGACACGGGAATTTACACATGCAAAAATCGTGAAGGTGATTACAAACATGATGTCAGAGGTAAATTCAAAGTTTTTTTGTAGACCATATTTTTATTTATTAAACGATAGTAATTTAACAGAAATAACATCTAAATTGATATCGTCCATCTTGCTTTTAAATTTCTTTCACCATAACCTTTTCGTTTGACATTTCACTCACCATGTGTATTGATTATAAAAATAATTGCCTGTGTATACGTAAGATTACACTATGTAACAAAATTTTACTTTTTCTTGTTCTTGGGGACAAAATGTTATTTCCTAATTGCTTATGCCTAAAGTAAATGGTAAAGGCCTATTCTCTTCAAACTTTACTTTTGTGACTTGGGAGCGTGTACAACGAAAACATGATGGGGGGAATATATTTGGAAGCTGATACTTGAAAGGGATTTATATATTTCAGTCGCAAATCTCGAAAAAGTACTTCTAAACATCTTTGTATAACTTTAATATAAATACATGTAAATCTTGATTCATATGTTGTTTTATTCAGACATTATGTAAATGTGCCCGTTTCTACACGTGTATTGACTACAAAATTACTTATATTACCCATGTATACATAAGATTATGATGACAACAGTATCACTTTTAACTTAATTATTTCACAATAAAAATTTCATATTATGTGTTACTTATTTGTAAACAACCAAGTGCAATGTTCATACGAAGAAAAAGAAAATTAATTCTGTCATTAATTATCGTTTGTAAAACATTTGAAATTAGTTTAATTGTCATTAAAAATTCGATAACCAATATTTTATCAATCATACTATATGTTTGTGATATTTATTTGTAAGTCACGGTAGAACAGAATTTATCAGAACAAGTTTATGACATTGCTTAACATTTCTTAAATGGTGTAATGTAACCGAAAATTGGTAGCTTTTGGGAAAGGTATGTAACAGACCTTTCCAATGTAAATTTTTATATGCCCATATCATGAAAATATATTCAAATGAGAATTTAAATTTTTAGAAACAAATATATTTATTGTACGTAAGAGCATCGAAGAAATAATTTTAGTTAGCCAGAACAATTTATGAACAATTCATAGAAAGACGTGCAATAAGTCGTACGAACACAAATGTCAGGATAAAAAACGCTAAAGTGTCCCAGGCGACAGTACGTAAAAAATATCTCAGTCTTCTAACCGCTGAGTAATTAGATAGATATGCATGTTATTGTACACACACACACTTACCAGTCTCGTCACTGATGTAGTAATTATAGATTTCTATATGATCAGAGACTAGATGCATTATGGTAAACCTGTAGAGAGAAGTGATGAGGCTCCAAAGTTATTTTGATTTAATGAACTCAACTTGTGAAAGTTGAAGCAAAGTCTTCTGAACTGTAAAGATACAAATTATATCTACGAAGTTTTTGAGAACGTATTTTGAATAAACAACACTTTAAATTTTCAGTGAAAGGTGTTAGATCGCAATATTATTTATCTTGATAAATTCACAAAAAAATTAAGTATTTACTTTTATATTAACTTCAAATGAAAAATTTTCTCGGAATGCATTTCATCCAATTTCTGCATTATAAGGATATTATTTGATATTTTGTTTTTGCAAGACACAATCATATACTGATACATTTTACCAACGTAATATTCCCAAAAGAACCTGTATTTACATGACTGATATTAACATAAACAATGACAACAGTTTAACGTTTAACTGTGACAAATAAGAATTTTGCAAGGGAAACACCAACAAAAATCAAATGTACCAATAAAAAAAAGATCGTGTGTAATTTCATAAATTTCCAAGTTTCTGTGATTAGTTTCATTAGTTAACTCCATTATGAAGTACATAAAGAAACAAAAGTCTACTGTTAAGAAACTGTTTTGACACGTTTTATTTTTCTCACGAAAAGTAACATTTATGTTGTTATTTTACAACATTATTTATTTTTAATATTATAACTAGTGCGTCGTGCTCATTGTGAAAAACCTTAAAATTCAAACGGTGACACAAAACGTGCTAATAAAAATATTAACTCTCTGTTGTTTTCCCCAGTGTATGTTCCAGCCGAGAATCTCAACTGTACTCGAGGATACCGAAGAGATGCTGACAGGTGTTGTAAGTATATATGATACTCAATTACTTTAAACTGTTCACATTAAACACAAATAGATGAAAGACTTTTAAAAATATGGAATTTTAGCTAAACAAATATGTTTTTTGACACAAAAGACGTTGTTAGAACAATAAAAATTAACACTGGGTAAATAAATGTTTAGCTATGTACTTTTAACGCTTGTAGATCCATGTCCTCCTGGTCACTATGACAATGGATTCCAAACTCACTGCCTGCCGTGTCCAGGAGGGACTTACATGACATCTTTTGCTGCTGACGCCTGTATACCTTGTCCTGATGACGAAATTACTGATGAAGAAGGAGCTGATAATAAAGATCTTTGTAGAAGTAATGGAACAAAAGGGTTTTAAAGTTTTCTTTTATTGTTTCCTTAACATTTTAAAAATGTTTATTTTTGTTCAAACAGATTGTTATAATACGATACTTCTTCATAACTTTCATGGTTTTTAATGCATTAAAAAGCTTTGCTTTTACTTGGAAATCCTACCACTTGTTTTTAAAGATGGGCTCAAACGTTTACGACAAATAGTATTAAATAGCTGTCTTACCTCCAGTATATCATTTCAAAATTAGGAACGGCTAACGCTGAAAGTCCTCGTTCAGGTATCCGCGAAATTGAAAAACAAACAAATATAACGGTGTCTCAATATCACATCTGTGTGCGTCACATTATTACAAAAAAGACGTAAAGATATTTAACTAAAACAGTGTATGTCCCAAAACATAACTTATATCTTAGAAAGAATTGTTACCAAGTAAACGAAAAACTTCATCAGTAGTGACGTACGACGTTCAATGTTTGTGGTCAAAATGGTATCGTTCTTTATCTGGGAAATTTAGAGTAAAGAGAAATTTGTAAAAATTACTGTTTTTAATATTGTTATAAAAACGCAGAAACTACCATTCAGTGGATACGATTCGATAGCAAAATATAATTATGCACCATAATAAGTGAAGTAGTTAATTATAAAACTAATCACAGTAAGTGAATACCGATTAAACAAACTGACTTTATTAAGTAGTCAATGGAAAGACAGTGTGTTTAATTTGTGTTATACATCTTTACAGTTTTAATGAATCTAAGTTGATTTAACTCACTGTGTTATACTGAGTTGTATAATATGTCAATTATCGTAAAGAAAATGTCGAGATTTTTCTTATATCGTCTGATCACGTGTGTTTGGAATGGAAAGTCAGTAGGTTTCTTGTTGTATTGTCTATTAATGTAAATATGTTGGAAAACCAAGCTTATTTTATGTTATATAACTATATAGTTGGAGTTATTGCATAACTCTATTACTTGTCTACTAGTAAGGAGCTCAAATAATATAACAAGCGTCATTTTTCTTTGCTAATTATCTGTTTAAAGTGTAAAGAAAAAATATATATACAGTTGGCAAATTGTAAAGGTTGTTATGAATGTTTAATATGAAAATATATTATGTTATATAACTATATAGTTGTTGTTATTACATAACTGTACTATTTGTCTACTAGTAAGGAACTCAAATAATATAACAGGCGTTATTTTTCTTTGCTAATTATCTGTTTAAAATGTAAAGAAAAAATATATATACAGTTGGCAAATTGTAAAGGTTGTTATGAATGTTTAATATGAAAATATATTATAAATGTAAAAAATATCATATTTATTCAATTGAAATTTTAATATGTTAATGAAGATTATTGTTGAACTTAAAGAATTATACACATTACTATTATTGTTAACTTACATTTAAAGTTTAATTTTTCGGTTTTACATAATCGGTAGAGTACGTAAAGTGATTTTAAATACGACTTTCTGTCTTAAGATCGAATTGAAGTGGTTCAGAAGGCTACGCTCCACTTGACTTCAAAATCTACAGTTCCAAGATGTGCTTGGTGGACAGCACTCATTTTGATGTGTCTTACTGCTTTGTGGTAAGTTACGACTGCAAGTTTTAACTGTGATGCATTATCCATAGCTTATTTAATTACAATATGTATTTTAATGGACTTGAAACACGTGATTCTTATTTATTTATTTTCTGTAATGATCATGCAGCGTACTTTGTTTTTTCTACACCTGGAAATCTATACCTCGGGAAGAACGGAATGTTTTGAAAAACCGTGTCGAACACAAACAGCCAGGTGATGAAAAGATAACCACTGATGAATTGGATATTTTGGAGGCTATGCCACTGATCCCTGAATGTGAGAAGAAGGTCTCTGCAAATAACGTTAAGAAGACAAAACTAATATACTAAGAAAGCAAAAGTGACCAAACGAACAACCCTGGAGACGATATATGAAAATGACCTAGAAGAAAGGAATACATTGGTTCGAAATTCAATTAAGTTCTTATTCATCTTACGTTATAATTAATATTTGATGCAAGTAAATTCACATTTTTACAGTTAAAAAAAGATGCGTTCAGAGAATCTTTAATGTTCAGAGTCGTTTGAATGCGTGCAATTTTTTTTCTCCAAAATAGACTTATACATGTTTGATACCATTGAGGTCTAATAAGTCTATATGCTAGTTAAACTGATGAATCACCTCTTCTTCAATCTTAGTACATGTTGGAAGACAATTACCATCCATTAAACTGAAGCCAGAGCCAATCATAACAATATATGATTGTGTAAGAAGTTTGCATTACCTTTACTGATGTCCATAGCATTAATAACATCTGGAAAACATAAAGATCAGAATGCCCTTTCGTAATTTTTCATTCACATACATACTACCACTACTGATAATAAAAGCGAATTATTTTGTACATTAGTGGCACCATAATATATCACTTCCGCTCATATTGCTCACTTTATTTCGTTTTTTAACTGTATGTACAATGAAATGACGTCATGTTGGAGCTTTGAACATCTGATTCAGATATTATCAGGTTACACATAATCGGTATATAACGGCAATTTGCTTTAAAGGTGGATTGGGACCTTCTTAGCCAAGTACCAGTGTATTTGTGCCATTTTGTTGCAAGTGGTTCAACTATATCTTGTTGATGACGCTTTCAGACATTTTACAACAGTTTTTTTTCTTCTTTTGACTGTCAGCCAACTTTCATTGGTCTGAAAGACATTTAGTGAAATATCCAGTTCTCTTCTTTCGGACTTGACCAAAATTATTGATTGTTTTAAAACGCATTAAGGTGCGTGATTTATTCCAAAGTTGCAAAAAAATAAGACAGTTTGAAAACTATTTCTCTCTGTAACATAAGGTAAATAACCAGTCATTTGTAGTTCAGATCACATAACTTTTCATGCTTAAATTATATAAATTATATCTGTCTAGTTTTATAACAATAAATTGAGTAGAACACTTGACATTTAATTATAACCGTACTTTTATCTTGTCTCGTTATATAACAATAAATTGAGTAGAACACTTAACATTTAATTATAACCGTACTTTCATTTTGTCTAGTTATATAACAATAAATTGAGTAGAACACTTGACATTTAATTGTTACCGTACTTTCATCGTGTCTAGGTAATAATATAAACAATCTAGTTATCCTTTGTGAACGTGTAAAATATAAATGGAAAACAGTATTTAAGCTATTGTCTGCTGTATATCATTCTTTATTCACTGCGTGAAACAATGTTTGAAATAGTTTTTCTAGTTTCCAGAAAACATTTATGAGATAACTGAAACCAATTTCATAATTTATAATTTTTATAGAAACATTTATTTGGTTTTATGCATGTTATAGTAAAATTATTGCTCAAATTTTGAGTGTTGCACCACTAAACATAACTATATTCTACATCTTCAGAGAGAAACACCAGCGTCAAAACAAGGAAAAGCTATTAAAGAATATATCCAGCGACCTCTGTTTCCTAGAAATGTGAACAATTACGATGAACTTATTATCGTTAAACCAAATAGTAAACAAGGACATCGAAAAAAAAAGGTTGTTATTCTTATTGAAAATTCTGACAGCCAAGATACATTTATCATTGGAAAAGTTCGGAAACAAACCTGATTTTTCTTCAAAACTGAGAAATAGAATTAATAAACGAATTTATAAAACAGCCATTGTTAATATGTTCACTCTAGAGTTAAGAGAAATCAAGATGGATTTTACCTCCACACTATACAGTTACACGAATGGGATTGATACTTACAAAATTGCACAAACTTTTTAAATTCAGTATCATTGATATTATTGGGTTATCAGAAACTTACATGGTAATTTAACTATTTACGTTTATGTTCAAGTAAATTAAATATAAACTCTAAAAACTTAGTCTTAACATTTTATCGGAACATTCATAACTATTATTGAAATTTAAGAGACTGTGGCTTTAGTTCAACAATTCACAAGCGTTTTTTCATGTTTTTTATTATTTCCTTTTTTGCAGCATTTACTTATTACAATATATAATGTTAAAACTTGTTTATAATATTAAATCAAAAGTAACGAAATGTTTGTATACATATTTTTCGCCCATTTAAATGTAACAGCTATTATACATTAAATGCTCATTTCGGTAATAATTGTGTGTTTGTTTATATTGTTTGTAATATAGCTCTAAGTAAATTTACTGTCATAATATAGTCCAGCAATTCACAGTTGTTACACTGAGATTTACATGCAACATTTTTTTTTACTGAAATGTATGATCTACATGAACTTCTTCAATTTCTACGTTTAATGTGTTTGACATAGTTGATTACTTCGCTTAAGCCACGTATTGGTTCTTCAATTATTACACATTGATAATTTTCTTGTGCTTTGTCTACATGTTGGATTACGTATTAATTATACAACATTTTCAGTAGAATTGTTGTGATATGCCTATGACATATTCTGTTCTTATCTTACAGTTTATATTTATCGTTTTCAAATGGTACTCAGTGATTAACGTGTAACACTGTTAAGATATAATTTACATGCACCATTTTCGGTTATTAAAGTATTATTGACATGTGTCATCTTTCAGAGTGACGTGTAGCTGTTAGAGGTTGCGTCACACTGATTGTTACAGTTTATGCCTGAAATCAATAAACTAAAAGTTGAAATACATTTTTACTTTGTGTCTATCAGATGTGCTGGAACTCTAAATAAAGATAGCTTAACTGACTCTCGACCATAGTTAACTAGTTCACGTGTTTCACGTGCATGTATAGCGTGTCCTCTGCATAAGGAACAAGACTCTTTCCATCATCTGATAATGAATGAATGAATGTCGTCGGTGTTTGGGTACATACCCTGGAGGGTCAGGTTCTCTAAGACTTCTTCCTCCAACATCTGATAACATGGAGACATGTTTTGTTTTTTGAAAAGGACGCCAGTCTTCCATAGGAAGGTCGTGTAAGTTAATAATCAACTAGAATTTTCTTATCATCAAATTCAATACACGTGCTCTGCCTGTAACTTTGTTGTTGCTCTAGTGGCTGGAGTCGAGGATATTTTAATTTCGTGGTTGTTTGATCTTAATTAATTCGTCCTGACAGAAAATGTCGGACAAAAACTTAATACAATTCATCACACGATAAAACGAATATTTTATTAGTTTAAGAAATAAATGTTAAAACTAAACCGTCCTTTTAAATCCGATGCAGAATATCCACAATCAGGAAAACTTCAAATTTTTACTCTCTCATGAATTAGATTTTTCAGGAAAACAATTTTCAACTCACAGCAGTACTGATGCATAGTGCAGAATAATTTTAATATTTTAACTACCAAAGATTGCCATCGTGCTATTAAACAGAGAAGGATAGATTCAGAAAATCAGATGCTTCACTATAAAGTGGTTATTTCTAATAATTTTTATATTTGATTAAATATTAATTTCATTATTTTTAAGAGAATTGTCAGGAATATTGGACAAATCTAATAACTGCAAAAGAGGGAGCTTCTATTTTATTGATCAACTGCCTGATCAGAAAATGTCAGTTGATAAATAATTTTGTTTGAATTTCGCGCTAAGCTATACGAGGGCTATTTCCGCTAGTCGTCCTTAATATAGCAGTTAAAGACCCACCGACGATTGTAGGACTACTATTTTAAAAATAAATAGTGGTACTTAACATGACTTTATAACTTCCCCTACCGACGAAAGGGCGAGTATGTGTGACGTCGATTCGACCATGTGACCCTCAAATCATGGAACGAGCGTCCGAACCACCTAGCCAATTAATAAATTATGAAAATTTTGAAAAATGTCGTCCAATTTGATAATACAAAAATATATTATTATATTTACAATAAAATCATGTAATTCACTTTCTTAGAAACGTTTGTCATTTATACTTAAATAATTAGGTTGCTCTCCTACCTTCAGTCAAACCATAATCATATTCAAATAATGGCGTATTCCACTTACCTTGAACAAAATTATCTTCCTATTATGCTTCAAAATTTGAATTGTATTTTATTTATTGTATTTTGACTTGTACAGTTATCAAAATTAAATTCAATAAAGCTTCTTTGTTTTGTATTTCATATGATTATTTTCCTTTTATATTTTATTTTGCACGTCTAGTTATATCAAAGACTACTGACGAAGAATAACGTTAATAAGTTTCAGATATTTAAAGTACTAATTTATTCTAATACTCGAGTCATCATTCAAAAGTATCATCTAAACTATTAAGTACAGGCTATAAATACATCTCGGTATTTATGTACACTATACAATATATTGTAGAAAAATATCATTTTTCATAATGAAAATAACAAATCAAACAAGAAAATCTTAGAAATGAAGTATTCTCCCATTTTATTTTTCTTTACCTTAGGTACATTTTCTAATTTTCCACAAATGTATAATTCACAGTAGACAAAAAAATCAAACTTAACAGAATGTTCTCGCGCTTTCGTAAAGTACATTTTTTTTAGTTGATTAACACAAAATCGGAGTTCGATTATTTAATCTATCGTTTCTTTATTCACTGAGAGAGCACGTCCTGGTGTTAGCATACCTGGAGGATTTATTATACGCATCCCGCTGTTAAAAAATTTCTCTCACACTTTTGCAAAATGGATTCGCTACAAGAGGGACAGTAAAATTCCATTATTTGTAAAACAGTTGATAATGAATATCTTTTTCTAGCTGTCTTTTCTCTAGTTCAAAATACAAAACTGCTGAGCTCACAAAGTACTTGCTCAGCTTTTCGCTAAAATTATGAAACAAACAAAAACACCTTCACTTCGTTTTTATGAGTCTAAAAACACACACCTAAGATTATTTATTATACTTTTCGTGATGACACCTTTGTATTTTATGTTTCATCAATCACTTCAAAAAGAAACATTCGAGGTTATTTCACCTGATTTATAAGAGAGCTTCTCTTTTCATTAAGGACATTTTTCATAAACTAAATTATGACGGCGATATAATTTAGGAGTGTCTTTGAGATCTTATGAACATGATAATCCATGTTAAAAACTGTGTCTAACAATCGATTCTGAACATTAAGCTCTAATCTAACTGTAATTAATATACTCACAAACGTAAATAACAATAAATATCTATTTTCCTTAACTCATTCAGCACCTTTATTTTGTACAATGTGTAAGCAAAGTTCATCGTTTTTCTGTAATCTTAATGACGAGAAAAACCACTTGTAGATAAAATATATACACTGCTAGCCAAAATCTTAAGGCCAATGAACATAAAGAAAAAATATGCATTTTGCGTTGTTAGACTCAACCACTTATTTGAGTAGAGCTTCGAAAGATGGAAATAAGAAAAGGAAAAAACAACAACATTTTTAGCATTTAATAGGGAAAATGTGAACACTATGAAATAAGCCTAAATACTAGCTGGTCAAATGTTTAAGACCATACCAAAAAGAAGTCCTAAACAGGATAGGAAATGCCCAACAAGAGGTCTCAGTAGTGAGTTGCACGGCTGTCATTGCGAATAACTTCAAACATTCGCTTTGGTATGATCGACAGAAACGTTTGCAGAAGACTGACTGGAATGTTATTCCAAGTGGTGAAGATGGCTTTATGAAGATCATGCACTGTTTGAAATTGACGTTCATTTCTATAGACTTCCTTTGCCATCCACCCCAAACATTTTCATTGGGGTTCAGTTTGGACGAACACGCTGAATGGTCCAAAAGAAATGCGTTATTCGCCATGAAAAAGTCCTTTGTCCTGCGGGTATTGTGGATTTCAACGTTGTCCTGCTGAAAGATCCAGTCATTTTTACACAAGCGAGGGTATTCAGTCAATAATGATGACTGCCAATATCGCCAGCTGCTGTTTGACGCCCTTGTATAACCTGAAGCTCCATTGTTTCATGGAAGAAGAAAGAACCCCAGATCATGATGGAAGCTCCTTCACTGTGTCGTGTAGAAAATGTCTTCGGTGGGATATTCTTGTCGTGCCAATAATGTTTGAAGCCATCTGGACCATCCAGGTTATTTTTTCTCTCATTAGAGAACAAAACATTTGTCCACTCTTCTACGTCCCATGTTTGGTGCTTCTCAGCAAAGTTTAAAAGAGCTGTTTTGTGGTGTGGAAGGAGGCGTGGCCTACGAACACGTTTACGTTGTCTAAAGCCTTTCTCTTGTAAATGCCGTCTTATTGTTTTTGAGCTGCATTCTGCGTCCGATAGGGCCTTAATCTGGTTCTACGATTGGCTGGTGTTGTCTTGCCGGACAAACCGTCGAATCCTAGTGCTCAACGTAAGCGAAATTTTTTGGTCGACCACTTGAAATTCTCGTTCCGGTCAAGGTCTTTAAATATATTTGCAACAGTAGTTTTACTACGTTCAATCTCACCAGCAATGGCACGTTGAGAGATACCTTGCTTTAGCAACTTGACAATTCTGCCACTTTCACACTATGTCAAGTTTTCAGCCTTTGCCATATATTTTCCTCAATGTAACACAGGAGATTGTTAGTGGAAGATGTTGAGAACGCTAATGCTTGAACACAAATGATTAAATTTCGTTACGTGTTTACCTATTAACGCTTCGTTTGAGTATGGTAATAAAGTTGTGTTTTTTATTTTCCCTTTTATTATTTTCATCTTTCGAAGCTCTTCTCAAATGAGTGGTTGAGTCTAAAACAGAACACAAAAAATCACCTTCACACGTTTTCGAACACTTCAAATCAAATAAAACAATATAACCATAAAAAAAACCAATTACTAAATAAAGAAACCAACATAAACAAACTCAAAATCAAAGAAGCATTACTTATACAACAACTCAAGCCCAAAATAAACATCAAACATTTAAGCACGCCCTCTACATTCCTTCTCTCAATTACACAACTCTCTTCACACATGTGGTCAGCTATCAGTCACTTACCTCTTTCTTTCTTTGTGAGCTTGACAACGATCGAAGAAGGTCGAAACGTTGTTCGCTTCTCTTCTTATAAGTTTTCTTAACACATACAAGCAGTTTTTAAATATATACATTTGTGTATCAGATCTCTGGATTCTATCAGAACATGACGTGTATAAAATTCAACTTGTTACGTATTATTCTTTATCCTTGACGAGTCTCCTCTTTATTACGTTACTTACTTTACGTATTACTGATTCAAATCAGTACAAATATGAATTTGAAAATAGAAGATAAATAAATGTTAATACGTATTAAATTTATGATATTTTGTAACAAGTTTGAAAGAAACAATGTTCTTTTTTAAGACAAATAAATTTTAATACAAAAATTATAACTTATGAAAACCGTTATCACTAAGAGTTATTACAAATGCTGGATTATATACAACAGTTTTATAAACTTGTAGACGTTAATAGTGCTACTCCTCGTTTAAGCTATTTAGTTTGATAGGCTGCACATCCTTACAAGCTGAATTTTTCCGCCGAATATATTTAACATTTTCGAAGTAATAATAATGTAAAGTTGATTAACTGAAGTTGAACTGTTTGTAATGTTAAAAATCTATAAATGCTGCTAGCCAAATTGTGTAGTTTTCCGATTAGTTAGGGCTAATCACAGTTCTAATATTGCATTCTGATGGTAAGTGACTAACAACATTCTTCACGTAATACTGTCTCTCGGTTTTTATATGAATCAAGCGCGTCGTTCGAAGTTTCAAGAATGTTCTAGTGCGATTTCGTAAAAGAAATTTTGTGTACTACTCTCAAGAAATTTCTACAAATTTCTGGGAAAGGCTGATTTAAAGAAAAATACAAATACCAATCAAATTAAAGTATTTTTGCTTTTAAATTTCTTCTTTCCCACTATTTTATGATTGGTTATGTTAAAATAGTTTTAAAATATAGATGAAGTTTCTATTTTTGCTACAATTACGACCAAAATAAATAAGATTATAGATGTTTTTTTAAGAATGACTCCACTGACACAGTTTCATGAACATATAATTTTATGTGTATCTTTTTGTTCTATCTAATACAAAGTTAGTTTTCATCTATAAGTGAAATGTGGGTGTACTGTTAGAATTCCATTACCATTTGACCTTCCTTCAAGCCTTCTTTTGTTGATCATTTCATATGTGATTATTAAAACTTTAGTAACAATTATTTGGTGCTTGTTAAAAACAAAACAGATCTGATTATCCGTTACACAGATATTTGTGTGTTCAACGTGTTTTATATGTTTTTACATCAGTTTCTTAACTTTATATTTGTGATTAAGATTACAATAAAATAATTGGTACAGTTTTCCATGATGATAATCGCTTCCTGTAAGCGGACTATTTGTGTGACTTCTAAAATTAACAACATTTACGAGTTTAAAAACACCTGTTAGCAACAAATATTTTAGATCTTCCATATTAAAAAAAGTTGTATCCATCTTAATACAAAAAAACTGTTTTCCTTCCTTGTTATAACCACGGCAGCCTGAGTCACCTACAGCAGGAAACATATAGAGCAATGGACTAATAAAATGGACAATTTTGTCAAAGAGTTCACATTGATTGTGTCTGTTTGCAATATAACACATTCACACAGCTGAACAGGACAGATATCAATTGGCATCTAATGGGTTTATCTTTACTCTTTTCGAAAGAGCTGATATCCTACAAAGCTATGTGTAGCAAGATATGTAAGACCTGTGGGCATCAAATAATATTACTGTTTCCGGAGGTGTTCAGATTTGTATGCTGGAGTCATGTATATATTTGTATGGCTCTTATAATTGTAGTAAACTTTATATCCACAACTCATAAAACCCCCACAGATAAAGTATTTATACATCTTTGTAAAACAGATACGATCCGTCAGACACCTAGAAATTATTGGAAGAAAACAGTAGCGTATTTTGTAAAGCACTTAGTTTTCTATTGAATTTTTTTTTTTTAATTTCGCTCAAAACTACTTAATTGTTATCTGCGATAGATGTCCCTAATTTTGCAGTGTAAGACTAGAAGGAAGGCAGCTAGTCATCACCACTCGCCGCCAACTCTTGGGTTACTCTTTTACCAACATTTTACCAAGATTGACCGTCATATTATAACGGTGGTACGGCTGAAAGGTTGAGCATGTTTGGTGTAACCGGGATTCGAACCTAAGATTCACTTCTTTATTGATGAATTTACTGTTGCTTACTTCTCATCCGACTTATATTCCTGATGATAAAAAATAATGGTAATTTAAATAACGATGATTTTCAAAACCAAGTGTAGATGTTTCTCAAGACCGTTAATAGTGTAGTGTCACATATTTTACTGCACATATTATTAACAACACATTGACTATATATAGTTTGATTCGAAATTTAGCATAAAAGGCAACTGTATTTTTTATCTGCACATTTTGTTTTTCGTATTTTAACTGTCTGAAAGAAGGAACGTGCCAGTAGTTATATAGTAAGACTGAGCTTTGTTTGTGTGGAATTTTACCCGTTTAGGTTGTGGTGACCTTCGATTTTGGTTTTTAAACGTTGTAGTTGTTACTGTGTGTTTTCTTTGTTAAGTGGATTATTTTCATTTTTCTATAATCGACATCGCGGGAAACAGATGCAGTTTCGGTTTGTTTTGTGTTACACAGTTGCCATGACAACTTTAGGTGAAACGTTAAAAATTCTGATCTCTGTCATGCCCCATCTTCTCGCATGCTGTATACTGCAGTATATTTAGAATCTGAGAACGTAGAGAATCAAAGTAATTTTATTTATTAAATAAGTTATTTACACGCGTGCAGAATTAAACATTGAACAGCTCTGTATATATTATGCTTTAATTAAGATAATTTTGAATCTGTCAAGGATTGTTGCGTGTAAGTACAGTGGGATGTCTTGATCCAGAGACCAAATCACTCTTAACTTAAATACCCTTGGTTGTGTAGACTAAGAATAAGTACAAGTTTATGTGAAGTTGATTTCCCAATAATATCTACAAATAAGGAAAACATAATTTAGATTTTATCATGAGAAAACTGTTTGGATTAGCTTAAAATTAACCGAGAACTTGGAAAAGGATATAATCTGTATTTTGTAAAAGACAATATTATAAATAATGTACATTCATTTGTTAGTAAGACGATGGTGACTGTTAACTTTATTAATTAATTTAATTAAGAACGAAATATTGGAACAATCAACAGATGTTCATGAAAACACATAACTATGATTAATGTGTTAAATATATTACAAGTAGAAATAAGTAATTCGTCTTAGAGCGAGAATATGAAGTTTATTAATCATAGCGACTAATTTATTTTATATTTATTGTTTTATAATGTCAAACCTGGGATATTTTTAGAAATAATGAAACCAATTTAGTAGAGGACTTTATTGACTGTGAAGAATTTTGTAGTTTGTGTTGTTTTTGTTTTTTTTAACATTGTCTGGAGAAGTACTCTGATCTATATATTATGTTTGTAATTAATCGCAAAGCTACAAAATTCGATATTTTTCTCAGCCCACCATGAATGTAGAACCCCGCTCACTATAGTTGTAAATCCCAATCCCGAATGCATACCGCTGTGTCACAGAGGGGTCTGTCTACTCGATCTACCCAATTTGTATCACTTATTTATTTCATCTTCAACTGAAGTTAAACTTTAAAAAAATTCAAAACCACAAGTGCAGTGGCATGTTGTCAACTGCACATTAGTTCTTTAAGTCATGTGTTGTTTGAATTTCAATTTTTAAAAGAATATTTTAAATTATTAAACATATAAATTTATAAATTACTAAGTAATTTTAGCGTAGCAATATGTATTTATATATTTATAACAACTCACATTTTCCCTTAGTCTGCAATATTAAAAGTAAATACTAAATTGAAATACTGTTTTGATCTTCTGCAATAGTGGTGACGAAAGCCCTTTTAATTGTGAAAACTACTTTCGAATAATAAAACCAGTTATATTATTGTAATGTAGTCTAGTAAGGTGTATCCTTAGGAAAACCGAGCTGAAACCCTTTTACATACTATATAGCTATAGTTATTACATAGCAAAATACTTATGTTATATAACAGAGAGATCTTGTGAAACTAACTGTGTCTAGGTGATTAATTTAATTAGTAAAGTGTGTTGTTAAAGCTAGTAAATAGAAGTTAAAGATACCAGCTGGTTTACTTCTGTATTGTTTATAAAGATTTGTATAGGTTGAATTAACTAGTTTCATTCTTGTTTTATAGTTTCAAAAGGTGAGTAAGATCTTTTAAAGTAAGTTACTTTGGGATTAAATAAAACTTAATTTACTTAAGCGGAATAAGTCAGATTTTATACTTTATTATCAATATCTAATATAAAAATGCAAGAAATGTCGTACTTATTTAATTCAAATTTTACGATGTTAAATCAAGATATCGTTAGGTTTAAAGAATTACACATTTTTCTGTTATTAATAACTGATATTTTCATTTTTCTCTCGGTTTCATGTAATCGATACAGTACGTAAATCGGTTTCAAATACGACTCTCTCTCTTAAGGTTCAACTGAAGTGGTTCTTAAGCGCCATTCCTCTGGGCTTCAAAACCTGAAGTTGTGAGATATCCTTGGTGGACGGTAAAGCTAGCTTTTATTTCGATATTTTATTGCTCTGTGGAAAGATACATGTTATGTTCCAGTTCTTGATATTTAAAGTATGTGGAACAGGAATTAATCATTTTATCATACAGTTGTGGGAGAGTATCTGACCTCAATACCGACTATCTTTTAATTGAATAGCAGGGTTAGGTGTTCAATTGTATCTCTCCCACATTTCAAAATGTCAAGTATGCTCAATGCTTTTTTTTGGAAGTTCAAATGTCAGTACGTTTAATTAACCTTACGAATAAAACCAAACAATATTTTCAGTTATAGCTAGCACTACCTACCGACATTCTATATAATGATTAAACATGTTGTTCCTCACAGTAACTATTATTTACTAAATTTTTGTGTGAAGATTTATCAAGTATTTATCGTAAGTGAATAAAATGATAAAAAATACATTGCTTTAGATTTAATATACAAGAAACTGAAAGAAAAAACACTTTTTTGTTTCTCATTTTGTTGAACGACAGTGTTATTTATATTACTTACCTTAGTGCTTCATTAAAGTTTGGTTTGTGTGCCCAAACTGCTGTTAGAAATATCTTTCTTCATGTGAGATACTATATTCATGTACCTTCTTTCATACGAGATATTATGTTGATACATCTGATTTCAGGCTAAGTATTAATTTAAGACCTTCGACTATTTATGAGGTACTATTTTGATACTTCCGCCTTCATATGAGATACTATATTTGATGGTGTGAAATAATGAAATATTATGACTGAATACACTTAGCTAAGGAATAGAGGCAATTATTTATTGCTTAAGCATGAGAGTACTGTTAAACTTATATCTTTAGGTAGATTCAGTTTAAATAAATAAAGGCGCAACCCAATATCTCTAGCTTATGTAATAACGTGAGAGAAAGAACTCGACAGAGAATAAAGAGAGAAACTTATATCCTGTTAAAGGAAAAATGTTAGGCTCGGTGTGATTTAATGATTAGCATGTTATATTTTGTATCAGAGGGTCTATGTTGGGATCTGATGACAAACAAGCAAACAATTTATTACACATCGCATTTGAGAGCTACAAGTGTATTATTGTGTGTGATTCTTTTTTTTTTTTTTAATTTCGCGTAAAGTACATGAGAACTATCTGTGCTAGTCGTCCCAAATTTAGTAGTATACGACTACAGGGAAGGCAGTTACTCATCACCTCCCACCGCCAACACTTGTGCCAACGAATAGTTGGCCACATATTATAACGCTTCAAGATTGAAAGGGTAAGCATGTTTGGTGGGACGGGAATTCGAACCCGCGATACTTAGATTACGAGTCGATCGCCTTAACCACCTAGTCAGGCCAGGACCACTTGGGATACCACAATTGATAGTGGAGGAAGCTATATACTGACTGTCTGCCTTCCCTCGTGGAAAGTTTCAGTTTTAAGATAACGTAAATTAAACACTAATTCCTGCAATCTAATCTTTATTGATATATATATTTGACTCTTGAACTACTCTTGTTTGACTTTCACTCTTATAGCATTCCAACACAGCACCAAAGTGCAGGGCATTGTTTCGTTTAGTAGTAACTGAACTTAACCAAGAATCCTCAGTCCCATAGTCTGAATTACTGGTAGTTCGCTTAAAGAAGTGAGCAATAGGCCGCAAATGCTTTTATTGTTTAAGCCCGTATTCCTCGCATTCGTGGGTTAAGTTTGTTGTTTTTCTGCATAATTCTCACTGTTTTCGTATGAATGACACACAGGCTGGTTCTTCGAAGAGTCCCACCAAAATGGCCTCACTATCCTGTTGAAAGCTATGACGTGGAGCTCTGGAATCGCAGGTCAGTCTTGAAGTCCTGAGCTATGGGTACTTCACTCCCTAGGTTTCCTTGCATTTTGTTTTATACAGGATGACGTCTTCGGTATGAAGGGTCTATAAGGAAGCGATATAATCCATATCGGGTAGTAAGACCTCAGAGATTGATTGGTTGTTTTTAATTTAGCGATGACTATCTGTGTCACCAGTCCCTGACTTTGAAGTGATAGAGTAGAGGAAAACAACTAATCAACACCAAACATCACCAACATTTGGGCTATTCGTAACGAACAAAATGTTAGATTCTCACGTTCTTATGATCATGTTCTTATTTAATTTGGGTCTTGTGTTTGAGAAGTGGAACTACTGACCATGCTTCGTTCTTTCAGCTGTATGTGCGTCATAATAGTAACAGTCAATCCCACTTTTTCTTTAAGAAAAACTCTTCAGACGGTAAATGGTGTGGACTGATTACCTTACCAATGTTTTTTGGTTCAAAATTACGGTCTGTTAAGCCTAAATCACTGGGTGTCTCCGACATGGCAACTTATCGCATTATGCGCATAATATATCAATTAATTGTACAAAGAAACTTATAATACGTGTAATAATAATTTTATTGATACTGTATATGACAATTTTTAATTGAGTTAAACAATCAACTCCTGTAACCACTACAAAATTTACATGAGCAACGTCTTGACCCTACTGTTGTTACTGGCAACAGACTGTGATATTAATTATTGCGTTTTTAGGGCCTTGCATAGCCTGGGAATCAGTACATTTGACTCGTAATCTGTGGATCTCGGGTTTGGATCCACATCACCAAACATGATTACCCTTTTAGTCATGGAAGCTTTATAATATACGGCCAATTCAACAGTTCTTTTGTAAACGAGAAACCCCAAATTTGTCAGTGGATAATGTTGACTAGCTCCTTTCCAGTAATATATCACTGCTATATTAAGGACGTCTAGAAGAGATAGCTCTGTACTATCTTTGCGCGAATTTCGAATCACACAAAAATTTAGGTTTTGGGGTAAATTGCATGATTCCAACGAGTTGTTTGCTCAAATAACAATATGAATTCAATAATTAAAAGTATATACACTCAGCTTCATTGTTATGACAAAATTTACAACAATTTAAATTCCAATCTCAAATTCTCCGGTACAACTTATCAGAGTGATGTTTTTTGTTAACATAAACATATATTAATAAATTAAAGTGTTTTAACTCATATATGTATTGCCTTTTTTTTGGTTTTCGAGGTGATAAAACTGTCCATAATTCTTTGCTATATTTTCTTTTATTATTTTGTCCCTCTGGTGGGACGGCTTCAATCTTACTGACTTTCAACGCTAAAATCCAGGGTTCGATTCCCGGTGGTAGATACAACAGATAGCCTAAATTGGCTTTGCTCTAAACATTACCAAGCAAACAAAACTTCCACACAAAGGTAAAAGGTTATTTCTGTCAGAATACCGTAAATAAATTGATGATTTAATGTACACGTCACACTGTCAGTCAAGATCGCCTAAGTAATTTGATTATATAATGTTGAATATCATATCATTCTATTACATTACTGCCACCATGGGCATATTATTCTGAAATAAAGTTATATCTTCTTTTATCTTAGCAATCACATGAGACAGGTTAGGTCTCATAATGCTTTCGATTACATTTCTCTAATATAATTTAGAAATACCAGTAAAACCTTCTTATATTATTTCTTTCATTCGCACCTTGGGAATCTCTTACCAGAATTAATTTGTTCTAAGACGATTCTTAATGTAATACACCTATTTCATTGCAATGATAACTTGTGAAACTGCACGGTGAATTTCGAATTGGACAGAAATTAACAAGTAAACCTTTAACATTATGGATTCGTGCCTACTGGTTGTGTGGAAATCCTAAAGGATAACATCTTAAGCCTCATAAATCTGTTCATAATCCAGTGTTGTAACCACATTCTACACTCCATCACCTAACACTATGTATTAACTTTATTCTACGCTCTCTTACCTAGTATTGTGTATTAACTTCATTCTGCACTCTCTTATCTAGTATTGTGTACTAAGTTCATTCTACACCCCTTATCATACTTCGTTCTATACATTCCTTTACCTAGTATTGTGTATTAATTTCGTTCTATACATCTCTTTACCTAGTATTGTGCATTTGCTTGCTTAAAACAAGACGTTGTAGATATTGGCCAAGAATAATGAAGTCATGATGTGCACATGGTTTTTCAAACAATACGTTTTAAAGGTCCTGTTACTTAGGACTTTCATGCTATGTTTTAAACAATATCACAAAGAATCGTGTATTTGCACTACTGAACAGTTCCCGGATGATAACGCGTGAATATGTATAGGTAACATAGCTGAATCACAACATAACTCCCTATAGTGTAACTACATTTAACAGAATATTTACAATTCACATTAGATTTCACAACACTTGAACTATAGATATATGGCTATAATTTAGAATAAAATGAAATATATTTTGTGATTGTAATTCTTAAACCAATTGATGAATCGTCTCTACAAACAAACATCAATGATTTACTGTAACCAATGTAAATATTCAGTTAAGGTCTGCGAACATTTTATCATTTTGTTTCTCTTGCGTGTTACGAGAGGATGTAAACTCAAGGAATATTGTACACTCTGTTTAAACAGTTTCTGTCTACTTATTAGAGATCAATCGATCGATTTAGAGGTTACACGTGGAACAGCGAAATGTCTAAACTGATATACGAGGTTCGATTCTCCGCATATAGCCCAACGTAGTTTTCTCTGAAAAACAACAACATGAGTTACGGTTGAATGGTTTTATAACTCTAATTATAATGAAACATTTTAAATCGAATATTCCACAACTGAAATAAAACGTATATAAAATATATATTCACTAAATCTTGTTTATTGTTATATTTTATCTGTTTCAGCGACATCTCAGAAAGTGTCTTTAACAATTAGTGTTAAATTTCAGAACTAAATCGATTGAGAATGTTAACAAATTAAACTTTACTGGATGTTCAAGATTTGTGCTTTAAACAATATACCAGTTTTATTATCATGTATTTCATTTCTTCATCATGTACTACCTGACTTTTATACCAGTTTTATCATCATGTATTTCATTTCTTCATCATGTGTCACTATACCTGTCTCAAACTTTAAACAATATATTTTATACCAGTTTTATCATCATGTATTTCATTTCTTCATCATGTGTCACTATACCTATATCTCCAAACTTTAAACATATATATTTTTTATACCAGTTTTATCATCATGTATTTCATTTCTTCATCATGTGTCACTATACCTGTCTCAAACTTTAAACAATATATTTTATACCAGTTTTATCATCATGTATTTCATTTCTTCATCATGTGTCACTATACTGTCTCAAACTTTAAACAATATATTTTATACCAGTTTTATCATCATGTATTTCATTTCTTCATCATGTGTCACTATACCTGTCTCAAACTTTAAACAATATATTTTATACCAGTTTTATCATCATGTATTTCATTTCTTCATCATGTATACCTGTCTCACCAGTTTTATCATCATGTATTTCATTTCTTCATCATGTGTCACTATATCTGTCTCAAACTTTAAACAATATATTTTATACCAGTTTTATCATCATGTATTTCATTTCTTCATCATGTGTCACTATATCTGTCTCAAACTTTAAACAATATATTTTATACCAGTTTTATCATCATGTATTTCATTTCTTCATCATGTGTCACTATACCTGTCTCAAACTTTAAACAATATATTTTATACCAGTTTTATCATCATGTATTTCATTTCTTCATCATGTGTCACTATATCTTAATGATTATCTTTAAATCCAAACATCTTATACCAGTTTTGTCATCAGGTTTTTCATATCTTCTTTGTGTCACTATGTGTATCTTTACATCAATATCTTTTTACGTTATCGTCTTCAATATTTTTCATTAATTTCCATGTTCTGTATTTTGAAAAACAGTTTGTTTTTCTGCCGGTAATATCAAATGGTGGCTAACAGTAACAACTTGTTTTTCTAGGCATTAGAAACAAACATATTATTCCTTGTTTCATATATAATCTACATGATTGTCTGTAATGTTATATGATTGTCTGTAATGTTATATGATTGTCTGTAATGTTATATATTGTTTGTAATGTTATATGTTGTGTGTAATGTTATATGATTGTCTAATTGTTTGTAATGTTATATAATTGTCTGTATGTTATATGATTGTCTGTAATGTAATGTTATATAATTGTTTTTAATGTTATATGATGGTTTATGATTGTCGTGATGTTATATGATTGTTTGTAATGTTCTCTTATTTTTAAAGCTATATTCGTAGAATTTCACCCCTCAGTAAAACTGCAGAATGTCTACGGACTTATAGCGCTAGAAACCGAATTTCGATACCCGTAGTGAACAGGTTGCAGAAAGCTTTATCTCAAACAAAGAAAGAAAGAAAGCTTAATTTTTCACCCATTATACGTCTTTCACTTACATCCAATATGTTCACTACATTATTTATATATGTGATTTTAAATTTACATCCAATGTATTCACTACGTTATTTATTTATAATATTTTAAACATACATTCAATGTATTCACTACGTTATTTATTTATAATATTTTAAACATACATTATTTATTATTTATTTATAATATATTTAAACTAACATCCAATGTATTCACTACGTTATTTATATACAATATTTTAAACTTACATCCAATGTATTCACTACGTTATTTATATATAATATTTTAACATTCAATGTATTACATCCAATATATTCATATTTTAAACTTACATCCAATGTATTCACTACGTTTCAATATTTTAAACTTACATCCAATGTATTCACTACGTTATTTATATATAATATTTTGGACTTACATCCAACGAGTTCACTGAGGCTATTTATATATAATATTTTAGAGCCTTACGTCCAATGTGTTCACTAAGGCTGTTTATTTATATTATTTTGGACTTACATCCAATGAGTTCACTAATGCTATTTATATATAATATTTTACACTAATATAGGGCTATTATTCACTAAGGCTATTTTATTATTTTAGACTTACATCCAATGTGTTCACTAAGGCTATTTATTTATATTATTTTAGACTTACATCCAATGTGTTCACTAAGGCTATTTATTTATATTATTTTAGACTTACATCCAATGTGTTCACTAAGGCTATTTATTTATATTATTTTAGACTTACATCCAATGTGTTCACTAAGGCTATTTATATATATTATTTTACACTTACATCCAATGTGTTCACTAAGGCTATTTATTTATATTATTTTAGACTTACATCCAATGTGTTCTATTTATTTATATTATTTTAGACTTACATCCAATGTGTTCACTAAGGCTATTTAATGTTATTTTAGACTTACATAATGTGCTACTTATTTATTTATATTATTTTAGACTTACATCCAATGTGTTCACTAAGGCTATTTATTTATGTTATTTTAAACTTACATCCAATGTATTCACTACGTTATTTATGTATAATATTTTGGACTTACATCCAACGAGTTCACTAAGGCTATTTATATATAATATTTTACACTAACATCCAATATGTTCACTAGGGCTATTTATTTATATTATTTTAGACTTACATCCATACCAGCATCGTGTAGCATTGCGCGAAATTCCAAACAAACCAAAAATCCTCAGATGGCCATTTTTTGATAAATGTTATAACATATCGTAACATTTCAAAACAAAATTCTGCTTTTCATCAGCGACCATGTAGGACATTTTCTCTTAAATACATTAAACTTTCTATCCTTTCGTAGTAGTATAACAAGAGGTGAACATTGCTTAAAATTCTTGTTGGTTTTCTACAGATAGAAATAACAGTTCTTGTTTTGCTTTAGCTGTAAACATGTCTAAATATAGCGACAAGGTACTGGTTCACTTTTAAAGTTAATATAATACTATGCTTTACTAATCTTTTGAAAAGACATAAAAATTATTTCTGAATTCCAGTTGAATAAAATACATGAACGTGTCCAAACTTATTTCATATAAACATCTGGTTACATAGTAGAGACTTTAACTTCAGCCCCTCACTCGCTGGTACAGCGGTAAGTCTACGGATTTACAACGCTTAAATCAGGAGTTCAATTCCTCTCAGATGGCTTAATAGATATCTCGATGTGACTTTGTTAAAAGAAAACAGATATCCCGATGTGGCTTTGTTAAAACAAAACAGGTATCCTGATGTGACTCTGTTAAAAGAAAACAGATATCCCGATGTGACTTTGTTAAAAGAAAACAGATATCCCGATGTGGCTTTGTTAAAACAAAACAGGTATCCTGATGTGACTCTGTAAAAATAAAACAGGTATCCTGATGTGACTCTGTTAATAGAAAACAGATATCCCGATGTGACTTTGTTAAAAGAAAACAGATATCCCGATGTGGCTTTGTTAAAATAAAACAGGTATCCTGATGTGACTCTGTTAAAAGAAAACAGATATCCCGATGTGACTTTGTTAAAACAAAACAGATATCCCAATGTGGCTTTGTTAAAAGAAAACAGATATCCCGATGTGGCTTTGTTAAAAGAAAACAGATATCCTGATGTGGCTTTGTTAAAACAAAACAGATATCCTGATGTGGCTTTGTTAAAACAAAACAGGTATCCTGATGTTACTCTGTTAAAACAAAACAGATATCCTGATGTGACTTTGTTAAAACAAAACAGATATCCTGATGTGACTTTGTTAAAACAAAACAGATATCCCAATGTGACTTTGTTAAAACAAAACAGATATCCCGATGTGACTTTGTTAAAACAAAACAGATATCCTGATGTGACTTTGTTAAAACAAAACAGATATCCCGATGTGACTTTGTTAAAACAAAACAGATATCCCGATGTGGCTTTGTTAAAACAAAACAGATATCCCGATGTGGCTTTGTTAAAACAAAACAGATATCCCGATGTGGCTTTGTTAAAAGAAAACAGATATCCTGATGTGACTCTGTTAAAACAAAACAGATATCCTGATGTGGCTTTGTTAAAACAAAACAGATATCCTGATGTGACTTTGTTAAAACAAAACAGATATCCCGATGTGGCTTTGTTAAAACAAAACAGATATCCCGATGTGACTTTGTTAAAACAAAACAGATATCCCGATGTGGCTTTGTTAAAACAAAACACACACACTTTAACTTCACATTATTACTTAGTCTTGACTTTATTGTAATTTGTTCTTTTGTATTCTGCCTCCATTTTATCAGTTTCAAAACTAATTATTTTCATATGTTACTTTTAAAAAAAATATGTTCATAACTTCTTCTTGTAGCCGTGGCTACACTAAGTGTGACAGTCATATACATCAACAGATCACTCAAGAGTAGCCAAAGAGTTGACGACGAGTTCTGTTAGCTTACTGCCTTTTTAATGTTCTTTAATGTTCTGAGCGAAATGAACTTTCTGAAAAGACAAGGGTTGTAATAAACAATGATTTTGTTTTTCATTGAGGTTCAACTTTATTTATAATTTATCAATAGTATATATGTATGTAAAACATTTAATAGATTCTGATATGTTTCCCACCGTCAGCCTTAGTTGTTATGTTATTACACTTGTTTACTTCACATATTGTTCATGTTTTGTATTGTTTCTTGATGTACTTCCTCAAGTTATTATGAATGAATTATTCTAAAAATAACACATATTTTGTATAGACACATGTACTTACCACATTTAACCATCAATGTTAGTTAATCCATCATATATCAGTATAATAGAGTTTGAGTAAAATGGTTGAGATACTTTTTAACTTACGGACGATCACAACATGTACGGTGTGAAGGTCTGTTAACTGTGTTAATATTTGGTGACATAACGGAAAG
This sequence comes from Tachypleus tridentatus, assembly GCF_004210375.1. Classification (NCBI taxonomy): domain Eukaryota; kingdom Metazoa; phylum Arthropoda; class Merostomata; order Xiphosura; family Limulidae; genus Tachypleus; species Tachypleus tridentatus. The sequence goes on along the minus strand of NW_027467782.1, from coordinate 27,282,295 downwards.
ACAAATACTCTAAATTAATTTACTGAATTCATGCTATCGTAACTTAAAAATTCTTGCTTTTATCGGTCCGTGTTATTGGAGAAGATATGTGTGAACTTGCACAATTCTGGATACGGAAAACACCAGCTTACGATATTATAAGTGGCAGACACTGTTAGGGTGTCAAAAGCACAAAAACTATTATTGTCACAAATGAGGCCGGACTTCCCTTTATGTTGTCGTTCTTTCGTGTTTCATCCCTCTGGAAAATGACCAAAATGGACATCAAAACGAGATCTATATGCAATAGCCTGCGATTTTATCGTCTGGCGAGCCTAGATCACAAACCCGGAAAGCAGCTAGTTGGCTCGGAACACGAACTGAAGCTACTCACAATCCAAATGTACCAGCAGAAGCTAATACCATCAACCGACAAACCGAATTCACCCTACTATGAAACCATGAATCCCGTGTCATAATATTTCTCTGTTATGTGTGTTTAAATAATTCTTGTTTATATTGTTCAGTTAGTGATGAAATTACTCGGCGAATTTTTGCTTTGCAAGTCGAACAAAATGTGTAATTAAACAACGTAACATATGAAATGTTCCTGTCAGCTCTCGTCATTCTATTTTAGTTTACAATTTTAGATAAAACAAAATGTGTAATTAAACAACGTAACATATGAAATGTTCCTGTCAGCTCTAGTCATTCTATTTTAGTTTACAATTTTAGATAAAACAAAATGTGTAATTAAACAACGTAACATATGAAATGTTCCTGTCAGCTCTAGTCATTCTATTTTAGTTTACAATTTTAGATAAAACAAAATGTGTAATTAAACAACGTAACATATGAAATGTTCCTGTCAGCTCTATTCTATTTTAGTCATTCTATTTTAGTTTACAATTTTAGATAAAACAAAATGTGTAATTAAACAACGTAACATATGAAATGTTCCTGTCAGCTCTCATTCTATTTTAGTCATTCTATTTTAGTTTACAATTTTAGATAAAACAAAATGTGTAATTAAACATTACAATTTTAGATAAAACAAAATGTGTAATTAAACAACGTAACATATGAAATGTTCCTGTCAGCTCTCGTCATTCTATTTTAGTTTACAATTTTAGATAAAACAAAATGTGTAATTAAACAACGTAACATATGAAATGTTCCTGTCAGCTCTCGTCATTCTATTTTAGTTTACAATTTTAGATAAAACAAAATGTGTAATTAAACAACGTAACATATGAAATGTTCCTGTCAGCTCTAGTCATTCTATTTTAGTTTACAATTTTAGATAAAACAAAATGTGTAATTAAACAACGTAACATATGAAATGTTCCTGTCAGCTCTCGTCATTCTATTTTAGTTTACAATTTTAGATAAAACAAAATGTGTAATTAAACAACGTAACATATGAAATGTTCCTGTCAGCTCTCGTCATTCTATTTTAGTTTACAATTTTAGATAAAATCTATGTATATATTGTATTTCTACTGTAAAACTCAAATAAAAAATAAAATGTTTACAGTGTTTTACGTCTATTTTTATCGGAAATGTTGAGTTCTTTATATAGCTGAACTTAGTTTAACTGACACATAAGGTCAGTCGAACTAAATCTAAGAATACGTAATACGTATATAAAAATAACACAAAAAAGTTATTTTTCTTTGTCCCTAAAATTAGGTTTTTTTTCAACATCAAACATACAATTCTGGAACATCTTTGTTTTAAGTTTTCAGAAAAAACTTAGTGAGTAACACAGAATAACATATTTTTAATATCTGTTTTATCAGATATTATGTTAACGTAAATAAAATTCTTCAAACAACCGTGATTTATTGAACCTAACGGCCCGGCATGGCCAAACGTGTTAAAGCGTTCGACTCGTAATCCGAGTGTCGCGGGCTCGAATCCCGGTCGCACCAAACGTGCTCGTCTTTCAGCCGTGGGGTCGTTATAATGTTATGGTCAATACCACTATTCGTTGGTAAAAGAGTAGCCTAAAAGTTGGAGGTGGGTGGTGATTACTAGCTGCCTTCCCTCTAGTCTTACACTGGCAAATTAGGAACGGCTGGCGCAGATAGCCCTCGAGTAGCTTTTTGCGAAATTCAAAAACAACAAAAAAACAATTGAACCTAACATTACCTTCACCAGTCTTTAGAAGAATTCTATAACTTCTGAGTCATTACACTTGAAAGCAAGTCGAAAAACTGTTGATCAAACAACAACTTGAAACATTGTTTACTTTAGAATTAAATCTGGTCTCATAACATTTTGAAAAGTCGATAATGTTGTATAGTTACTGTGAGATAGCAGATTGTAGTTTTATTTTGTGACGTTTCGGTTACCATTAAGTTTGTAGATTTTCGATCGTTTAGTTAAACTATGAATTTTTAAATATGTTAAAGTGCTATCTCACTTTCTCGATACAGCACGTTAATTTTGAGTTTTCATGTATTATGAAACCGAGAGAAGTTCCTCCTAGCGGTGACGTACAGATATTAATGTTGTGAAATATTATGTAGATTTATGATAATAACTAATCACATGAGATGTAATCTCGTGGTCTAATCAGTAGATAAAGATGGCTAAACGAGTTAGTTAAAAAGAATTATTGCTAAATATTGTTACTGACATAAGAAATGGTTCATTTTGAAGCATTATGTTATTCTCTGGTTCTTTCTTCTTTTGTTTGATATTTGTTGATATTCATCTAAGTGACATTCATTTTGTATTATTTGTTAATATATATATACCTAGTCCTAACCAGATACTGGCTTACTAACTGTTGTTTTGTACACAATAAAACTCGGATGCTAGTTGTTTTGGTTATCTGTTGTTATTTTACACTTCTTGAGCGGCGTTTTGATTAATTACACTTTGAATTGATTCTATGGCTAAATTGTTACGAGAAAGATGGGTTTCAACAGAAGATGGTAAATAATTAAACTCACACACCCAATGAATAGATAGGAACTAGAGCACGTGACTGAGTCTACCAATGATAGGTAAGAACTAGAGCACGTGAGTGAGTCTACCAATGATAGATTGGAATCGCACAACAAAATGAAAGTGCTTAAAGCTAGCTCTTTACTATCACACATGGACAACATAGACTTCACCTGACATATCGATGAATGAACCAACATTTATAAAAGTAATCAATTTTTTTTAAAAACAACAACAACATTTTACTGTTTAAACTTGTGTTGAATCTGTCGTTGTTTCACGTGGCTTGACGTCATTGACGCGTGAACTGCTCTACAACCTTCAATAACGAGGAAATAGACGGTGAAACTTCCACATTCCAAATCTTATTATGTCGTGACTGACTTTAACATCTTGTATGTATGACTGGATATTTCTGTCCTTCTTGGTAACCCTGCAGGTTCCACGTAAGTAAACTTTTTTTACTCTTTTTACGAATTACTTAAATCTTAAGTAATTACATGCTTATTAACACTATTAATTTTTTCATTTCATGCTTTCGGAATAACACTTGGCGGTAATTTAAATATCAACACTTAACAATAAGTTTTTAATTAGGTTAAAGCAAATTAAGCGATGACGTCATTCGCTAAAATAAAGATGCATATTAAAACGTAAATATTTTTAATAAATATAAAGTTATTTTGTACTTCTGGTACAAAAGGTAACTTCGGTCATTAGGTTCATAAAACCAACATTACATGTAAACAATCAGGCATGTGTCTAAGCTTCTGAGAAATGTACAGTCAAAGGAAATCTTTGTGGTTAACGTTTGTACTTGTGAAACAGAAAAGCATGGAAGCTGTAAGTTTTTATGTTTGTGCATAGCACGTGTAATTGTTTAAATGTCTGTTAAAATTAACTTACTTTCCTTCCAACACTGATAGCATTAAAATATTAATATTCTTAGGTTTTCATATTTAGATAAAAATACATATCTAACTGAACTTTTGTATTATGCATTTAATCGGATTTTTTCACTTTATGATATTCTGTATCCTGACACGATAAAAAAAGATTATTTTTTTCAAACTAGATAGGTTGGAAACTTTTAATGTAATTATGAATGATGTAACATTTGTAACAACAAATAAAAACTAGTTTATCATTTATTGTAAGAAAAAGAGCGATTTTTAGTGTTAATTATTAACAGTAACAAACGAAAGGATGAGAAACCCGTTCCCTTTGAGTCCTTCATATTTTGTTCCTGTAATCTGCCTTCAATAACCCTATCGTATAAAAGGGATAAGGCTTTTATCTATTTCCTTTTTGTGTCTCACTCTTTGCTTTTCCAGTCTGTCTTCAGTAGTCCTATATGTCTGTGGACTCAAACCGATAATAAAACGGTTTCGTAATGACAAGAAACCCACTTGTAGTTATTATTTTGTTTGTTTTTGGAATTTCGCACAAAGCTACTCGAGGGCTATCTGTGCTAGCCGTCCCTAATTTAGCAGTGTAAGACTAGAGGGAAGGCAGCTAGTCATCACTACCCACCGCCAACTCTTGGGCTACTCTTTTACCAACGAATAATGGCATTGACCGTCACATTATAACGCCCCCACGGCTGAAAGGGCGAGCGTGTTTGGCGCGATGGGGATGCGAACCCGCGACCCTCAGATTACGAGTCGCACGCCTTGGCCATGCCGGGCCAACACTTGTAGTTAAAATGTAAGAAAGTCGAAACGTTGTTCACCGCCTTATTTTGGTAAAAGTGTTAATACCATACAAGCCGTTCTGAATCCGGTTTTCGATACCCGTGATGGGCAGATCATAAGCAAACAGTAATCTTATCGTGTAAAAGTAATATGTTCTGAAACATTTTCAGTACACATCCTAAAGAAAATGACGTTAGATAGGTAAATATTTGTTTTTTCTTGCTGAATACATTCAAAGTAAACTTTTGGATTTTCTTTTATCCTTCCTTGGGGTTAATTAAGCAGAAATCACAAACTCAGAGTTAAAAGTTTTTAGAATCTAAATATAAATAATAATACATGATATTGTTTATTCTCTAAGTGTTAGGATGTAAGTGTCTTTTCTAATCTAGCAATGTGTGAATTCAATTAAACACACTCTTCATAAAAGATGTAATATTAAAAGTACGTTAGGCCTAACACAACCGTCTTACGACCAATATATTTAATTAAACTCATGTTTTGCTGGATTAGAAAAAGCGTTCAAAATTAAACTGTCCTGTATAGATAATATAATAAATATAAAAGTAGATAATTATGCTGTCCTTATAACTGACTTAGATATAATAATTAAAATCTCCAAAGTTGTAGAGATTCAACGAGGTTAGTTAATCATATTTCTTGATTAAATTATCTACAACGTTGTTTTAAAACATTTATATTAATGAGTCCACGAATAAATAATCTTTTCAAAGTGTATCTTTATTCAAAGGTATTAAGTAATTCGTGTTTACTTTAAAATCTAATAAAAAACACCTTAAGTGGGAAAAAAAGGTGTGGCTAAAAATGGATTGAGCGTGCGAATTGGAATGGTTACTGCAGATAGCCATCGTGTAGTTTTGTTCGAAATTCAAACAAACTAACTGTCAAATCAACAATGGTAATGTTGTGATGGACTTGATCTTGTGTATTCAATGGAATCTCACTCTTCTTATGGAATAAAACACTTTAATTGTTTTCACAACTACTTTCACCACCCACACTATTACATCACCTCCAGAAACTTTCGCCATTAAAGTAACTCAACACATAGAGGCCAATCGTCTCGAGTGATTTTTACTCTCACTTGAATTCGAATTTTTGTCAATAGAGAAAAGAGTGAAATACCACCCATCAAACCATAATTTAGAGTGGGGTTCTTTCTGTCCAATAAGGAAAATGATAAAACACATCCCACTAAATGGCAACTTCCAATCATTCATTGTACAATAATGAAAGGGGTGTAACACTACACATCAAAGCGCAATAATCAGTTATTGAGTGTCTAATATTGAAATGGGTGTAACACCACACATCAAACCACAGCATCCAGTTATTTACCAGTAGTGAAAATTGTGTAACACTATACATTAAACTACAACCTCCAATCATTTATTGTCCAAGTGTAAAAAATATAAAAAACTAAACATATAAACTACAACTACCAATCATTCACAGTACAATAGTGAAAAAGGTGCAATACTAAACATCCAACCACAACATCCAATCACTTATTGTACAATAAATAAAGCCCCCGCTAGAACAGCGGTAAGTCTACAGATTTACAACGCTAAAATCAGGGGTTCGATACCCCTCGATGGGCTCAGCAGATAGCCCAATGGGGCTTTGCTATAAGAAAAAAACACACACACAAACACATCCAATAAATCAAAGGATGAAACCCCACACATCAAACTACAATCTACAATCTATCACTGTACAATAAACAAAATGGTGTAACACTAAAACACCCAACCACAACTTCCAATCATTTATTGTCCAATAAATAAAAGGATGAACTGCTGTATATCAAACCACAACCTCCTGTCACTTACTGTCCAACGAATAAAAAGGTGAACTACTATACATCAAACCAGACCAAGTTATTCATTGCCCTCAATTTGAGTTGCTCTCTACTATGCTAACGAACATTTTCTTATTTGGATCTACTATAAATGCATTTCAAGCTGCCTTGATGTTGTCAACTGCTATTTTGTTTTCATTGTTTAAAACATTTGACTTACTGAAGTTGGACTTAAGCTGACGTCTCATACACTGCAGAGATCTCTTTAGTAGTTTTCCATTGTCCAACCACAGGTAAACATATTTTTTACTGGAGTCATTCATATGTCCTTTTTTAGTCATCTTGTAAGTCAGTGGTACGTATAAGGATTCACAATTCTAAAATTCTCCACAGCGGACAGGGTTGCAGGTATCAAGAAAGAACAAACAAACCAAATTTTCCTTTTTTATGACCGCACTAGACATTTTCATGACGAACGTCTATGAGCAACCTTTCATAGTCATTCCTGTTAAAAAGGATGACCTTTCATATGACCCTCTGTATTTCGGAAACAATTTATCATTACAGACTAAACAATACATGACTACACCTCTATATTTTCATCGCTCAAAAGATTCCCTGCCATATTGCGTAATCAATCTATTTTATATATTATAAAAAGGTTTCTCAGTGTATCACATGGCCTAGAGTCCTAAGTTGGTTATTTCTGGGTTATATTCTGGATGTAACTGACGGTTAAGTCTTCAAGACCTCGTGTATTATTAGAAATTATAAACCACTTAATGAAACATGGTTGTACTGCACCTGAAGTTAACTCTAAATTAGTCCATAATCTTCGAAACCACAACGTTCAGCCACATAACGTCGTGTGTACGGTCATTATGTCTTTCTATAGATAATGAACTCCACATTAAATTTTAAAATTTACAAAAATAATTAATGTTAATACATTTCTGAGTTACTATCATCTCCTCTTTCTATATATAACAATCTCTTTATCTTATTGTGTAATTTTTTATTAGTTCAAAAAGGTTGAGGTGCAAGTTTTTTCCTGTTACATTGACTTTTAAAAAACAATGAATCCACAATAACTGTTTGGTAGATCACAATGTCTGCCGTAATGATCATTATAATTACTGCTGTGTCGTTCTTGTTGTTTTTGAATTAAACACAAAGCTACACAAATGAGCATTCTGTGCTCTGCCCACCACAGGTATCGAAACCCGGTTTTTAGCGTTGTAAGTTCGCAGACATACCGCTGAGTCACTACAGACATACCGTCGAGCCACTGTTGGGCACTGTGTCCTTTATTGGTGTTGTTAATAATTTACCACTGGGTAAGGAACACTATGAACATTAAATTTCAGAATATTTGAAGATTATTTGTGTTAAATGTACGAAATATTTCAATACTATATACACTACTGCTGGTTAGAAATGATCACAGAGAACGTACGGCAGTTTTATAAAACATTCCTGTCATAAAAAGTTTGAAATAGCTGTAAAATACACGAACGTTGTGCTGGAGAAATAGTTTAAAAAGTGTCATTAAAATAAATAAGAATAATCGAGCAGCAAGAACATTTCTTTCTTTCAAGTGTTAGTTTTGGTTTTGTATTAAAGAAAGGTATAAATGGACCAAATATGTTTTCAAACTTCACACGTTAATCATATTCGCCTTTGAAGCCATTTGGAAGCCACGGGGAGAAAGCTATTTTGTTTTGATGCAGATTTAACAATGAAATACGGATTTCGATGAAGTAACCTTTTCTTAATCCTAAAAATTACCAAAATACCCTTTATTTTAGATTATTTAATGACTGATTTTCTTCCATCACCACACTTCACTCAACCCCACCCCATCCCAAATCTCTACCACCACCACACTTCACTCAATCCACCCCATCCCAAATCTCTTCCACCACCACACTTCACTCAACCCCACCCCACCCCATCCCGAAAAAAAAAAAGAAACCAGGAGAATCATTGAAAGGAAATAATAAATATTTTACAACGACAGCAACGCTGAAATCAAGGGTTCGATTCCCCTCGGTGGGGTCAGCAGATAGCCTGATGTGACTTTGCTATAAGAAAACACACACACACACATACAAAGATTTATTTTTATTATTCAGAAGGCCTTGTGAAAACAATAATACTTAAGTTTACGATGTTTAAATGGATAATATTAAACCAAGTAGCCCAATAATTCCGTAAGCTAAACAAAAACGTTTAAATGTATGAAGATTTTAAACGAAATATGAAAAATCATTTTTCATTAAAGGGGATAAATTGTACTCATTATTAGGTTTAATTCTTTCACTGAAATTTTAAATTTATTATTATCATATTTAAGTTATTTCTTCGAATAAACGGTACTGTTAGGCTTAGAGTTCCATAGCTAGAGTTTACATGATGCATCAGTCCCTGAAAGGCCTGGAATGGCCAAGCGCGTTAAGTCGTGCGCTTCGTAATCTGAGGGTCCCGGGTTCGCGCCCGAGTCGCGCCAAACATGCTCGCCCTCCCAGCCGCGGGGCCTTATAATGTGACGGTCAATCCCACTATTCGTTGGTACAAGAGTAGCCCAAGAGTTGGCGGTGGGTAGTGATGACTAGCTGCCTTCCCTCTAGTCTTACACTGTTAAATTAGGGACGGCTAGCGCAGATAGCCCTCGAGCAGCTTTGTGCGAAATTCCAAAAACAAACAAACCTTCACTTCACACGATTTTGATATTTACATAATACGACAGTAATTATTGTCTCTCGAGATATTGACTCTTGTGATTATATTTATTTTGAACATAATGTAGAGAAATATATTTTAACAACGACTTTTTATTATTATTCTGCAACATAAATTTATACAATGAGATATTTTGCCAATTTTAATACCCGCAGGGAAGGTTAGGACTAAAGTTTTGTTCAAAGGCTGTTCAGGATAAACTTAATATTACCAGTTTTCGTTGATTAAAATTAGAAAGTGAACTTCTGCTGTTCGTTATGTCTGTATAAAATATATCGTTTAAGAAAGAGTTTGTTTCCAACTGTTAAAAACATTCACTGAACGATGCAAAGAGATTTCTAACAAACACATACATTCGGCACATTTTTATTTGAAATACAAATACATAAAACAGATATTTAAATAATTATGGTTCTTCCTATACAAGTAGTTAATGTCGTGTAATTCGAAACAAGTACGTGTGTTACAAAAGTCCTATGATCAAGGTTAAATCCCAGTTTTAAGTAAACTCTGGTTTGTTTGAGCACAAGGTAATAAGTTAAATTTGTACCCATCAACCAAATGAATGAATCAAATAATTTGAATAAATTATCGTGCTCAGGAACACAACAAAAAATATCAAACTCGCACTATCCGACAACAAATCCAAAGGACAAAAATAAATAAGTCATAATGCTACCATATTTATTTTATTTAAAATCAGATATATAACATACAGTCATAAAGTATTCATTATCTTTAATAGACAGTACTATCATGTGAACGTTATTTTGAGGGAGTTTCTTTTAGCATTAGCTTCTCCGTTGGTGTATTAGCACTATATGACGACCAATTGCAGTGGTTGTGTCATCTAACTAAATCTTTTATTTAAGTCTACATGTTTACCTGAGGTTGGATACGTTATTTTAAAGCGATTTGAGAGCCTTAATATATATAATTATTGTCCACGTCGCCACGTTCAGTCACACTTTGTATGACGACTGTGAATGCTAGCGATAGTCCTACTGTTTAATTTCATTGCAAATGTTCAAAGCACAATACTCCTTACTGAATGCTTTCTACAATCTAGTAGTGTACGAAGGCTACGGTCTCCTTTTTTGTATTCGATAGCATGGATATTCGTGTCATTATCCAGCAACTTGAGACATGCGATGTCCACATTTTCTTGATTTCGATTCTATTTTAGTATTTATTATTTATCTTCTGTGATAAAAAAATGTCTGCTTTATCAGAAAAAGAATACAGATTTTTTTTCCTAATCCCTTTGTAACTGGCACACTGTATACGAAGTACAAAGGTTTAGGATACTTTATTTTTCTATCATGCTTCGACACACATGATAAAATTCATGTTCAAAAGAAATAAAATATTCCTGCTCATCTAACTCTGTATTATATATCTAACTCTGTATTGTATAATCAGTGATATTGCTACGTCTACGTTTCTTTACAATGAATGTGTTTGGTTGTTTGACTATTTGTTTTAGAGCAAGGTTACACTGAGCTAGCTATCTGCTCTGACCACCGCGACTCACCGAATCTCGGATTATAGCGTTCTAATAAATCGAGATGAAAACGTTTAGCTTTAAACTGGTTGCATTACAAAGATAAAAACAGTGTTAAAATTTGAAAGTGCCATAGCATATGTAACTTATAACATCGCAATTACAACATGAATACAGTGATATATTTTCATAAGAATAGCTTGCAGTAAGAGCTAATACATGTATATAAGTTGTAAAAATATATGTTATTATATAAAGATACTAAAGTTTCTATGCTTTACACAGTTCACTGTTGTTGTCTTTGGATAGCTAAAATTTCAAAGTTTAAAAACTCGTGACAAATAACTTCCAATTCTGTAGGTCAAAGCCCGAAAGAAAACAATTTTCCATATACGTACATGTATAACGTTCTAAAGTGACTGTTAGCAACCTTTTCGGGATTAGGCTCATGTTATTCTTGTTTATATAATACTTAAAAAGTAATAGCTTACTAAACTTAAGAGTGTACTAGTTTTATCTCTAAGCTCGTTTTTCTTGTCCAACAAGAACAGTGTAAATACACCCATTATAACAATGCAGCTCATATTAGACAGTGCATGAATATTGTTTGTACACTAGGCTTAAGAATACATGTAGAAAACCTAAGAGTGAACGTACTGTGTTCATTACTTAAGGGCCCCATTCTAACTAGTGACTCTATACAAGTTCAGAACTCGTATTAACTGATAATAATAGGTTTGACGTTTTCTGTAAGTCAGTACAAGTGTGGGCTACAAATGTAACGTTTCATCTAACAAAACCTCCAGTCATTCTCTCTCATGTCATCGTTAATATTTTATAAAACAGACACCTAATCGCTAACGTTGCGAAAGCATAGTGCATAGTAAACAGGCGTTAATGTGCTTATATTATTAATGTTGTTTACAAAGAAAGAAGGCATTAAAGGTTTGACATTATCAAGCGTAAACGAGAGGAAATTAAAGGTATTCGCATTATAAAATATATGATGAAAGAACTACCAAGCACTAACACGTTGATATATCAAGAGCAGACACGTGAGAAAAAATGTTAACTTCACTTAACGTCTGATATTTAAGAAACTGACCTTTAGTGTATTAATATTATCAAAGTTATTCACAGGAGAGTTTGTTTGTTTCTAACGTACTAATGATTTAAAACAAACATTAATGTGAATATATTAACCAAATAATGTGGCCCGGCATGGCTGCAATTTGTATTGTCCAGGCCCGACATGGCCAGGTGGGTTAAGGCGTGCGACTCGTAATCTGAGGGTCGCGGGTTCGAATCCCCGTCGCGCCAAACATGCTCGCCCTTTCAGCCGTGGGGGCGTTATAATGTGACGGTCAATCCCACTATTCGTTGGTAAAAGAGTAGCCCAAGAGTTGGCGGTGGGTGGTGATGACTAGCTGCCTTCCCTGTAGTCTTACACTGCTAAATTAGGGACGGCTAGCACAGATAGCCCTCGTGTAGCTTTGTGCGAAGTTCAAAAACAAACAAACAAACAATAACCAAATAATTGACGTAAATGATTATAAAATAAAACTACATTTAATCTGATCGAATTTGTAACACTGGCACTTCGTGTATATAGTTTATTTAACTGGAATTAGAATTCATATCAAATCAGTTGGTACTAGCATCAATGTGGTTTAACTACAATCTTAAGTTTATATAGTGCTAAGTATTTGATTAATCAAGGGAAATCATGAACAAACCTGACTTGTGAAAAATTACTATACCTGATTATGCAGTAGTTGAAAACATTGGTTCTGTAGCAAATGTGAAAAATAATAATTCCTTAGTTAGCAAGGCCGCGTTTTTTGGTACAGCCAAATCAACCATCGTAGTTTACACTTAATGCTTGTATAACCAAATCAACCATCGTAATTTACACTTAATGCTTGTACAACCAAATCAACCATCGTAATTTACACTTAATGCTTGTACAGCCAAATCAACCATCGTAGTTTACACTTAATGCTTGTACAGCCAAATCAACCATCGTTATTTACACTTATTACTTGTACAGCTAAATCAACCATCGTAATTTACACTTATTACTTGTACAGCCAAATCAACCATCGTAATTTACACTTATTACTTGTACAGCCAAATCAACCATCGTAATTTACACTTATTACTTGTACAGCCAAATCAACCATCGTTATTTACACTTATTACTTGTACAGCCAAATCAACCATCGTTATTTACACTTATTACTTGTACAGCTAAATCAACCATCGTAATTTACACTTATTACTTGTACAGCCAAATCAACCATCGTTATTTACAACTTGAGGTAATATCACATGATGCTGAACACTCTTTAATTATAATTTTATAAACTCTAGAATATTCGTGCTGAAAAAGTTGCAAAGAATAGCCAATAACATAAAGAACAACAACGACATCACTGGTTATGTATTTGCACGTGCTTTCACTCAATGCTTTACTGTTTTAAACTAACCGTCTTTAGTCCGAATGACAAAAAAACAATAAAAAGAGAGGTTTACCTTTATTCTAAAAAGAAGCTGTAGTAAAACTTTGAACTGATAGTCAGTGATGTCGAGAAACCCACTTGTTGAGAAATTTATATGCAAAAACGGCTCGTGGAGTCTGAAGTGCATATTTTAATAATATTTTTTCCTTTTGAGTCTGTTTTAATTTTCATTCCATTTGTCAATTTTATTTTGCAAAGTGGTAAACAAGTGAACTGATTATATGCAAAAACGACTCGTTTGGGTTGAGAAAATATTTTACATAGAAGAGCGAACAACGTTTCGACCTTCTCCGGTCATTGTCAGGTTTACAAAGAAAGAGGTAACTGACCGGAAGCTGACCACATGTTTGAAAGGGGTTGTGTAACTGAGTGTCGGAATGTAGAGGGCGGTATTAGATGTTTGAATATATAATTTTATTTATTTTATTATATTAATATGAATATAAAGGCGTTCCTTTATATTGGTTTATTTTGGGTTTAAGTTGTTGTATAAGTAAGGCTTCTTTAATTTTGCGTTTGTTTATGTTTGTTTCTTTATTTAGTATTTGAGTGTTTTCTATGGTTATGTTGTGTTTATTTGACTTGCAGTGTTCGAAAACGTGTGAAGGTGACTTTTTATGTTCTTTCAATCTGGTTTCCATTTTTCTACTTGTTTCTCCAAAATAGAAGTCGTGGCAGTTATCACATTGTATTTTATAAATAATGTTGGTGTGGTGTTTGTCAGTGTAGTTTTTACATAGTATAGACCTCAGTTTTGTGCCTGGTTTTTGAATAAATTTGGTATTAACTGGAATGTCATATTTTGTTACTAATTTTTGCCAAATGTTGGTTATTTGTTTGCTGATGTCAGGAATATATGGTACACAGCAGTATATGGTTTCGTGATTTTTTGATTCGTGAGATATATTTACTTTAGTTGGTTGATTTTGCTTTCTGTCTAGGTGTGTGCGTATAATGTTTTCTGCGGTTTGTGGAGGAAACTTATTGATGTTGATGAAGTATTGTTTTATTTTGTCTAATTCATCGTTAATTTTATCTGGTGAGCATAGTTTTATGGCTGTGTTTATTTGGTTTCTTAGTATGTTGAGTGTTTGTTTTGTTTCATGTGCTGAGTCCCAAGGAATGTATAGTCCAGTATGGGTGATTTTTCGGTGGATTTCTGTTTTGAATTGTGTGTCAGTTTTGTTGGATATATTTATACATGTAGCTTGTACTCAGACTAATTTTTTATACCATACAAAGTTTCCGTCCTTTAATCAAAATTAAGGATTTATATCTTGCAAATTTCTTAATAGATTTCCTTGAAATTTGGTATAAATAGTAAGAATTCAAAATTAAATGTTCAGGGACAATGTTAGATAGTTTGGATTACCAAAGTCCGAGCTACATGAAGTGGAAAAATCGTAAGTTTTGTAGAATGGACGGGAATTGCCTGTTTTGGAGACACAAATGTAAAGGACGACGTTTCGAACGTCTTCCGCCTTTTGAAACGTCGTCCTCTACACTTGTGTCTCCACAACAGTCTGTTGCCGTCCATTCTACATAGTTTCATCTGTCAAAGAAAAATCGTAAATTGTCTCTCTTAATAAGGTTGTTTTGGCTGCCTGACACACTATTGTGTGTCTTGATAAAAGAAACAAACAAGACGTGATGTAAGGAGGTTTGATATTTATTGAAATAATTAAGGCGAGTTAAACAATGTTGGGCACAAACAAGTCGAAATTGATCGTTTGTCTTGGATAAGGCCCGGCATGGCCAAGCGTGTTAAGACGTTCGACTTGTAATCCAAGGGTCGCGGGTTCGAATCCCAGTCGCACCAAACATGCTCACCCTTTCAGCCGTGGGGGCGTTATAATATTCGTTATAAAAAAAGTATACCAAGAGTTTGCGGTGGGTGGTGATGACTAGCTGCCTTCCCTCTAGTCTTACACTGCTAAATTAGGGACGGCTAGCGCAGATAGCCCTCGAGTAGCTTTGCGCGAAATTCAAAACAAACAAACTTGTCTTGGATGAAATATTAATCATGGAATATTTATAACGAGTTACAGAATTCAGTGATGTTAAAATAAATTAGAAATACTATGATGTAGGTCCAGCTTATCTTTCAAAAGTATGGACTGAAGTGGACCTCTCTTGATTTTAAGCTTCTAAATTAAACAATTTTCGGAATACTAAGTTTATTCGTTAAGAAATATGTCGTTACAATTTAGAGTTTATAAATGATCCATCATCATCAGAAACCCTAAAGTTAATGGGTGAGTTACGTGAGTCGCCTTCTTCACCTCATAATTGTATCTCTTTTTCAGATCCTGAGAGTAACTCGACCACTCTTCTACATGTCATCAACAACAACCATTATACCCTTTATTGATTTCATGTTCATAGCTCCAGGCCGTTAGACTTGTAATTACAGTTATTACAGACGCAATACTGATGGACCTATTGACTTATTGTTGAGGCAAGTCCATCTATGAAAGCTCAATATGAATTGATGCTATAAAAGGTGGTGATAGCTTCGTGGAAATCACAAGGGTCAGGATGAGAGTCTCAAACACATAATAGTAAAAGATTGTATAACGTGATCTGAAACAAAATAAACAGTCAGTATGTGTTTGTTATGATTACTTTTAAGTTGGTGAGGACATTCCAAAATCCTATGTCTCTTCGACTGCTTATAAGTCTTGCCTGAAATGCGTTACCATCAAACAGAATGCATATTTTGATACAGCACTCAGTTTCAGGGGGTTTCTTCCTTCTTTACCTGCTATCTCCTTAAACAGTAAGTACCACGCTTCTGATTGAGGAAAGGGTTGTGTGTTTAATGCATCTCTAACGAGAGAGGCACTCACTATAGCCAATACTTCCGCAACGCAGAGTTGATCATATTCGACTTCAAATAGAAAATGTCTCCATGTGTCTGTCTTTATTAACCAGATAAGAACCATTTTTGATATTACAATGAGGAATAATATTCTAAAAGTGCTCACCATTATTCATCAAAATGTGACTATTCTGACTCAGTCACAGAGCTAAAATAACGTGAAAAAATCGATCTCCATGTTAATGTTTCTTTCTTTGTATTTTCGTGACCTTAACCCTACAAAAACTAGTCAGTTGGATAACAGTCTAAATGTTTTCCAACCCTCGAAAAAGTGCAATCGGCCGTTTTTGAGAAATTTAACTGACAATCACACTCATACATACAGGACTGAAAACATGACCTCTGTCCATATGAAGTAGTTGTACTCACGGACTTTTCATTGTTTGGTTTTTTGCTTTTCTAGTTTCACAGAAAGCTACACAGGAGCTATTTGAGCTAGCCGTCCCTAATTTAGCAGTGTGAGACGAGAGTGAGCGCAGCTAGTTATCGCCAGTTCTTGGACAACTCTATTTTGGGGAATAGTTGGATTGACCATAGCTGATAGAAAGAGCATGTTTAATGTGACGGGTATTCGAACTCAGGACCGTAAGGTTATGAATCGCCCGCAATAACTATTTGGGCATGCTGGGCCAACAGTTTATATATCATCGTTAAATCTATGACCTACATAATATGAAATTCTCAAGACAAAACTTTATAATTATAAAATGTAATAATAATACTGTAATTTAAAAGGTAGATTCACGTTTTTAATACGTAAATAGTAACACAATAACAATTTATTTTTGAAACTAAATCCAACAACACAAAACTTTCTGCAAATACTTTATTCTCATCCGATCAATGAAAATACGTTTCTGAGTTTGAAATTCGTTTTTCCAAACGTCTTCAGCTTTTAACCAGATCATCTTCGTGTTTCACTTTTATATCAAGAAGTTGAAAGGAAGGTTGAGATTTAGAAAATAGTTTGTGATAGAATTCTAGAATGTATTATGTTTCTGGAATGTTTCATGATATCCGAATTCATCAAAAGATAAATTTTCCTTAGTTCTGAGACACTAACCTTGTTTGCATTATTACCATCCCGATTTCTTTATTTTTTACGACATTCGTCATTGATATGTTTGTTTGTTTTTTGAATTTCGCGCAAAGCTACTCGAGTGCCAGCTGCGAAAGCCGTCCCTAATTTAGCAGTGTAAGATTAGATGGAAGGCAGCTGGTCTAGTTATCACTACCCACCGCTAACTCTTGGACTATTCTTTTACCAACGAATAGTGGGATTAACAGTATCATTATAACGTTCCCATGGCTGAAAGGGCGAGCATGTTTGGTGCGACCGGGATTCGAACCCGCGACCCTCGGATTACGAGTCGAACGCCTTAACCCACCTGGCCATGCCGGGCCTCGTCAGTGATATCTAAATACATTTAATCAGCGGGATTGCAGAACGTCATCTCTTCTGAACCTCTTGTTTGGTATAACAGCTTCTATTACTCGCAATGAAGAATTTTCCTTTTATCATCCTATTTTTGAAGCTTCAGAATACTCCATTATTATAGGTTGACGGTTTAAAAATAACAATTTATTTTAAACCTTTGTTACATACATGTCAGCAGGTTTGAATTACATTTAAGTGTGTGTGTTTTCTCTTACAGCAAAGCCACATTGGACTATCTGTTGAGTCCACCGAGGAGAATCGAACTCTGATATTGGCGTTGTAAATCCGAAGACTTACCGCTGTAACAGCTGATGGACTGCATTTAAGTTAACTTTCGCATAATTAAAACAAACTCAAATGAAACAGCATTAAATTATTTATATTTTTACATTTCATCCAAAGTGGCACACATACACACACATTTTAAGATACAGTTTTACTACTGTACTTATTGTTCTTGTTGTATTCTGCTGTTATCACTAAATATATTTCTAAGTGTTTTTAATGTACAGTCAGCGGTGCACCAGTTGAGCTTTATTTAATCAGTTACATTTATTACAATATACTTTGTCAGTTACGTGTGTTTGTTTGTTTACTAAATGTCATTTAGATTATTTAATGCAAATAAAGCTTTATCTTATCGTTCCATCGCTTTTGTACTTTAGCTAAAATACGACATGATACACAGGTTTTGTAGGACACTAACACATTTAAAATATTAATATGTAAACAATATTAGTATGTGTTTGTGGTCTGCCTTCCACAGGTATTGAAATCCGGTTTGTAGTAGTACTAGTCCGTAGACGTACCACTGTGCTACTAGAGGGTTAGTAGCTGGTTTCTCTAGTACCAACCTCTTTGTACAAATAATTTCGTTTCCTAATACGCTATTTGTACATATCAAGCATTGTTTTAAGCATTACGTTCCATTATCCTATCGACTTAATCCATCGGAGTTGTTCTGTTAAATCTCGAACTAATGTCATTAACTGTACTACCACTTTAACTGTGTAAAGGATAACAGAAACGTAAAATCAGTACTTATGTGTTGACTGTTTCTGTTGAAGTCCTTTGCTTAAATTGAGATGTATACGATTATATATGTCATTGAACGTTTGAAAGGTTAAAGTGTTTTTAGCCAAATGTACGTCTTGGACAATAAATTTAAAAACATTTCGTGTGGTGATAAACAATAGTAGATTTTGAGAAAAAACCAAATACATAAGGATATATGTGACTGCGTAGGCAACAAAATATATGATTAGAGCGAATTATAAACATATACGTATATACTATACAAGCTATATAACAGGACGTTCTAAGAAGAAATTTTAATGAAAGGTCATGTGAATTTTGTTTAATAAAAACTTAACAAGAAATATGAGGAAATAAAACTTTGCTTACAAAAGGCTTTAAGAACACTTAGAGAAGAACCGAACCGTGTTGCCCGACAAGTGGGTTAAGGCATGCGACTCGTAATCTGAGGGTCGCGGGTTCGAATCCCCGTCACACCAAATATGCTCACCCTTTCAGCCGTGGGGGCGTTATAATGAGACGGTTAATCCCACTATTAGTTGGCAAAAGAGTAGCCCAAGAGTTGGCGGTGGGAGGTGATGACTAGCTGCCTTCCCTCTAGTCTTATACTGTTAAATTAGGGATGGCTAGCGCAGATAGCCCTCGTGTAGCTCTGCGTGAAATTAAAAAAAAAAGGAGAGAAGAACCGTATAATTTCTCGATGTTTCTTCCGATACAGAACTACGAGCTTCATATTATTATTCTTTATTACCTAAATATAATTGTAGAACATCAGCTACAAGCTCTGATGATGTACAATACATAAATATATATGTATATACAATATACAATAATCATTCAATGCAAGTTACTGAAAGTCACCAATAAAGGCTTGAATGGATAATATATAATAACTCTTTTTTGCACGTTTAACATAGTAACAATAACATAAAGTTTTACGTTATATAAATTAAGCATGAAAAGTTATGTAATCTGAACTACAAAGGACTATAAAGAGGAAGAGTTTTCAAACTGTCTTATCATAGTTGTAACACTGTAGTAAATCACACAGTTTATATAGTACTTTAAAATATTCAATAATCTTAGTAAAGTCCAAAAGAAGACAGCTGGATATTTCACTAAATGTCTGTAAGACCAATGAAAGTTGGCTGACTATAAAAACAAACACTGATGCAAAATGTCTCAAAGTGTTATTAACAAGATATGGTGGAATCACGTGTAACAAAATGGTACAAATACACTGGTACTGGACTAAAAAGAATAAAGTCCACATTTAAGTAAGTTACCGTTATCTAACGATTCGCTGCAATTATGTGATAACTGTTAAAAACAGAATCTGATGTTCGTAGCTGCAACCGAACGTCATTTCAGTGTATGTACGGAAAAAACACAAGAGGTTTGGTAATACTACTGAGACAAGGTATATTTTAGTTATAGTAAGACACAAAATAACTCACTTTTATATCAGTGGTGGAAATATGTGTGATAATGAAAAATCACGAATGGACACTCTGACCTTTATGTTTTCCAGATGTCATTAAGACGATACATAATATGCTGTCATATATGTTTACGTTTGGTTCTGACTTCAGCTGAATGGATGATAATTGTCTTCCCACGTGTAATAATATTGAAGAAGAGATGATTGACCGGTTTAACTTGGGTACAGACTTATCAGACCTCGATAGTATCGAACATGTATCGGTCTCTTTTGGAAGAATTACATGTATTCAAATTACTCTGAACATTAAGGATTCTCTGAATGCATCTTTTTCAGTAGTTTTGGATGCCTCGGGATCTTAACAACACTGATTGTAAGCATGCAACATCGATATGATATTGGTCACACAGTTTGACACAGTATACATTACATTAAAGTGAAATGTTTTTAACTCTAAAAATGTGAACTCACTTCTCCTAAATATTAATCGTAAACGTAAAATAAATGAGAAATTAATTGAATTTTGAACCGGATACAGATAATAAGATGTCAGATATTCACAGAAATTAAATATGAGAACGGTTCTAATTATTTTATAACAGTAATTTTGCATTAGCATTAATAATGTACTATTAATTCCATTATATTTCAGTTGCTCAGTGCAATATATATATATGTGTAGGTATAAATAAACTTGTAGGAAGTGAAAGTTTAATATAAAGAGCAGATTCTTGTTTTTAATGGTTATATACTTATGGTGTATAATACTGAGTACTATAAAGTAAAAGAACTTTAAAAATACGAACCGTTGTCAGTAAATGAGAGTTTAATGTCTCTTTAGGTTTGTCATCATTCACGATTGTCTTAACGCGTTTCTTTGATTTAGTTTTATCAAAACCTGAAGCAGGCTTGCTCACGTTTTCCGCTCTTTCTGTTTTCCTTTCTATTGTGTACTTTCCATTTATTGTATGGGTGTTTGTGTTTTTCTTATAGCAAAGCCACATCAGGCTATCTGCTGAGCCCACCGAGGGAATCGAACCCCTAATTTTACCTTTGTAAATCCGTAGAATTACCACTGTACTAGCGGGGTCATTTTTTGTCTGCAAGATGGTTGGTTGTGTCAGTTTTTGCTTTAACATCATATTATTTTCTCTTTTATTAAACTTATTTGTCGGGGCCTTCTCACATTCATGGATCATTGAAACAGCTTCTAAAATATCTAATTCAGTAGGGGTGAACTTTTCAGTTACAAGCGCCTGGTCTTCTAGCATTGTATAGGCAAAACTCCACAAGACCCGAGGACGCGGTTTTCAGGGCTTTCCATTCGCCCTGGGCTTTTTCATTCACGTTGCAGAAACAGCAAATAACGCGAAACAATAACAAAAATAAATGAGAAATAAAAACGCGATTTTGTCTTTCAGTTTTCTATATAAACAATACTAATAAAGATCAACTCTAAATAGTTGTCTTTTTTTGTTTTTTTTTTTCGTAAACAAACAAATTTACAAAAACACTTGATAAATCACCATATAGAAGTTTGGTGAGAAGTGTTAACTATAACTGAAAAGTTTTTTGACCTCATAAATAAGGTTAATTAAACATATTCAGCTTTACTAGGTTCATATTAGTATTTTCACAAATTAACTACCAAAGGGGCACTGACATTTTCAAATATCCAACCCTACTATTCAATTAAAAGATAATTGGGTATTGAGGTCAGATGCTCTCTCACCCTGTTCCACATACTTTAATTATCAAGAACTGGAAGATAACATGTAGCTTACCACAAAGCAATAAGACAAATCGAAATTAGTGTTAGCTCTTCCATCCACCAAGGATATCTTACAACTGCTGGTTTGGAGGCCCAGGGGAACGTAACCTTGAGAGAGAGAGTTGTTTTTAAAACCGTTTTACACATTGTATCGATTACATAAAACAGAAAGAAAACTTCAAATGTAACTTAATAATAATAGTAACGTGTATAATTCTTTAAACTAAAAAATTATCTTTATTTAACATATTAAAAATAACAATTAAATAAATATGATATTTCTTACATTTATAATATATTTTCATATTAAACATTGATAACAACCTTTACAATTTGTCAACTGTATATATATTTTCTTTACACTTTAAACAGATAATTAGCGAAGAAAAATAATGGTCATTATATTATTTGAGCTCCTTACTAGTAGACAAGTAATAGAGTTATGCAATAACTCCAACTATATAGTTATATAACAGGAAATCAGTTAGGTTTTCCAACATATTTACATTGTGAGACAATATAGCAAGAAACCTACTGGCTTTTCATTCCAAACATACGTTATTGAACTATATAAGAAAAAATCTCAACGTTTTCTTTACGATAATTTACATATTATACAACTCAGTAAAACACAGTTAGTTAAATCAACTTCGATTCACTTAACTTGTAAGGATATGTAACACAAACACAGTCTTTCCATTGACTACTTAATAAAGCCAATTTGTTATTTCGCTATTCAGTTACCTTATTAAGTTTCATAATTAACTTCTTCACTTGTTATGTTATGGTACATAATTCCTTTTTACTATCGAATCGTATCCACTGAATGGTAGTTTTTTGCGTCATTACAACACTATTAAAAACAGTAATTTTTACAAATTTTTCTTCACTGTAAATTTTCCAGGTAAAGAACCATGGTATTTTGACCACAAACACTGAATGAACGTACGTCACTGCTCGCGAAGTTTTTCGCTTACTTGGTAACAATTCTTTCTAATAGTTGTATTTAGAACTTATGAGACGGTGCTAACGTTTTGATAATCCAATGTTATTATAATCGTATTTTAAAACATTTGTTTTGTATTTGGACAAATTACTTTACTTTATTACACTGGCCCGGCATGGCCAAGCGTGTTAAGGCGTGCGACTTGTAATCTGAGAGTCACGGGTTCGCATCCCCGTCGCGCCAAACATGCTCGCCCTTTCAGCCGTGGGGCGTTATAATGTGACGGTCAATCCCACTATTCGTTGGTAAAAGAGTAGCCCAATAGTTGGTGGTGGGTGCTGTTCACTAGCTGCCTTCCCTCCAGTCTCTCAATTCATATTTCAGGACATCTAGCCCTCGTGTAGCTTTTACATAAATGTTCCAAACAAATTTTCTTGACATCGACAAAATTACTCAATTTCCGTTTGTGCTAAATGTTTTCTACGTAATTATAGACTAATCATCAGAGAATATTTACGATTATTATCGTCAAGTGAAGTTTGTTTTCTGTGGAATGAAATATCAACTGTAAGTAAAATGTTTGTCCGATTTTTGTAAATACTGGTGTGATTATGGAAGTTTATTTTGGGCATAAGCCGTTACATTTGAATGGTTTAAAACAGGTTTTCACGTCTTTTTTAAATTTGTGTCCATTTTAGTACGAAGGGATGGTACATATCTGCAGAGTAGGTTAGTCCTACGGTAGAGCTCTGCATTTCAGATCTGTACAATAAACAAAACATTTCTTGCACTGCAAGATGTAGGCCCATTATAAGAGTGACAGTTTATTCCTTATGATGGACGACAAGCGCAGCCGATCGACTGTGTTTCCTCTTGTCAGTAATTTAGCGTAAGGGCCAACGACAAATAAAATTATCAAACTAAATAATAAGCATACGATGTCACCAAATTAAAAGACTACATTATAGTGAACCTAAGAAGGCCGAAACGTTGTTCTCAGTCTTATTAGTAAAGTTGTATGAAACAAATATTTTAGAATATTTTAATATCTAACAAACAGCCTCTGTTGGTAGGGTCCTCCGCTAGTACAGCGGTAAGTTTACGGATTTACAACGCTAGAATCAGCTGTTCGATTCCCGTCGTCAGCAGATAGACCGATGCGACTCTCAAAAAGAAAAATACACAAACATAAACATACGCTTGATTGGAATTATCAGTTTCAAGAATTTCAGGCCGTGTTAACATTAAAACTCGAGAATCGATTCTCGCAGCGAATCCAACAGAGATTTCCTGTTCTGTAACTTTGTGCTAAAACGTACAAACGAGTCGTTCGATTTTAAAACAAAGCTAAACACCGGGCATTACATAGCTTATCTCCTGTGAGGAATAAAACCCGATCCTTCTGTTGTAAATCCAGAAACTGATTCATTGACAAGAGAGGCAGGGGAACAAATAAAAGACTCTATAATCGAAACATTTTTATTATCTTTCTCTTTTAAATTAAAAGTTTTTCTTTTATATAAAGCAGTTAGTATTTGTGCTAGTAAATCATATTTTTCTTAATTTTCCACGTG
Source organism: Tachypleus tridentatus (assembly GCF_004210375.1). Classification (NCBI taxonomy): domain Eukaryota; kingdom Metazoa; phylum Arthropoda; class Merostomata; order Xiphosura; family Limulidae; genus Tachypleus; species Tachypleus tridentatus. The sequence continues at coordinate 27,257,988 of NW_027467782.1, read as the reverse complement.
AACTATTTGTTTCTGAAATATCCTTTCGTCGACGAGGACTATTTTCTTTTCTTATCAAGAAAGGTATACCTTTAAGAAATATTAGACAAAGACTTCATAAAAACTTCTAGATGCTGCTGCCCTCTAGTGGGTAAAAGCTATGGTTACAATTTACAACGCTATAATCTGAGGTTCAATTTCCCTCGATGTAAAAGCCCAAATGGCCTATTGTATAGCTTTGGGCTGAAAATAAACACACAAACAAATCGTGGTCGTAGTTACTGCGAGTATTACAAGCCGATTATTATCATAATTATTTTATTTTTCACATACATTTTCAAAACCTTAACATAACACTCACTAACACCCAGGTTTATTGTTCTTGTATCATTTGTGGGGCCCCATTCTCTGTGACTACGGAGTAAATTATGACCCAGATTTCGAACATTTAGAATTGATGTGTTTTTTTTCGTGCTCACTCGTGCGAGGCGCCTTCTATTGATGAGAAATTACTTTTACATCGAGGAAGTATTTGGAGTTGGTTGGTTTTTCACATTTTAATACAAGTGTTTCTTCAAAGTTTAGCTCAAAGAAAATGTCAAATCAAGTCTAATGTTGAAAGATGTTTATTTACAGTACAAGTAATTTATAGTGTAGTGGAGACGCAATGTAGTCAGATGACTTGTTACACAGTTCAGACAGTATAATAGTCAAAAATATGAAGTGACACAATGTGTTACAAACCTGTACTTGTAAATACTCAACCCAAGGAACTAACATAGTACGTTTAAAAAGTTACAGTTGTAGTAATCAACTATCAGATGCAACACAGTGTGTGTGCTTCAATTTTGCAATTGAATAATCATCCGATAAAATCTGTTTAAACTTTCAAACTGCTGCCATACTGAGACAGATCATAAACTAAAATACTCAACAACGATTTGTTGTTTTACAGCCGGATAATGGAAAGTGTCTACGTTACTTTTCCTCTACCCACAGCTTCTAAGTCACTTTCATTACTTGACAGAGGGTCTGGTTACATTCTTCACGAAGAACTTTATATGCACGTGTCAGTAAAGGAAAAGTATTTTACCTAACTTTATGCCCTTTTGTTAATGTACACATACGCTTGTTCGACCCGTAAGACTCGCTGATTGTTATTAGATTTTCCAGGCTTCAGATACTCAGATGTCATTTTAATATTACGTCACTGTAAACCTTCTCTTTCCCCATATCATAATAGTTTACTTTACAACTCTTTCTATTAGATTTTGAGGCCGGGCTAGTAGATCTCTGGATTTTGGAGCTATCGAATCTACTTCGATTCCGCGCGATACTGTAAAATATTCCCTACACTATAATATATTGGTGCGTTATAAGAGTGACAGTGCATCCCTTAGCTGGCTTTGCATCGCCTGGTGGTTAGTGCCCTAGACTCGCAATCTGCTGGTCACATGATCGAAACCCGTACTCGAACGTGGTCATCCTTTCAGCCTTCGGAGCGTTATATGTGACAATCAATCTCGCTTTTGTTGGTAAAGAGCAGCCCAAGAGTAGACGGTAGGTGGTGTTGAGTTAATTGTTACCTTCTAGACTATCACTTCAATATTAGGGACGGCTAGGCTTGGTGGCTTTCTTAAAATATAAATACTTTAATAGGAAACAGAACCGTTTGCATGTTTTATTCATTTATTCCAAAATCTGACTTGGTGCGAAATTAGAATCAAACGGTATTCTAACCCACGTCTCTGGAGAATCGAAGGTTCCAATCCTGACAGGTTCAGTTTTTACATCTGGTTATTTCGGTTCTGAATAAACTAATGTTCAAAATAAGCAGTTAATCATAAATACAAACTTTAAGCGTGTTCTCAGTTTGTCTTTTATCGTTGCAATATTAAACTTTTAAACGTCCATACGTTATGTTGTCTGTCAGAACCAAAAGGAAACAGCTGTTTCACTGTTGACTTAACAGTAATCCTCTCAACCTGTCTTTACTGTATTAAGATGTAATTAACTCTGTCACATATCTGTAAACCTAACCACATATTATTCTCTGTATGTGGTGTAAAACAAACCGAGGGAAGTATTCAGCCAGAAAACTTAAACAGAAAACAAAGTTCGAGCAGAGTCTGTCTTCACCCAACTGATTAATTTGTCGGTTACGACTATCAAAGGTTGTACGTCACAACCAGTTTATCAATGTTCAGAATAAGAAAACATCCAAGTGTGTCTTGCACGTTCATACAGCATGAAGTGTATGTGTGTGTTTCTGGTTCTATCCTTGGCTCATAATTCAATTAGTTTTAAGCCTAACGCAAACATACGGTGCCCAAGCCTTAAGTCGTTCATTATTTTTTGTAATTCAAAGATTTTATTGTTACGGGGTCGCTGTAACCAATTGACTTCTTTCAGATTTGGTCCGGCATGGCCAGGTGAGATAAGGCGTTCGATTCGTAATTCGAGGGTCGCGGGTTCGACTCCCGGTCGCACCAAACATGCTCGCCCTTTCAGCAGTGGGGCGTCATAATTGGACGGCCAATCCCACTATTCGTTTGGAACGTTGTTTCAATTCTAACACAGTTGTTCCTACTCATTACACTTCTCCCTTCGTAACTCGAAAAGAAAAGAAAAACATTTATTTAAGTTGTTACACGGATACTGCCATAACTTGTCTCTATAATATTAAATAGAACATAATACAACATTCACACTTTACTGTAACTTTACCTTCTGTGGATCGTTAAAATGTGACACAGAGAAGCCCAACACGTTACATAAACTATTTGAGAACTAGTACAGTTACATCTATATCGTTACATAAACTATTTGAGAACTAGTACAGTTACATCTATATCGTTACATAAACTATTTGATAAGTAGAACAGTTACATCTATATCGTTACATAAACTATTTGAGAACTAGTACAGTTACATCTATATCGTTACATAAACTATTTGATAAGTAGAACAGTTACATCTATATCGTTACATAAACTATTTGATAACTAGTACAGTTACATCTATATCGTTACATAAACTGTTTGATAAGTAGTACAGTTACATCTATATCGTTACATAAACTATTTGATAAGTAGTACAGTTACATCTATATCGTTACATAAACTATATGATATGTAGTACAGTTACAAAGAAAAACATAGTTTATAAATTTTTATTTTATCATTGCTGCTTTCATTTTACTTCATGTTTTGATTACTTTAAAACAAACAAACCTGATTTATAAGGAAATTAGTTTCCTCTACTATAATTTTGTTAAAACTTAGCAAACAAACTATCAAGAAACAAAACAAAATTAAAATCACTGTAACAAAAATATAAATGTCAATAGACAGTGTCAGTATAACAAAATTGTATTGCTGATCCCGGAATTCGTTTCAAGAAGTGAACAGAGTGAAGACAGCTGATTGTGTTCTATTAAAAGATAGAGAGAGAGAAAGTAATGACGTTAATCAGAACAAAGAAATGCTGTTTGTCAACACATTAAGTTTTCGTTTTCTCTAAACGACGATATTTCTGTTTTCAGTTTTTATTTGTGTGTAGGAACAATCGTTTACTATTCATATAATTTACAATGATTTTTTTTTCTCCGTTTGTTACTTATTGAATTTTCCCTAAAGCTGCTCAGGGGCTTTGTTTTCTTGTCGTTCCTAATTTCGAAATGATAGAATGAAGGGGGAATAATGATACTCCAACTAAATAATGTTATTTGACAGTCACTTTTATAACGCACCTACCTCTGCATAAATACATGGTACAATTTTTAACATTAAATTCGCTGTAAGTGAAATAGAAGTGTGCACAGTCTGTCTCTAAACATGGGACCTCGGATCTGTGGTCCGGTATACAATATATATTTTTCAACTTAGTAACATGATTCCTTTTACCTCTAAGTACCTGCTAAATAAATATTTTAAACGTCACAATAGACTATTTTTATTAAAATATAAGTCAATAAAACAGTTTTAATATGCTGTTAAACACAAGTTAATATAGGTTTTATTCCTCTATTTTCATGCTGCTACTGTTTGTTGAAGGTCAGTCTTTTCAACTGAACCTTCAGGCAGAAAAGATCTGAATACAAAATTGACATTTATTAAAAAGAAATGGCAAGATTCGATAATAGCATTTTAACACATTTTCAAGCATATTCCCTGGTTATAACTCAAATACAGGATAGATGGCGCTTTAACACTTAAATGGAAGGTTCGAAAGTTCACGTGCGTGTTAGATTTGTTCTTAAATACCCTACAGCATTCTGAATATTTCTGTAAGTTTGGTTTTGGGAATTTCGCACAAAGCAACTCGAGGGCTATCTGTGCTAACCGTCCCTAATTTAGTAATGTAAGACTAGAGGGAAGGCAGCTAGTCATCACCACCCACCGCCAACTCTTGGGTTACTCTTTTACCAACGAATAGTGGGATTGACCGTCACATTATAACGCCCCCACGGCTGGGAGGGCGAGCATGTTTGGCGTGACTCGGGCGCGAAGCTGCGACCCTCAGATTACGAAGCGCACGGCTTAACGCGCTCGGCCATGCCAGGCCCGTTTCTATAAGTAAAAAGTCACATATTTTTAAAACAGTTTGAATTTCTCTTTACTTGAATAATAATAAGCCAAGACTTCTTTGAAAGAACTAGCATCTTTCTGCGACTGAATAATACAGCCACAACTTGTTTTAAATACTTTGAATTTCCATATAATTGTACAATAATTAAAACCTTCTTCAAAACATAAGAGATTTATTCTTAATTTTAAGGTAAACTCATACCTATGTTAGATATAACTAGCACAAAATATCTGTGGAGTTTAGGACTTTTCATGATTTACAGATACCTCAATATGTCAATTAAGCTTCCCTATGACATCTAATTATTTTATATTTAACTATAAGTAGGGTTAGTATAAAAGAAAACACTAAACCCTTTTGGTATCAAACCGTGGCATTGGTATCTGTGCACGTAAGGTATGTTTAGTTTCAATAGCTTCTGTGTGAGAATATAAACACAGTTTGAAACTTCATGAACACAGGATCTGGGGAAGGGGAGGAGAGAAGAAACAGATACTAGATTCGGTTAGTGCGTTCCTCAAAACTCTATCCATTGTGTTTGGGTAATCTTCATGGAACTTTGTAACTCCTCTCATTGGTTTGTTTTATTTTAATTTCGCACAAAGCTACTCGAGGGCTATCTGTGCTATCCATCCCTAATTTAGCAGTGTAAGACTAGAGGGAAGGCAGCTAGTCATCACCATCCACCGCCTGTTAAAATACACGACATTGTCTAACTTTCATTTATAATGACTCAATTTTTCTTTACATTTTAAACAGAAACAGCATTTAGGTTCAGTAAAGCTTCTATCCCTCAACTTTTAACTAGTCAACATATTTACCTCTAGTATCCATAGTTTAAAATAGTTTACATCCACTAAAAGGAATTGATATTCACACACTCGTAAAATAAGGCGATTCTGATGAAATGAAATAAGTTACTTCCAAGAAAAGAAGTGATACTCTACTGTGTCTGTGTTTTCTTAAATACAACTTGAACAATGGGCTATGTGTTCAATGCCTAACAAATATATCAAGAGGTAATAGCCCTCAAAATTACTGTTAAGCCTATAGAAAAGTTCACACTCTCGTATAGCTTATTTGTGACAGTGTGGAGGCCTTATCTTAACAATTTTCAACCAATAACAGTACTGATGCATAGTTACAGAATAATTCTAATATTTTAACTACCAAAGATTGCCATCGTGCTATTAAACAGAGGAGGATAGATTCAGAAAATCAGATGCTTCATTATAAAGTGGTTATTTCTGATAATTTTATATTTGATTAAATATTAGTTTCACGGTATGTAAGCCTCCGACGCCATAGTAGCTGAAAAAAGCCTCAAAACATCTTCTTCAAGGGATGTTCTATGAAATGATTGATGTAAGATTCTTGAAGTTTCTCACCCGGTCAAAGAAGTCTGCATTTTCGCAGACTTCTTTGACCTGTACGAAGAAATGAGCCTTGTCACTGAATACCACCTTCTTTCATTGTTTTTGCGTCTAGTTCTTGTATTTCAGACCTCATTGATACCGTTTTTTCTTCATTGAGTTGATAAGAAGTTGTTTTTTGACTGGTCTCTTTGCCCTTCTAATGCAATTTCGAATAACGTAATATTCCTCAAAATTTCGTCATATATTCCAGAAATAGATCGACCGTACCGCAAAACACAGCTTATGACGCCGTCTGTGTGAAAAAAAATGAGTGTTAAAGGAAATCCAATGAGCCAACACCGGCCATCATGCTGAAAATATTGTAAAATGACCATTTGTTTCAATTAATTTGCACAAGGGTGTAGAACACAAACATATACCTATTTAAAAGCTGCGCACTCATCAAAGAATAAACAAATAAAAGAGAGCAAGCAAGCAGGGAAAAATAAGAAAACAACGACATAAAAACACCCAAATAAAACCATAAATCTAGCAAATAAACAACAGTCGGCCTCTGATTATCTATACCTTAGAAGCAGCCAAAAACATCTTCATAGAGTTCACCCACAAACATCAGAATTCGCAAATACAGATAACATCACTTTACTTTTAAAATAGCAAAGAAACATTTGGTACTGATAATCCTATATATAATTGGAACAATTATTATTTTTGTTTGTTCAAAACCAAATAATTACCCCTTACCAGAGCTTACTTTACTAGCATTAAATATACTATAAATATTTACACATTCAATATGAAATGCGTAATTTTATTTTTAGTTTATAAATTTTTATTTTATAAATTTTTATTTTAAATAAATTTTTATTTAAGTAAGTAGTTTAAAATCATTATGTTATATATAAAGTAAGTAGTATAAAATCATTTTCCAATAAATAAAATAAATAGTTCACAATCATTATGTAATATAAAAAGTAAGTAGCTTAAAATCATTATGTAATAAATAAAGGAAGTAGTTTAATATTCTTTCTGTAAATAAAGTTAAATAAAGGAAGTTTTAATATTCTTTCTGTAAATTAAATTTTTCTGTAATAAATAAAGTAAATCGTTTAAAATCATTATTTAATAAAGTTAGAAGTTTCAAATTATTCAATTTGTTACAAATAAAGTTGTTTAATGTCCCTTTATAATAAATAGTCTAAGTAGTTTAAAATCTCTTTGTAAAAATGAAGTAAATAGTTCAAAATTTCTTCTGTAATAAAGTAATTAGTTTAAAATTATTTCTGTAATAAATAAAGTAGTTTGAAACCCCTCTGTAATAAATAGAGTAAGTAGTTTAAAATCATTATGCAATAAATAAAATAAATTATTTTAAATCATTAAGTAATAAATAAAGTATGTGGTTTAAAATTTTTATGTAATAAATAAAGTAATTCATTTAAAATTATTTCTGTAATAAATAAGTCGTTTAATATCCCTTCTGTAATAAAGTAAGCAGTTTAAAATCTCTGTAATAAAAAATAAAGTATTTCAAACTCACTTTATTTATTACAAAGTAAATAGTTTAAAATTCCTTCTGTAAAAAATTAAGTTGTTTAAAATTATTTCCATAATAAATAAAGTAAGTAGTTTAAAATCATTATGCAATAAATAAAATAAGTAATTTACAATCATTATGTAATATATAAAGTAAGTAGTTTAAAATCATTATGTAATAAATAAAGTAAGTAGTTTAAAAATATATCTAATAAATAATGTAAGTAGTTTAATATCCCTTCTGTAATAAAGTAAGTAGTTTAAAATCCCTTTGTAATAAATAAAGTATAAAACTGTATGCAGAATACAAAATTAAGGTTAAAACGTAGTTCACCACAGTAACGTATAGGTGAAGTTATCTAACCTAATGTCACAGTAAAATAAAAATTAATTTCTCACAAATTGTAGGTAAAGGAACTGTAAATATCATTTTCAAGGAACTGTTTAACATTGTATTAAATCATGATATGTGAATAAAAAAATTGTGGTTTCAAATGTTTTGTGAATTATTGCGGAAAACTGAACTGTGTTTGCAAGTTCTTAATCGAAACAATTACCAGCACTAACCCATTTCTACGCATTGAAACTAAAACATTATAAAGACCTACAGTGGCCCAACGGTTGTCTGCGGACTCACACCGCTAGAAACCGGGTTTCGATACCCGTGGTGGGCAGAGCACAGATAGCTTTGTTCTTAATTCCAAACAAACATTATAAAGTGCCTCCTCATCACCACCCACTACTCTTTACCAACGAATAGTGGAATTGACCGTCACCCCACGGCTGAAAGAGCGAGCATGTTTAGTGTAACGGAGATTCAAACCCACGACCTTCGGATTACGAGTCGAGCGCCTTAACCACCTGGCCATGCCGGACCCGTTGATAAACCCTGCTGTAATTTATCTATACACTTTTATATAAGAAAGCCCTTAAAGTAACTCATTTATGTAACGTTTTTAATTTAAGAAAGGGACTAAAACCATGAACTACCTCTTGTAGATTTTTTTACTCAGTGACATAACCTCCTTCCCCCATCGACATCTAGTGGCTAAGCAATAATTGTACAGGCTCGTAACACCAAAAACCAGGTTTCTTTACCCGTGGTGGGCATGACACAGATAGCCCATTATGTGTCTTTGTACTCATCAACGAGCGAACCATACTAGGAAATACTGTTAAAATATTAGTACTGATTTATTTTAGGAATAACCACAATAAAGATGCTATGAAAAACACATTTTTATTATTTTATATTCTTTTATTTAATGTTATAGCCTACATTCTTTATAGAAAAAGAGATAAAAATGAAGGCTTTATATTTGAACTTACATCCAGCCATCGTACACATACAGCATAGCTCGGATGTTACATTCCAGCCTGAAACATCATATGAAGTTAACATTCAAAATTTATAATATGAACATACAAAACAAAAATGTAATATTTTAACGCGGTTTAAAGGCAGAAATAAAAATAGTTCTAGGTACAGCAAAATTCCACGTCTCAATATCACTTTAAAGCCAATTTTGCTTGTTTTATACAATAAAAATACAATATATTTAAAGCCTTTAAAATAAAGTATCGTTTCAAAGACACACAAATATTCGTTACGTTCTATTTAAAATATTCAATCGTTGCCACAAACTGTTTTCACAAATAGTAATATCTTTATAACAATTCATAAAAAAACACTTGTTGTAGTCAAATTTTTATATCAGATCATGAATTGATAATACGTTTTTAAAGCGAAGTATGTTATTATTATTAACGAATTTGTATTACTCCGAGAAGATAAATAAGTCCTCAGAGAAAGTACCTTGATGACCCAATAATATAACATCAAAATACCTTACAGCAAAGTTATCAACTATTACGTGTAGGTGATAATTTGAAATTACAGTGGTGCCTCGGTTCTCGAACAATTCGGGTTTCGAACATATTGTTTGAGAAAAAAAATGTCTCGATTGTCGAACATAAACTCGGTTCCCGAACCAAGCTGTCGAAGCCCAAACCCCCGAAATAACCCGACTGATGACCCGAACGACCCTTCAACCATTTTCAGCCCACGCCAAGCTTGCCCAAAACAATTTACCCGCATCTGTCACTCAGTCCACACCCCCGCTAAAAGCTGCTGTGAACGTTCTCGTTTTTCTTTTTTTTTTTCTCAATATTCTGATTAAATAAGCCACCATGGGGTCAAAGAAAGAGAATGAAAGTAGCAAACCAAAAATAAAAGTTGTTATAGGCACAATAGAGGTGAAAAAAGATCTCACAGCGAAGTATGAGAGTGGTGTTCGCGTGTCTGATCTTGCTACACAGTTTGGTATGGCGAAGTCTACAGTCTGCACCAAACTGAAAAATAAAGAGGTCAACAAAGGAGCTGATGTTGCAAAAGGAGTGACAGTGCTTACGCCACAAAGATCACAAACAATGGAAGAGGTAGAAAACTGTTGTTGATTTGGGTAAACGAAAAACAGTTAGCTGGTGATAGCATTTCTGACCCCATCATTTGTGAGAAAGCAAAGCAGTTGCATGCTGACCTCCTGAAAAACACCTCTGGAACGAGTGCTGATACAAGCGATGCCTTTAGTGCCAGTAGGGGTGGTTTAAAAAATTTAGGAAGAGAAGTGGCATATATAGTGTGGTGAGACATGAGGAGGGTGCCAGTTCTAACAAAGATGCTGCTGATAAATTTGTTTGGGAATTTAAGGATTATGTAGAAGCTGAGGGTTTTATTCCCGAACAAGTGTTCAACTGTGATGAGATAGGCCTCTTTTGTAAGAAAATGTCAAAGACGACCTACATCACCAAGGAGGAGAAGTCACTGCTAAGACACAAGCCAATGGAGGACAGGCTAACTCTATTGTTATGTAGTAATGCAAGTGGGGATTTAAAACTTAAGCCTTTGCTTGTGTACCATTCTGAGAATCCGAGGGTTTTTAAGAAAAATAATGTCCTGAAAAGTAAACTAAATGTCATGTGGAGGGCTAATAGTAAAGCATGGGTAACCAAGCAATTTTTTATGGAGTGGGTCCATAAAGTGTTTGCCCCAAGTGTAAAGAATTACCTCACGGAAAAATAGTTACCACTCAAGGCCCTTCTTGTGATGGACAATGCACCTGCTCACTCACCAGGCTTGGAAAACGGGTTGGTGGAGGAGTACAGTTTCATTACTGTAAAGCTCTTGCTCCCTGACACGACTCCTCTCATTCAGCCAATGGACCAGCAGGTCATATCGAACTTTAAGAAAATCTACACCAAAGCACTGCTTCAAAGGTGCTTTGAAGTGACCACTAACACAGAGTTAACCTTCAGAGAGTTCTGTAAAAATCACTTTAATGTACTCCATTGCTTGAGAATCATAGACAAAACCTGGAGGGAAGTGTCTTTGAGGACTATGAACTCAGAATAAATTGTGGACAGACTCAGTAGCAAATAGACACTTTGAAGGCTTTGAGGTTGAGCCTGTTGTCGAGGATATTGTCTCACTAGGCAAGTGTATAGGCTTGAATGTGAGTGGTGATGATGTGTAGGAGTTGGTGGAAGACCACAACACTGAGCTCACCACGGAAGAACTCCAAGACCTTTAGAAGGAGCAGTAACAGAAGGAAACTGAGGAAGTGTCTTCAGATGAGGAGGAGGGAAGGGATGATGTTTGTAGTTCACTGATCAAGGAAATGTGTGGAAATATAGGAGAGTTACAAAGTTTTGTGGAAAATTTTCACCCTGACAAAGCTGTAGGAAATCGCAGCATAAACCTTTTCAATAACAAAGCCATGTCTTACTTCAGAAACATTATAAAATGCAGGCAGAAACAAGCCTCATTAGAAAAGTTTTTAGTGAGAAATAGGTCCAGTAAGTCTCAAGCAGGTTGCAGAGGTGCAAAGCGACAGAAAAGAGAGAGAACTCCAGAAGGAGAGTTACCTGACGTTTTTATGGAAGATGACACCCCTTCCAAACAATAATAACCCTGTTACTCTCCACGTTCCTCACCACCTTTCACTTACGCCATCAGCTCTCCTCAGCACAGGTAAAGTGTAGTTAAATTTTCATTTATTGTTTTTTACTGTGTTTATAGTTTCTGTGGCTGACTTTATGCATATAAGTATTATTATACAGGTATAAATAAGCAATATTTTACTTAAAATGCTTCAAAATGCGTAATTTTTGGAGGTCTGTAACGGATTAATTTAATTTACAGTATTTTTTATGAGAAAAATTGATTCAGTTTTCAAAAAGCGGAATAAGTTCAAGAACCGAGGTGCCACTGTATATCAAAAATCAAGAATACCTTAGTGTATCAGAAAAGGTAAAAATACACTATTATCTGAATTAGTGCGATGAGGTCTTATCCTCGAATACTTCACTGATACATTTTCAGATTCTTGAGTGTTTCTCATGTATTAGGTTTACTCACTTTTTCTGAATAAAAATTTGTTTCCGTTACACAGAAAGTATTCTTTAATGAAGTACAAACACGAGTCTAATAAATTCTCTTCACAAATTATCAGTGGTTTCCACTGAACTATCTCAGATAAGTGCCACTTCAAGCTGAAAAATTCTGCGAACTTTTTCTTTACTCACCACACATTCACCTCCTGCTCCGATTATTAACGTAAGAAAATGAAAATAACTTCTTTTACAGCTTCGCTTTAACAGATGCTACACAGAAAATCGACGATGCTGTTTTTAGTAAGTAGTTTGTGAATGTAATTCAGAAACCTGATGATTGGGGGAACTGGTTGTGTAAACGTTATACAAAGAAAAGAAACAGATGTTTAGCTCTTCCTGTCTTCCTCGGTGAACAAATTATCTGCAGATCGCTAAATATTTGTCAGGTGAAAATTTATTGATAAATGAAAAAGGCTTAGCTGAGGTTTAATATAGAACGAAGTAAATATATGTAGAGATCACAATGCAAGCACCATTTCCATATCTAATGCATAAATGTACAAAATAAAATTTAAAAAACAAGAAGGCACAAACCAGAAAAGATCCTGGAATAAAATTATTCAAAGTAGTTAACTTTTAGTGACGTACAAGCCACATAAATTATGTTTGTCTATACAATTTAAAACTTTTTTTTAACAAAAACAGTATAAGTAGTTATACGTTCATATAACAACAATAACACTGTAAGACTGATGGAAATATCGGATTCTGTCCCTTAAAAACAACCCCGGCTCTGTACTAAGATATAATAAACTAATAAAAATTAACTCGAATGAAAGGCGTCTATTCATGTATATATATATCAACGACACATATTTTTTCGAAGACATATGTAATAAAGTTTAACGACAGCAAACAGTAAGGCCAAATTATTTAATTACAGGTTTTTTTTTCCTTTTTTTGAACCATAATTCATAAAGTTCATGCTATTTCTAGTATCTCTACCATCACACTATTGGTTTAAATTTCAAGGTCTGTTTTATAAAAAACACAAGAAATTAAGGATCGTTACGAGTTTTAACTTAAGTAATTTAAAAACAATTCTTGTTAATGAGATCTAACTAACTAATTATTCATAAAATGTCGTATAAAACTGTCTGTATTCTAACTACACATAATTGTTGCACATTATTTTTATAAAGGAAGGAAGCTTGTTTCACGAAAATTGGTGATGACAGAGAACTTGACTCACGAAAGTTGGTATTAAAGAAAAAATTCCGATATTTGAAGAAACTAGTTTTTTAAAAAGAATTCACAGGACGTAATATTTACTAAAAAATTGGTTTAAGGGTTTTTGTCATTATATTGCAGTACATACACGTGTGCACACATTTTCAGGTTCACTCTCCATATAAAAATAACGTTGTAACCAAACATAGAAGTTAATTAAAAGTCATTTACAAATGTCACGTTTTTTTGTGATTTAAGTCTTAGTGAATTCTACAACATACAAGAAAATACATTAGCAATTTCAGGTTTAAAATATTAATAAGGATTTCTGCCCGCAAATAAAGAAATCTGTTCCACAACATTTCAACAACACTATATCTGTTATAACCAGAGCGAATAATTATTAGTGGTTTACGTGTCGTTAATGTTGACTACATTTTGTTATAAAAGTTTATATAAGAAGTTTGTTGACAAATACAAGATAACGTGAGTTAAAAAGCTTAGTCTGCTTTTAAGAAAGACAGCGCCATCTGATTTTTTGTTATAATTACGGTTTAAATCAGTTAAAATAATTAAAAAGATATTCATATTTTAAATCCAGACTTGTTTATGTAATGGCGATACCCACATACACATACATACATACATATATATATATATATATATATAGAGAGAGAGAGAGAGAGCGATCTATACATTCCAAAATGTCAGCTCTTGTAATCAAGTGCAGAAATAAAGTAAATATTAATGAATAATATATATATATTGAACCAAGCCTTGTTTGAATCTTAAAGCTAAAAACCTAATTTTCTAAATTAATTTATACTGCTGTGTTCAATATAAAGTTCTTAAAAGAAAGTTGACACATAATTTTATTAACTATAACCTGAAGGTAACATCTCGAGAGATGGTTTGTCTTTTAAAAACCTATTTCTACTCTAAAACTGGTTAATATATTTCACTAATAGAATCCTAACTTGAGAATTAAGTTATATATTAGTTCTCTAAACGTACTTAACTGTTGCAGAAACGTGCTTATGTATCAAACTTAAATTAACAAAAACGATACATGAAATTCTCAATATAAACGGACTGTTTGAAATCCATTTTTTAAATTGAAAAAAAATTGCGTCCTATAAGAAAATACGAATATTATAACTGTGTATGTCACTTTGTCCAATAGATGTGGTTCGTTCTAGGGTTCACATATGTTCTGAGAGAAAGAAATCACAAATACACAGCGATTCTTAACAAACTTGCACATATTGTTCGAATTACCATTCTCCACTTTGCACATTTAATATAAAAATTGTCATCATACGAAACGTCACACCAGTGCTTATACTGTTCACGAATCGTTTTTACGATATCGGCGAAACATCAAAACCTTCTAGTCTAATAATAATTAAGTACGGGCATTCTACATTAATTTGGTCTCCATGAGGAAAGGTACTATTGGTCCCAATGGACGTCTACTCATGAACAGATTGCTCTAATGCCTTTTTAGATTTCCTTTGCACTAAATTCGTCAGCGTATAAAATTGCTCTTTATCTCTAATATCAATACTTGTGACGTGTTCGAAATAGCAAGGAAGAGAAATATCACATTTTTAGGGTAACTTTATTTTTTTTCAACTTCCTGGAATTTTTCCCTTTAGCTTTAGGAACGGATAAAGATATATTGAGAGGGTCCGACGTCAGTAGGTCGACTTGTTCGTGAAACTATCTGGCAGCTGTTTTGTTTTCGAAACTGAAACCACCCATTTGGTGGTTTCACAGGATCGGTGGAAAGGAACATGGTGTGAAAAGTATTATCTTGGGCCTCGCAGTTCGTCAAATTGTCAATGACATCATGCCAAAGAATGAAACCTGTGCATTTTTCGGCGAGGACCAGTTTCAGTCTTCGTTGAGTTCGTGCTTTCGTTTCTCCTTCATCAAACAGCAGGACAGGGATACCTGTCAGGGCTAACTGCCATTCTTCCTCTGGCTTTCTCAAATACAGATTGGCCAGACACTGGCACACAAACACAAGTGTTTTGTGGCTACGAAAACCGTTTCGACTTGGGCTATGTCAATTCGCTGCATAAGTTATTTAATTCATCTTCTAAATCCTGTCGAAAATCCGCATCGTCAAATAACCACAACTGATACTTTTGTCTGTGTCCTCTACATTAATTCGGCCCAGAGTATCATATTTTTCTGTCAGTTTTTGTCCGGCTACCTTTTCTTTGGAAGATGGTTCGTGTGAAGCTTCTGAGTAGATGATATTATCTGGATAGTTCGTATCTGGAATACAGAAAGTTCTATTTTCTGAACATGACTTCACAAAGTCATCTTTTCACAAGAAGTATGTTGAATATTTGACATATGATCAGAAATTTCCATGTTTATGCCATTATTTGAAATCGTTTTTCCTTTATGAATATTTAATGAATTAATTCTTTCTGTTCGTCTAAACTATGAAAGGTGGAGATCCTTCTATAAAACTCAAATATTTTACACAAAACCTTGAAAGACGTTGAGTGTATACCTTAATATCTGTATAATACTTCGTGTGGTAGATTTCTTCAGGAACTTGTGACATAACCTCCAAATAATACAAGATTGTTTTTCTCCATGAAAATAATAAAAAACGCAACAGTTAATACATTTTATTTTTATTTTTACTAGATACACAAATTATTTATATACATTCGCATGAACGAGGTTTATGTGAACTTGTATGAAGCAACACTCTAGTAAAGTTAATTTTAAACAGAAATTTATTTTGTACCAACAATCTGAACAATATTATAAAATTTATTTCATTTCTGAATTATTTCATGTTATATCTCTGAAATCATTATCGACATTAAAAACTACGGAATTTTAACACTGACTTTCCGAAAAATAGGCTACTCTAATGTCTGTAATAAAATAGAGTATTTACGATTGAAATGAATACAATGTTACAATACTTTACACAGATACCAAAACATGTGTGAAATCTCTTTTATGGCTAGTCCTGTTTTTAATAACTATTTATTGTCCGTGATAACGAAAATCCACTTGAAGTAAAATGTATTATCAAGATGGCTGGTACGAGTATTGAAACTTTAAGTAAAGTAAAGTGAAGAACAACATTTCGACATTCTTGTCATTTTCATGTCAACAAAGAGAAGTTGCAATGATTTTAATGTTGTATTCTTTTTATTGTAAATAAATATTTATACAAAAATGACGTTTTTAGACTATTTAAAGGTGGGGTAATATTACAGGTATTATTCTCGAACTGATAACTCATTTTCAAAGTTATAACTGCAATGAAAGACTGTTCTACAACTTACACTCAGAGTTATAACTGCAAACAAAGGCCTATTCTAAAATATTCTAATAATTAGCTCTCCAAAGTGGTATCTAATGGTCAGTGATACCGTGAAATATATTCTGAAGTTATTGTAGGTTTTTCAGTTATGGCAAAAGATAAATATTATGAAGGCAAGAACCCTCTGTGATTCCCCAGTAGCACAGTGGAATGTCGGCGGACTTATACCACAAGAAACCGGGTTTTGATACCCATGGTGGGCAGAACACAGATAACCCTTTGTGAATTTTTGTGTTTAATAACAAACAACAATGGCAACCCTTTGTAATAACCCAACATTTATTTTCGAATTGATGAACTGGAAATTCTAGGATAAGCAGGAATCCGTTTCCAGAAATACAGTATTAACCTAGTACGCTACTAATAACTTATTACGTTATTGAATTGCTCCGAAAAATTAAAGGTTACTAAAATAAATAAGAACGAATCCTTAATATCCACAACACTTGGAACACTTTTAGGCAGGGATAATCTACTAGTCTATTTATTAGCTATATTTTTCTGTATAGGCAATACCAAGCATACAACCCGATTCAACTTTATTACTCAGCACGTTATCTACTCGCCTACCCTCAAATAGAAATTCTTTTAGGCACGATTAGAGTAGATTCATCTATGAGACTTTGGACGTGATCAAATACGTCAGTCGAAAGGGTTTGATCTTCCGAGTTCAAAACTGCAATAAAATCTCAAATACATCAAGAAATGACGAAGCTGTGAGCTAAACGTTTGTGCTCTTAAAAAACAACTCAGAGGCGTACTATGAACCGCTATGCCGCGGCTAAAAATAACAGTAAGAGCTAGTTAGTATTGACCCTACAATACTGATAAACAGTATGTTTTCAAGGCGATATCGGTACAAAGATATCAGAAAATAGTATTACGATTTTAAACAAAAGGTTTAAGAGCAAAAGGGAAATAAATCTTAATTATCTGTATCCACATAATTATTCCTGTTATCGCTGATTAAACACGAAAAATAATTCACGTTAACTACTGGTTTTAGAGAAAAGTTTGGAACGAAGATTCGAATCTTGCACAACAGCGATATACGTGCGAGACAGGTTTCAAACGTTCAACGAGTTTTTTAACGTTATTAAAACCAAATCAACTTTAGGGTTAACACTTATCTTCCAGTTCACGTCGTATTACCTTATAAGACTGAAACAACTTTTCCAATCCAAGCATGTACTTCCAAATATTTGTTTAATGTTCTTGTTCAGTTACTTACTCGTCGTTTCGCCAGCCCTTCTTTTTTTCACAGGTACAACTTAATTACTGAAGGGCTATTCGAATTTATAGCTCTCAGCCAAGTTTACAAAATTCTCTCGAAGATATATATTACATTACGTGAATAGTTAGTTGCACGAGGTGAAGGCTTATATCAACATCAGTCTTCAAGTTCTTACACTGTCCACTAGAATGGGGTGCTCTCGCTAACGCAGAAGTAATCTTACAGGCTCATCAAGATAAATAAAATCGGAGTTCGATACGCGGTTGGCACAGTCAAATATAGTCCGTTATGTAGCTTTGCATTTAACAAGAGACAAGTGAGCACAACCGTTTGTCCAACTAATTTTATCATATTGAGCAATTATATATTTCTGCCTAAAACCTGGGAGTGAAATCAGTTACTTTTCTTGTTTATTATAGTGTCGTTAAAGAAACCGTTTGTACAACGATGAACTGACGATCAAACGAAATTCACCTACGGCATTCATATAACCGCTGTCGACCTGGAAATACCGGCTTTGAAGACCCACGGGGCTGCGGAAGTATTTTGGATTTCTTTTAAAGGGCCCTTCACGCGAAGCATCAAGTTTGATGGTGAAACAAGCTTTCTTTGGTTGCTTTACCAGTTTCAGCCCTTTGATGCTATCTTTAAAACTTTACTGACAGGAGCTAAGTGTACGATTCTTAACCCAAGATAACAAAATTAGTACCTGAAAAGTACAGGTAACACATTTAAGACCTAATGACTACTTCAACTCATTTTGTACAACCTCACACATGCCATCCTTTAGAAAGTGTACTGACAGGAGCTAGGTGTAAGATTTTAACCAAGATAACAAAAGTAGTACCTGAAAAGTACAGTCAAGACATAATCGCTGCCCATGTTTACTTTGTACAACCTCTCGACTGGCCTGAACGAGACCGAAACACTTAGAGAGACCAAAGTACAACAAAAATAAAAAAGAAATTCAACGAATGAAGACATGCTTGATTGATTTTAATCAATTCAACGAATGAAGACATGCTTGACTGATTTTAATCCATTAATTTTAAACAATTATGTTATAACCTTTTACGGTTTGTTTTACGTAATCAATGCCAGGGTAAAAATATTTCTTCCAATCTCAAAAATCCTGACTACTGTTAACACGCTACTAATAATCTACAATGTAAAATAAGACTTGTAACCATATAGTAACAAAGTAATATTTGATTGGTGTTACATGTAAACAGCTATACTGGAGAAACTTGTTACCAAAGGAATTTGAACTTAAAACAAATAAAAAAGTCTCATAAAAGTAAAACTATTATGAAATATATGTCGCCAGGAGACAACAGTTAAACTGTACTAGTTTTGTCTCAGTAATTTAGGTAATAGAAATATTTCGTGCACACTTGTACAAACAGACGCTATTGAAAACTATCTAAACAAGTTGACACGTGAAGACTGCTTTTATGAAAGTCTTTTAAAACCCGACAAGTACAAGCGATTGATCTCCCATCAAGACTTAACCCAAGGGCATAGGGGTCAGTGAAATCTCATAGTCAAAAGGCGACGGAGTCTCAGCTCAGTGAGGGTCAAAGCTATGTAGGGAACGGCCACTAAGAGAAATAATTTTGTTTGTTTCGGATATTTACAAGGGCTATCTGGGTTAGTAGTCCCTAATTTTAAAGTGGCTACAACAGCGCTGACATCCAGCCCTTGAGCCACTCTAATAATGTAATTTCAATGTCGCTCTTTTGACACAGACCCAAAGTGCGAGGCGCGATTTTAAGGCAACATGTAAGACCTCCGATTCACAGTCCAGAACGCTGACCACTGTCCAGTCAGTCACGTGATAAATTACTTTTGTTTTTTCACATATTACGTCTAAAGATTTAATTGCTTGCTTGTTTGGAATTAAACACAAAGCTACACGATGGGTATCTAAACCCGGTTTGTAGCGGTGCGAGTTTACAGACTGTGGCACTGGGAGGGACGTGTAAAGAGAAACAAAACTAAGACACTTAGCACCTTTTCAGCAAAAGCTCGTTTCTCAAACACAACAAAAGTAAACAACTTAAGTAGAATGTATCTTTTATTGATTTCAATGCTGCAAGTGATAACAATTCTGATAGCACATATAAAGTAAAATTCGAATTTTAAAAACCTTCGACAGCATACAAATAGCCCTTCACGAAACATTGCGTTTAACAACAAACAAACAACTTACTCCATTCACTTTATAAAAAGATCCATAGTGGGACAGAGATAAGTGTATCGATTTTCAACACGGTTGATACCCCCGCTGAATATGCTCTACAATAAACATATAAATCATAATAAACAAACACTTCATAATATTCAAGATATAAAACACTCGTTAATAAGTGGCCTTGACGTTAAGCTTTAACTTTTAGGTAGAAAAATAGAAAACTTCAACGAAATATTGGTTTTTGTTTTCTTTTTCGAATTTCGCGCACATTTACACGAGGGCTAACTGTATTAGCCGTCCCTAATTTAGCAATGTAAGAATAGAAGGAAGGCAGCTTGTTATGACCACTGACCGCCAACTCTTGGGCTACTCTTTTACCAACGAATTGTGGGTTTGATCGAGACACTATAATGGCCCTACGGCTGAAAGGGCGAGCATGTTTGGTGAGACGGAAATTCGAACCCGCGATCCTCGCATTACAAGTTAAGCGCCTTAACCACCTGGCCATGCAGCGCCAGAAGAATAGTAAACTTCAAGGAAATATTGGTTTTTGTTTGGTTTTTGAATTTCATGCACAGCTACACGAGGGCTATTTGTTCTAGCCGTCCCTAATTTAGCAGTGTAAAACTAAAAGGAAGACAGCTAGTCATCACCACCAACTCTTGGGCTACTCTTTTATCAACAAATAGTGTGATTGACCGTGACATTATAACGCTCCCACGACTAAAATGGCGAGCATGTTTGGTGCGACGGGTATTCGAACCCGCAAGTCTCAGATTACGATTCGAGCGCTTTAACCACCTGGCCATGCTGGGCCCCGAAACATTGGACATCCGCCACCTTCATCCAAGCCATTCTTACCAAAAAAGCATCCACAACTAGAAACAAATTTCAAAGACATGTTCATGCAGAATACACAAGTCGAGAAGCTATTTAAGTCAATAGACAAATTTACACAGACACTCCATACAAAGAAGGATATAATGAAAACTCAATCATCACAAACGCACTTTTAAACATCAACTGATTTCTTCCAAACAAGCATGTTGAAACCTAGATATGTATTTCCAAGATAGCCTGGAGAACTAAGACAGACAAACAACCTGTTAGCGACTTTTGAAGATTTCGACACTCATTATCGAGAGAGTCTCATCACAGATATGGAACTGATGCTGTGTTCGACAGAATCTTCTATTACTGTCTCGTGTTCTCAACATTTTTACTCCTACAAAGAAAAAACAATCTTCGAAAAACGACGACCACGAGACGTTTTCAGACTTACCATCGACCCTTTTAAAAATAGTCCATTATTCATTATGTATACTAATAATTTGTAATGTGAAACATATTACCACATGCTATTTATAAAATTATTGTACCTTTTAAAAGTAATGGATTAATATGTTTCTAGTCTTATATTTTTGTGAGGTGATAAAACTGTATACTTTCCTTGTAAGTTTATTATGCAGCAGTTAGAAAATTGTGCACAATTACTATTTAATTATATGAATTTTACTAAGTAAGTGGTGTATTATATTCACACAAGTAAGCACCATTTCTCCAAGTTATATTAATAACCTTTTAGAAGTGTATGTAGCTGTAACATTCGCAATGTCCTAATAATATGATGTTAGTTTTGAATATGTAATACAACAGTTCTGCTTAGATTATATGCAGAAATTAATCTATTTTAGTAAATGTATGGTTTTAATCCTTACAATATTAATAACACAATGGATTATTTTGATCTATAAACCTTGTAACCATTACTGTGATCACACTTTGAAAGTTCCTTGGAAATAATATATTTCTAAAACTGTTATTTTAACTCTTCAGAATTTGTCGAATCTCCCTTTAAATCAAAATGTACAGTTATTCAGTTACACATTTTAACACTGAGTTATGCAACTATTTTTACTGGGACTGAAATAATTACAACTGAATACAAACCCTTATTGATGTAAGCTGTTTTTGGATGAATCAAATTACCAACACTACATTTTTTTTTTCTTTCCTTGGCAGGTCATAAAAGTATTAGATGTTTTTAATATTTAAAATTACTAAATTTTATAAATTGAATCATATTTTCAATACTTCAAGAATACCATTCTACAGACTGATTAATCTGCATACTTATTTTTAATCTACATCACGTATTCTATAAAATTGTTGTGATATTTATAATTTTTTGTACAAAAATGTAATTCCAATAAGTACTTATCTCCTTTTACACAGGTCTGAAATAACCAGGCAGTTAAGACCCTCAACTCGTAATTTGAAAGTTGCTAGTTCCAATCCCCATCACACCAAACATGCTCACCCTTTGGCTGTAGGGGACTTCTAATGTTACGGTCAATCCCAACATTCATTGGTAGAGAAGTAGCCCAAGAGTTGGCAGCGAGTGGTGATGACTAGCTGTCTTCCCTCTAGTCTTACACTGCTAAATTAAGGATGGCTAGTGGAGATAGACCTCATGTAGCTTTCACGAAATTATAAAACAAACAAACAATCCTTTTACATCAATAGATATTCTCATTCAATGCTGGCATCTATTTGTGAAACTTGTTTTCAAGCATGTCCTGAGTTACTGCCTCCTCTTGATTGCAAATTATTCATTAAAATTATCATGTGACAACCCTCCATCAGTAATAGTGCAAGGTATTCTCATTACGCTTATGACTTCCTCTGTTCAATTCTACCAGATATCACTTTAAGTTCTCTTAGAATCTGGAAGCATCAGGTTTTAATGAAAAGGTAAGATGGGAAGTGTGAAATTTGGTAAGAACCTTCCAGAAATACATTTACAGTTTAGGTGAATTACAACTTCCAATACAGTGCATTATGTCATATCAACATATAGCAAGAATCTTACATTGAATAGGTGGAAGAAACAGTTTTAGGGAAGGAAAGAAGCATCCTCCAAAGCCATCCAGAGGACACACCTGAAGACAAGAAAGTCAAATTTGGAAAACTGATGTGGGAGACTGAGCCAGGTATACATTTCACCCAGATAAGAAAGATGTGGTACTTATGGGAAAACTGGAATGTAATGAGGGCTATCAATCTTCATTAGAAGAAAAGTGAGGGCATAAAATACAGTGGAGAGTCTGAAGGAACAACAACACTTGAAACAGTGCAATGGATGACCACAAAGATCTATTTTCAAATGCAGACCGTAATGATTCACTCAATACAAGGCATGGTAGGGATGAAGAGCTATTCTATTCTTAACCATATATGTTTTGGTTTAGAATAATGGCTACTTTGATAATACTTTCACAGTTGACTAGATGCCCCCATTAGTTCTGTCAAGACAATATAAAATAAACTTAAAACAGATTTACCAGAGATCCATACAATGAAAAATAAACTTTGGAAGTACTGATGTGATTAATTATTATAGTTTACAAAAATAGAGGCATTCATGTAATCCACACCCTGCATACTGACACACTTGGTGATTTATTGAGATGGAAGATTAGTGTGAGAAAATATTACATTATAAAGAACATGGGGTTTACCAAACACAAGTTCTAACTTTTTGATAATCTATAATTAGTTCAGATGTTTACCACTTTGCAAAATAAAATTGACATGAGGAATGAAAATTAAAACAGACTCAAAAGGAAAAAAATATTAAAAAATGCACTGCAGACTCAACACATACCTAGATAAAAATTCTGCACTTTACAGGTCACAATTCTTTCGAAACAGAAACTAATTACATGATTTATGTTCTCCTTGTAGCTGGCCAATCAACTTAGATGGCAATAATCCAGAAGAACATATTACTTTTGTGCCATTAATGATACAAATTCACACTCAAGTTGATACCAGGTGAACTATCCCACGAAGCAGCAGGTACCAGCTGTCATGACTCATATTAGGTACAGCAACACCTAGAAGTCAACTAGCACATGCCCTAGTAAGAAGTTCTGAGCTAGAATCATAAAAATAACTCCAAATTTTATGTTTCATATTTATCAAGCCGAGGTACCTGTCCTTTATTTGTACATGAACTTAAACAAAACCTGGGGCTGGAAGATATGATAAATTAGAAAAATCTTGATTTTCATACAATTCATTTAGAACATTCATTTACTAGACTGTATAATGGTTATTATGACCCTGTAGAAAGAGGTAGTATCAATTGTAATGTCAGTAGGGGTGCATTCTGTTACCTGCTTTCAACACCCAGCTCATCACATCTTTCTGCAGTGTTTCACATGATTATTTAATAGAAAACCAATGGCTACAGAAGTGTCTTACAGATAGGTCAAAGTAAGAAATTATTACAACTCAAACAACAGCTTTTCATACCAGCCTTATGGTGGCTGTTGAAATAGAAACTTCATCTCAGTTTATGTATTATTGTAACAAAGGCAGTCATCTTTGTTCATTTAATTCCTCCAAAGAGAGCCCAGCACAGTCTCTGAGATGTATATATTAAATGTTTGTCTGCTTTAGGCACACTGTATGCATGCATATTAGAAAAAATTATAAACGTGTCTTACTTTTTAGTTTAAGATCAAGACACCATCTACAAATATAATTAATGTTAACTTTATTAAAGTGTTCAATAACAGCAATAATGGGGGTGGAGGAGTTACGAACCCTACATTAATATGTCCCCTTTTCCAAATTATCTTCACATTTACTCTCATGAAGAAGGATAGTCATCTATTGAAAGCAGTGCTGTTTTTGGTCTTCTTTAAAAACATTTCACACAGTTTGGTTAAGATTGGTCCAGTGAAGATAATGTAACA
Organism: Tachypleus tridentatus; assembly: GCF_004210375.1. NCBI lineage: Eukaryota > Metazoa > Arthropoda > Merostomata > Xiphosura > Limulidae > Tachypleus > Tachypleus tridentatus. The sequence goes on along the minus strand of NW_027467782.1, from coordinate 27,233,327 downwards.
AGAGAAAGACAGATATTTGTGTTTTATATATATATATACACGATATAGCAATGAGGTTTATGGTATCAGTATACCAACTAATTCTACTTTCAACAAATCAAGACAAAATTTAGCTATTTTCCTTCTTTTCTCAGACATAAATACTAGTTTCATTTCCAGAACACTGAGAACAGTTGTTATTCTATTTTCCAGGTGGGTGTCAATAGTACTTCAAGTCCACTGCCATGTTTGTTGATTTATGAAAGAAGGGTAAAATTAAGTACAATACAGCTTTATTATTGTTTGGTTACTCTGGTTGTTATCATCTATAATTTGATTAAACAACCTTTAAATACTTTTCATGAAGATAGGCAAAACAGCATGTATGCCGAAATACGTAAACAAAACTTTCCCAACAAGAGGCTCCTGAGTAATTGAAGTTTCACTTTACTGAATCAGGAAAATAATTTTAAAAAATTCTTGCAAGGTTTTTTTAACAGATGCCTAGAAATATCCACTTATCAACACTTGTTTCCAGTTCAGCATGTGAATGCTTTACTTGTGCATCAAATGCATTGATAAATATGTTTGTCTTTAAAAGTATTAAAGCTTATAAAGCAGTTAACTGTTTCTATTTGCAATAAATTCATTTTAAAACATTTTATCAATCAGATTTGTTTTGGAAATAATAAACACAAACACCACTTTCTTCTTTTCAAACAGAATAAGAACATGTAATTATTAGATTCATTATGTTTGACAATCAAACACATTCATTACCACCAGACATGAGAAGAGAGAAAAGAGTATTGTTTTTCACCTGCTCTAGATCTCTCAGACCTATGGTGTTCAACATGGTCACCACTTGCCACATGCCAAAACAGCTATTGACCTGTGGTGAACTGGTGCTTTACTTCTACCACCTATTTTTCAGTATAATTAATTCTATTAATAAATAATTGGAAACATTACTATGTATTTTTTACCCATCTGTAAAAACACAGTTAATTTTTTTGTCACATAGCAAAACTTTTAACACATTTTAAACAGTTTTGGTGACTATAAAAACGCAGTTTTTCCAAATGGTGAAAATGTAAACACATTTTAAACAGTTTTGGTGACTATGAAATACATTTGGACACTGGTGTATTAGACCTAAAAGCACACCCACTCCCACAGCTTTTTAAAGAACCACAATTATTCCAATGTTCTGATTTCATTCCAGTTAGAAACTTACTTTTAAATAGTATATATAATCATTTAAATTGGTGTGTTGGACTAAGGATTCTTTTACAGTGGGTGTTTGCCACATTTTGGAGATAAATTCAAAAATAAATGAACAGCATGCATTCCACTTATTTTAAAATATGTTCAAAACAAGTGAAACATGACAAATTCTTCACAATATATGTATCACAACTGGATCTAAATACTGTATGGTTCTCTTCTTCACAAAAATCCATTTTGGCCAAATTCAATTAGTTTAAAATGCAGTTGACAAGCCAAACTATTTTTCTCTATTTTAAATGATTCATTTCACATTTTCTAACTTCTCTCTGACTGAAAGTCTCTTTTCCTCGGTTTTACTTTTGGCTCACTTCCTACTCTGGAAGTATTGCAGAGTATTGAGGCATTCTAGAAATCTCTGTAGCCTTAATATCAATTACACAACTTTCAATAACCTTCTGCTTTCAACTTTCTTACTGTGAAACAAAACAGTCAAGAAATATTAACTCACAAAATAAATTACCACCACCTACATTAAACAGTGTATTCTATCTTATAACACTGAACTTATATTTTAGTCACTACACTACTTGCCATTGATTGAAAACACTTAAAGTTTGTTGTAATGCAGTTTTTGAAGAGGAGGAAGAGAAAGTGGACCAGTTTGAACAATTCTTGAATTTCAAAAGATAACTTAATTTTAGTGAAATACTTGATCAAAAACTTTGAATTTTTTGTATACAAAAAACTTGTAATATTTACAGAAAGCTAGTCAGATTTTGTGAAGATACACATATCATTTTAAAAGTTACAGTGTGGAAACTGATGATTATAAACAAAGTCACACAGACACACTCTGTAATGAAAGGGTTCATTTCTTTTGTTCTTATCCCACTCTTACATGACATTTTAAGAAAAGAAATGTAGTTCCTCTATCCAGTAAGTATTTATTGCACTGGCTACTGAACCTTACCCTTCCAAGAAGCCAACAGTTGTTAACTACTATTCACAGCAGTGGATATACTAATTAGACTCCTTACTGAAAACCTGTATGCATCTGTTCAATGCACTTTGTTTCACTGTTACTTTGTGTTGTATCTTACCACTTGTACTTGAATGAAAGGGAAAAGAAAGAGAGTAAGATATTTGGTGTAGACCGAAGATAGTTTAGAGACAGCAGAGTTGTTCTATAGTTCCTATAAAAAAAACAAAACATACCACTTTAAGCTTTGATGTTATGCTTATAATGCCAACAAACATCTCATCAGGGTCCTAGCAACATAAGAACTGGTAACTCCATTTTTCTCTCCGCATGTAAAATTCAAGTGATTTTCACCCAGTCATCTAAAGTAGGGGCGTAGATCCTGGGGTGGATGAGTGGGATACACCTCCTTCATTTTAGGTGGGGGTATGGTGCATACAATCATCCCCCCCTACAGTTTGGTCTGTTGAATTGTTTTATTGCATCACAGGCTTACAAATTGTTTATTCTTGTGATTCTCATGTTCTTACCAATTAAAATACATAATTAGGCCTAGACGTAGGCTTTTCAGTAGCCGAAATATACATCTTTAATATAGGCGTGCTTCTAAGCTTTTCGATTTAGGTGATAGTTTGTAAGTATCAGTCAGTAGGCCTAAGTATAGATGCAAGGCTTGCAAGCACTATCACAGAATCTACCTACGTCTTGTAATGTAGTGTAAGATTAAGTAACATTTTCATCACAACAGACTGAACAGAGCATGAAATTCGAAAATATCACTCCCAATCATAAACTCCTGTTATTTAGATCTGGTAAGCAATTTGTTGCTTGTAGCTGAATCAATCTAATGTGTATATTGTGCATGTCTATGTTGTTATGCATGTTTAGCCGGTTTTATTGTCGAACGCCTTACCTTATTCGCCTTAGCAGCTGAAGCCGATGACCATAGTGTACGTTTAGTGTACAGTTAACAACAGGTTCGGGCCTCTCTAATCCAGACGTGCCCTACATCACCCCCCTCCGCTCCCTTTAGTCTGAGCCTCGATTTTACAACAGGGCTCATTAGACCTGTGTTTGTGGCTCTCATTAAACCATGAAATTTCAGATTATCACCACCCTTTAATAAAGTGCTGGTGTTTTATGGTAAAAGAACAATATATTCTCTTGTCACACATAGTAAAAATATTGTATTTTCTTGTATAATTGTTGACTACATTGTTGATCAACAGACAATGTATATAACACGGTGTACATGTCTCATAACAAACTATTCTGACTTTTTTTTTCGTTGTATTCTCGAATTTATCAAAACAAAACATCACATATATACCCGAAACTGTTATTTGTTAAGCTTCTCATATATGTATGTATATATAATAATAATAATAGTGCCCCTAAATTCCGTAAGGAACAGAGGGCCGCAAACTCTGCGGTTTCAAAACAGACTTGGTTTTTTTAGTGAGTAGGTTGTTAGCCTACGGCCCGGCATGGCCAAGCGCGCGTTAGCGTGCGACTTCGTAATCTGAGGGTCGCGGGTTCGCATCCCCGTCGTGCCAAACATGCTCGCCCTTTCAGCCGTGGGGCTTTATAATGTGACGGTCAATCCCACTATCCGTTGGTAACAGAGTAACCCAAGACTGGGCGGTGGGTGGTGATGACTTGCTGCCTTCACTCTAATCTTACACTGCTAAATTAGGGACGACTAGCACAGATAACCCTCAAGTAACTTTGTGCGAAATTCAAAACAACAACAACAACAATTGTTAGCCTACTGCACAACCCCCAACCAGGAGGACAATTTCTCGGCCCACTGAGTGGAATCGAACCCCTGATGTTAGCGGTGTAAATCCGGAGACATACTGCTGGACTAGCGGGGGAGCGTGTATATGTATATATACACATTAATTCCAGCTGACAGGTGATATAATTAGTCTCATAACTTAATGATTTGAATGATGCAAAAAATTAATTATATTAATTATTACAAAGTCAAATTGTTGCTATTATTGCAATAACAAATACATTTTCATCTGGACTTTTTTAACCACTATGGTAACTTTCAAGATGATATACATTTAATCACACAAAAACTAAAATCCCACATTAATATAGTGAAGGGACTGGTGCAAGATTTACCTATTTCAGCTCCATTCAGAGAGCACCCAAAGAAACTCATGGAGTGTGACACCCAATAGCAGGAGCTTCACATGGATATACTTGTGGGATACTACTTGTGCAAAATTTTGAGAAATAAAAGTACTCTGAGTGGCACCGTGAGCCACTTTACAGAATCCTGTAAAATAGAGAAAATGTATTCATCTGACTAAGGATGGTAAGTAGATTGGAAGATAACAGACTGGAATAGGCAGTAACTCACATGAGATGAGACAGCCAGGTGATGAAGATAGTGTGTGATGAAAGTGGAAGATGTAGTCCACATGCCAGTCTGTAAAATGTCATCAAGTAGCCATCAAAAACAAGAGGCAAAAGAATGGGTGAGATGGGAGATTTGATGAGAAGAAATATGGAACAGCCTGCAGGTATTGACATCCAATGAAAAGTAGACCAACAACAGCAGTTGACAAACTAAGCCTGTAAGTTTAGATAGTGATAAGTCCCTCAAAGAAGAAAATCCCAGGGAAGAAAGAAGTGAAGAAGGGAGCCAGGAAATTATGAGATGTAGGCTAGGTAGCAAGATACAGCATAAACAGAATGCGACAGAAGACACAAGTCAGATTGAGCATGGAGTTGTGAAATGGAAGGGAAGTATGGGAGAAGGAGGAATCACCTTCCCAAATGCTGAAGTCTTAGAAAGAAAAGAGACCAGACACGATAAAGTAAAAGATATGGAGGATAGAAAAGGGTATGGAAAGAGTTCAAAGCATAGAAGTCTGAGAGGTGGTGACCTAAGGGAAGGAGTAAGAGGAAATAGAACTGTAGGGAAATTTAATATCAGGAGTAGGCGACCATTGGCTCAGAGAAACTGGGTAAGAGTATGCACGATTATTAAGGTCCAAACTGAGCAAGGGAACAGGGCAGGGATATCTATGGAAGGAGAGGAAAAATATGGATAGAACTGGGGAAGACAGTACCTTGCAAAATCAGGAAAGATAATGGGTGGTAGACAAGGCAGCCTAATGACCAACAATGGTAGAGAGAGCCAACCCTTTGTTGAAAAATATTGTAAAAAAAGAGAGATAGCCAACAATGAGACAGTCAGGATGAAGATGGTGATGAATAGGTCAGAATGAAAACACTATTACACTGGTAGATAGACAGGGTAGATAAGCAACAAGAATAAGACAGGAAAAAGATCACCATATAAGAATGGCTGGTTTGACAGGTAATGGATTGGATAAATCCCAAGTATGAAATCAAATAGCAACATGTTGCAGCAAGAAAGAAGGTGTGAGAGGAAGGAAAAGAGGGAAATAGCAAGACAGAAGGCAAAAAAAGAAAACCAGTGATGAGTCAGTCAAAGAGGTGCCACAAGGGCCCATAATAAAATCATGGAGGTGTGGCAAAAGCACAGATGCATAGACTCCCAGGAGAGAGCTCGCTCATCTGAAAACCCAAAGTCAATAAACTATTCCATGGGGCAGAACAAAGTCTGGTCAAGATATATGGCCTACATTGAGGTTTACAACATATAGTACATGACAGACAATAAGGCAAATGTATTGAGAAGTGACACACGAAAAAGAAGGTATAGGGTTTGAAAACAAAGAGTCCTGGATCTGATACTTTTCTGACACTTGATATAAGATATGACTGTGAAGTTTAAAGAGTGAACCATAACTAAATGATCCAACAGGAGGGGTAGAAAATGGGAACTTGCCCAAAGTACTGCCAAAAGTTTGAGTACATTAAGCTGAAGTCAAGATACATCCTTGATCAGAGTGTTCAACATAAGGTTGTCATTCAGAGATGCCTCTCTTCCTAGTAAGAATATATTGGTGAAAAAGGCATAAGAAAAATTTGGGTGGAAGTAGGTGCACATTTATAGTGGTATCGAAGTGGTAGACAGCCACTCAAAAATGTCTGTGAGAAGAGAAACAGTAGGCCCAAAGGTTCCTGTGATTCATTACACTGGTTGCACAAGGGCATTCAGAGATGGTTGATATGAGCATGGCCCAGTAGAATAAACAGTTTCAGGAAAGCTATAGTTACTAAAGACAATAGAGTCTCTCAGGCAACACGAGTAGGACAGACTCACATCCCAGTGAGAGAATGTTCCATCATTTGCAGATAGACAGGGTAAGATTCAGCCCAGCTGAGAAAGAAGTTGAAAAATACTCCCAGAAAAACAAGGTATTTGATGGGATAAGAAAGCATTTAGAAGTCTTGGCAAGCCATCCTACAAAGACAGTTTCCTACAGAAGGAAAGTATGAAGGTAAGACTTCTCCTGTTAATGGGACAGAAGAAGCCAATCATTCATGTAATAATGAAAATCATAGAGCAAGTTCTTTCAGATGGTACACAAAAGCCTTGACTGTTCTGTTAAAGACATAGGAGGTCAATGCAATGCTAAAAGAAAAAAGGATCGCTGAACTGGAAGGAATGATTTCAAGAAACAAATTTGAAATATTTTTAAGACTCAGCATTGGGAATATGAAGAAACATATCTGAGATGTCACTCTTGCTCATCCAAAGTCCAAGGAAAAAGAACCAACAAAGAGTAAAGAAATTTTCCATGCAAAATGAGGGATGACCACCTAGCAGATGAAAGTGGAAAGGTAGATTACCAGCCTCCAGTCCCCAGTTTTATTGGGGACCACAAACAGGTGAAAGTAAGACCCTCTCTATGACTTGTTTGTGCAACAGATCTGGCACAGTGACTTCCAGATATTGAAGATAGATGTAATTTGAGAGAGAAGTGAAGTTAACCAGCTATTAACTGAGAGAAGAATTGAAAGGACAGTCCATGAAAACTAACAAGTATGACCCATCTAACTGCAGATAGTTGTTAACAAAGATGTGCATATCACAAAGACCAGCCCCCATGACAACTGAATCTGCTCCATTGTCATTGATGAATCCAGAAAGTCTGACACTGGGCTGAAGAGTATTGAGCAAAAGGATAAAATAGGAAAAGGGGTAAAAATATAGGAAGTGGGAGGAGTATAATGAAACAAGTAAACAGGGAAAGAGTAGTAGTACAGTCTATGGCAGAAAGGAGAAGGGAACAGGAATTGCCAGAAAATTCAAGTAGGGCTCGATGAATTGTCTCTTACATGAAGTGAAGAGAGGAAAGGTAATAAAACACAGAAAGTAGTATTAAGCAAAGACAAGAGAACTAAGCACTGGAGAGTGAAATCGACCTCAGTGGGCTTGCTCCCAAACAGGCAAAAAAGATTTCAAGGTCTATGACTCTAGAAGGAGGAAGTTCAGTTAACTGTAGGCCATGATAAAGGAATTAGAAAGCAAGGACAAGAAATAAGATCACTGACATGGGGTAGATCTATAAAGGAAGCAATATTATTAACATAATTTTCAGAAGATAGAAAAGAATCAAAATTATTTAAGTTGGGAGTTGTGATGTAGAGAATGGGAAATATAGTAAGACAATGGAATGAGAGATAGAGTGATAAGGTCCAAATAGCATGAGGATGTCTAAAAATTCTCCTCAACGACAAGAGAGCATAACCAGAAGGGGGAGACAAACAGTAAAAGTTGTCTTTCTCATCATATTCCTTCTCAAAATGAGGGGAAATAATTCATGGCTGCATAATAAAACCTACTACCCTATGCACAATGGCTATCATGCCATTTATGTTTAACATGTTTTCAGTAGCCAAATTAAGAAATTGACAATTGCAAGGTTATTCCTCATCTCAGCAGATGCCAAAGTTGCATGAACTTGAAAGTTCATAGTTTGATAAACTAAAGAAAACAAAGTTCCTTTATTAGATTGCAAACCTCTGTAAGTTATGAATACAACAAAATACATCAAATACACACAGTGCTAAGGAAGATTAATGAAGAATCTCAGTGGAAAATCTCAGTGCACAGGAAGATTATGTCATGCTCATATTAGTGGAGGGCTTTTATTACATAATAACATCATTATGTAATGGTGAAAATCATGAGAAATCTAGTGAGTGTTGGTTGAAGTTGTTTAAAGAATTGTGGAATGCAAATCTCTCAGGCAGATGCACAAGAAAGATTGCTTTCTGTGTGAGAAGGTAGGTATGGTCTCAGAAGTAAGACATTTTATATTAATGAATGTATTATTGTGAACAGTGTGATCTATCTAAAATATTTATCAGGGTTAATATAATACAGTTCAGAAAATGATGGTTTAATTAAACACAAGTGCAATAATAATGTGAATTTACTGAGCTTATTTGGAAATATGCAATCCACTTTGTTGATTTTAAAAGTAAAATATACACAAAACTTTACTTAAAACACATTGATAATAGCAAAACAATTATGTCATTAACTGAAATGTTGTGGAAAGCAAAATATAAAACTAAGCAATTACACATGAAAAGTGGAGTGGTCCACAAATGGCATCTAGCACATGAGTGGCATGTGCATTTATGTTAGCAATTTGCTTAGAGATGTGAAGTGTGAAAGTTGGAGTAAAAGTTAGCAATGAAGTGAATGTAAGGAGAGGTATTCCTAACAGTTGGCCAGACTTCTATAAAAATTATATATCAGTGGTGAAGTGAAGGTGACAACAGCTGAGTGCTTAGCAGGACATATTAACGTTATAAAATATAAACAAATCAAAAAAACAATTCCCTATTTTGTTTATTTGATTTATATGTGTATATATCTTTATTTAAGTTAGGTAGTGAAAATTTATGACCATTTTGTTTTCTTGAATATTTTTATAGATACTTTTTTAAATTTATGATGGGGAACATCCCAGAGGTGAAAACTGCCATTGAGTATACTAAAGTTATCTTCTGAATGAGATTAAACAGTTTCAACAAAAGGACTGCAATTTTACCTTTTGAATCAGTTCCAACAACTCACTGGATTTCTTTAGTTTCTCTAAATTTTTTCAACCTGGAGAACTGCCAGTACATGTCTGTCTAAAACAGCAGCTTTCATGGTGTCTCTCCAGTTCTTGTCTACAGTTGTGAATCATCTGTATTGTATGATAAGAGTATTAAGATGATGTAATTATTCAAACAATTATTTAAAAAAAACATCTAAGATGTTGGAACACATTTAAAGTTTAAATGTACCACAAAATTATTTAAAAGGTGGTGCTACCCGTAACAATAGATTTAAACAAATAAAAATATGTTTTCTATTTGTATTTCTTTCCTGTATGGAACGTTTTTAATAACTGCATTTTATTTTTATCACAACTACATTTTTCTATTTCAACTAATAAGTATAAGAAGATAATTGAATTACACAAAGCACTAATAATTATATTTGATGTTTAAAATACTAAGCTATATACATAAATATGTATATAAAGAGAATAAAAAAGTCAGAGATAAAACAATAATATATAAATTGTCTTCACACAAGCAATAAAATACTACTTATACAAATTCTAAAACATTGAGGAAATATTAAAATAGTTGTAGTGCATACCTTCCCTCCTCTGGCATTTGAGCCATAATATCAGGGGAACTAAAGATTGGCTCTAAATATAGCCATGTAGCTTGAACTTTTAACCACTCATCAATTATCTCTCTAACATCAACAACTTGTGTTCCCACTCTCTGTAAAATGAAAAATAAAAAAGTGAAAATACTTCACAATTTGAAATATATAGTATATGAAATATAAAGGTATATATAGTGTTTATCATAAAATAAAAGTAATATTTAACAAAGAAAAATTATTAGAATATAATTAATTTGATAAAATATTTTATCAAACCTTTTTTTACATTTGTGAAACATTACCTTTAAGTTTTTCTAAAACACAGTAAACATTACTCCTTAGTATAACACGTTTCTTTTACACTATCATTTCAAACATAGTCCTTTTAGATTTTTTTCATGTATATATCTATCTTTATGTGTATTTGTCTTTAAGAAAACAATACACACACATACACATGTATATGATTATATCTGTACTTAAAAAAATTGAGAACGACCATCAACTATGTTACAAAAAAAAATTAATTTTTTGCAGCTTACTTTAACCACAAATAGAGTTAGCTAGCATTCCTCTCAAATGAAATGCATGTGTATCAACATAAAACTAATTTATTCGTTGTGGGCCTGGACTATTAATGAAATATCCAGTTTCAGACAAGAAAGAAGACTGAATATTGTTTGTGAGTTTGTAAAATTTTAGTATATAAATAATTATTTCTCATAATTATTTTTAATAACTGTTATTATAAATTGTATTGTTTTTTTGTATGTCAAAATTGGTTTGTGTTAAGAAACTTGTGTGTATTAATCCTGTTGGCAAATATTGTAAATTTAATACATTGTGACATTTAATTATCTTCTAAATTAAAATTAAAATGTCTAGTTATTTGAAATCGTAATATGTAATGTATGTAACGTAATTAGTTGTAGACTAATAGATAAAGTATAATATGTAACATACGTAATAAATGTCAATATTATTTTCATTTCTTACCTTAGAGTTCATCAACTCCTGAGTGCTTTTGGAATGGTTAAAGCTTTATCTACAATGTGTTTGTACTCATCACAAATCCTACAAGATAAAAACTTATACATGTTGTGCCATGTTAGTTAAAATTAAATAAAAGTAGGCATTTATGAAGAAAACTCAAAAACTGCATGTTAAATATATAGAGCAATCAAACAATTTCTCTTAAGTGTTTAGTTTTTTCACATCTGTATAATTAAAGTGTATTTTCTTTAACAATAAATCATTACTTCTTGGTGTTCTTGTGTGTCAATCATATGTGCAAACACAGGTATTTTAACCTTTAGTGAATACAGTGTACACAGTGTAACGTGGTTTCATACACTTACTGCTACAGTAATTATATCTCATACACTAAGCCAATAATGTACAGTGACTCCTATTTCTTACTTGTGTCAAAGAGGCATTAAAACAGGAAGTTCAATTCCAATAGCTGTTCAGCAAACTTATTCCTTTCAGCAACCATCCTATTCAAAAAATCCTCCACAATAAGCAGTTTGAATATTCCAACTGGAACAGCCTCTTGTAGCAAACCTGTAACCAGTTGAGGCTATGCAATAAAATAAATATTAGTTGGACTGATACATTTAGCTCGAACAATCAGCCACCTGTCAGTTTATACCAGTATTCCAGTGCACTGTCAGTGTCTGGGTTATTGTATCTGCCATGAATGAAGCAGTTTGAAAAAAAACCTAGTATTTACACTCCAGTCCTCTTGAATCATCAGGCTCACAAGGTTCATAATTACTACCTACTTCATCCTCTTCAAATGACTGTGCATTGGAATTTTGTAAATTACTTGCAGTTTCATTCAGAGTAAAACTCTAAACAACTTTGCTATCTTGTTGCCATAATAGTAATCAAAACAAGGCACTGCAGAAATCTCAGGTCATGTGAACTGAAATTTTAGTAAAAAATACTTTCTACTAATTGAAAGAGGGAAACACACATGCATGATCATTGTACAATACTAAAGGACTGTTTATCTGTTTGCTTACACACAGTTATAGCATCTTTGCTGATTGATGTGTTAACACATCATTAGTGCCTGATTAATAGAAATGACTCATTAGTACTTCATTGGTGATGAACATGTTAATCCAACAATAATAGTAAGGCTTTTCTCAATTGTACAGAATTTCCAGTCATCGTGTAAGTCTAATATTTTGTTTATTAGGGTGAAAACCTGAAGGTGAAGAATAGAAGTGATATAAATAAACAAACGAAAATGGTTATAGTTATTACTAGGAAATAAGACTTTATTAGTTAAAAGAAGTTTCAGTTCTATATCAACAAAAATCATAAATAGCAAGAGTACTACAAATGACTCAATACAATCTAATGATTTTAGGATTTCATTTTCTAGTTCATTGATTTACAACAGTAAGTAAATTTTACAATTTTTTTTATACTGGTTGACTTTCATTAAGGCATTTTATTTTAATTATGATCTGTAATAACTGATGTAGTTCTAAACTAGTTGGCTTTTGACTATAACATACATAATTTTTGTAAGGGTCAGATATGTTTTAAAATTGTCTTTCACAAATTATCAGTGTTACCTTTTAGCTCTTTTGAATATTTGTAGAGAATAATAACCCAATAAACAATAGATTCCTACTTCCTTCTATATATACTTCCTTCTGTTTAATAGATTTTACAAAAATACAACTTAACAACTTATGCATCATTTTTTATTTGTTATCTTTTTTATGTCAGGATAGGTTATCAACTTTAAAATATTTTAATAAATTTATAAAATGACTATTATCAAGTAGATAAGATAATATATTAGATGACATAACTGTGAAGGTACTTATTAGTGTAAATTAATATTTACTGTGCAATAAAAAAATGCTACACACTTTTTAAATTAACAGTATGTATCTAATACCCTCTCATTTTATGCTTTTTGTTGATAAACTGATTAGATTAGAATTTATAACATTAAAAAAGTCTGTGCTTAAATTTTTTATGGTGTTACCTTTTACTTTCTTCCTGGTGCTCATTTGAGATGTTATTCAATAACTTTTCCAAAAGGATCTCTGTTTGACTAGCTAAAGACTCATAATGTTCCCGAAAATCCAACTGGAACATTCCAAGATCAACAATTTTGTCTGCAGTGTACATAAATTTGTTGATCCATGATTTATACTCATAAACCTGTTTTCTCCATACTACAAAGCTGCTCTCACTCTAACATATTAAACAGTGATTTTTTCAGTCTAATGAAGATGCATTATTGGGAAATAAAAAATAATAAACTAAAAAATACATAAAAATGTTATCATAAAACTGTTTTTGAACAAAATTTACAGATTTAAAACATATTTTAGGATAGCAAAACTATTTTAGAATTAGGACCTCCTTCTTTTCTTTACTAACATCTCTAACTGAACACTTCAATGAATGAAGTTCTTAAAAATAAGTTCAAACAGTGTTAGGTAGTGCAAATCAAAGACCTGCATATCACATAACAAGGTTCTTGAAATTTCAGTGGAAAAAGAACTAGAAGGTTTCGATGGAAAAATTTAATATCTAATAAACTTAATAAAATATCAAATTAAAAGTATTTATATACGTCTAATAATGTAAATGAAGAGAATTTATCTTTACAGGAAAACTTTGCAAAAAAAAGCATGAATATGACTTATTGCAAAAGTTTTACTATATCAAAGAAAGAAAAATAGTTTTTTGAATCAATAATACAAGTGAGTTTGGTAAACCTTAGACACAGAATTATAAATTCAAAATGCAAAAAAATTATTTTTTAAAGTTCAGAAGTTGACATTTTTCATACACTGAAAATGTATTATAAATAGGTACTTACTTCGTCTTACATAAAGCTATCTCAACCTTTTTCTGCCCTCTAAGCATTGTAAAACATTTTCATGATCAGCCTGCCAGTTAATATACTTCACCAATTTCACATGATACCTCAACATGTACATATCATGTGAATACTCTCCACTAATTTTTGCATCACCTACATTTGTGCAGCTACCTCCCTCTGCTATTGTTATTCAATCCTCACTTTCATGGCAGGTTATAAAGAAGAACACCAGCCAAGGGTAGAGGAAGTAAGCAGCTATCAGAAATGCATTTTCAGTGCATGAAATATGTTAACTTCCAATATGGTCTTACCTCCTTTCATATAAAACTTGAATTCAACACTGCAAAGTTTTAGCATACAATGTGGGAACCAAGTGGAAAGTGACTCCCCTGAATGAATGTATGTGCTTTGAGATGAAAATGAAACACACTTATGAGGTACCATACTGACTTCTGGAACAGGTATGCTCTTTGCTCATGATGTAGGAAATGAATCTGTCATAGGTGTAATCCACAGTAAAATATAAACAGAATTAGCTACATACACGTGCAATCTCAACCAGACAAATGAGATTTCATGACTTGTCCTTGGCATTAGAAGGTTGATGATGAAAAAAAGATAAATTATGACATAAACATAAACGTGACTAAGCCACGTGGACTGTGTTATCTATATATATACGTAACAAGCCTAATCATAAGTATACAGGAATTAAGAAGTGGAAGTTAGCTTCTGGCTGAAACTGGACAAACTCCCAAAACCACATTAGGAACAAGAAGTATAATACATCAAAACTAGCATTACAGGGTTGCCTCAAATCAACCTCATGAACAAAGCAATATCTGTAACCAGTGTCACGAACAGAAATCGTTCATTACCCAGTCATAAATACAGGAAAGAGATATCCAGCATCTGGAATTATTAGGAAGATTTGTAACACTTACTCAACCATAGGAACAGTGCACTTATGTCCTGTATCTGTCACTGAGAAGCAGGTGAAGTCCCCCAAACTCAATTGTAGGAGCTGGAAAAGAACCTCCTGCAACCAGAATTAATGAGAATAGGAGTCTCTACCATAAACAGCTATAAGAATAGGAGAGTGTCATCCTGCACCTAGTTTTAAGAGGAGGATTCTGTATAGGCTGGGCCTGCTCTAACCTATTTGTTACTTTATTTTGACAGGAGTCCACCTGATAAAAAGCATCCAGAGGAAATGGAAGAAGGCAGATCAGCCTTGCCCTCTTCTAACTGGTAAAGTAAATTTCTAGTCTCACTCATGATCAATCTTTTCAGAAACTAAGAAATGGGTAAGAACTCCCATGTTACACTGAAAGAAAAAAGGGGGAATTACATGTGGTGGGGAGTCCAGAGGACCATCACACTAGAGAAAGTACAATGGGTATCTTTAATTCCTACTTTTAAAAGCATATCACTCCCAATTAATGCAATCAAAAGGTCAGCAAGCATGGGTGATAATCCCCTTCTGCTTTACTCAGGAAGTCCATGAGTGATGGTCTCCAAATGATATATACATATACATACCACAGGGTATGCTACAAGTGGTCTTGTTGAAACATCCCATTCCTACAGTGAGTGTTATAATGTAATCATGACGTCAATAGTGCATATCTGACCAGGCAAAAAGATATGACAAAATGATGAATAAGGTGAGAAAACACATTGTGGAGGTGGGGGCCTTCCATGGAGGAGTTAGAATACACCAGCCTAATGAGTTATTATGAAAAATGAAAGGTTTCCAGGGTATAAAAGTTGGGAAATTGAACCTCAAAAGTAGTCAGGAAATACCACATAAAATCATAAGGAGAGAACTAGACAAAAGTTAATCAGCATCAGCACCAGTGAAAGATGAAAGTGATAGTCAAACAGCATCCATGAGCAGCACAAATCTTAGGGATGAAAGACCAGTTAAGCAGTATGACATAAGAGAAATGGTAGAAGAAGCAGGTAACATTGAAAACAGAAATATCTAATTTGTGATTTCCATAAGCAATGAGGAGAAGAAAATAAAATCTTGAGGGGAAGAGGATGATGGAACATGAAAATGAAAGTTCAAAGGAAGGATGGTAAAGATGTAAAGAATCACACAAAGATCCCAATCATCCATATTATAGGAACATAGAGGATGCATGACTTGAAATAATAAAATGGAGAGAAATGAAAGGGAAAGACAAAACCTGCAGAAAAGGAATGTGTTTGACAAGTCTATCAGATATCTAGAAATGACCAACGTGGAGAACCCTTTGTCAAACAACCAGGTGAAGAACAATGAAAGAGAATGAACAGAAGGGTAGAAAGGAAAAAACTCACAACAAATAGATCAAAGTATTAAGGTATACTCTCACCTATGTGGTAAATGGACATGAAAGGGTACAAGAAAAAAAAAAGATGTAACACATGGAGTCAATCCCTGGGCTGAAACAATGCACCTGACAAAAGCCATGTGTGAAGGCAGAGTGTGGTGACATCTGGACGAACAATATATAACTGAAATCAACAGAATACAGATTTAAGGGTAGACAAAGGTTACACAAGTAAAGGCTGGAGCAGTGAGAATGATGGTTATATTGGCCAAGACAGAACCACTAGTAAAACAAGACATAGTGTGGTTTGGAATAAAAATAGAACTCTTGAAAGAATATCAAATAAGATATTAAGCATAATTGTGAAGAATTCTCCATACTTGACTGAACACGACTACCCCCCAAAGTTAGTGGATAATAAACAGAAGAAGAAAGAAAAGGAAATTTGGTGATCCAGTGGAGAAAGGCATAAATGAGATATCTCCAACTGAAAACATATCCACCTACAGGCCTGTAGATTAAGAGACTATTCCACATGTAGAATCTTGTTGGGAGGAGATAAAATCCACTACCAGATTTAGGAGAAAAGGCAAGTGAAGACCACAAAGTGGTAATTGTGGGCCCAGAAAAGAGATTTAGGATCTGAAAACACAGAGACCTTGAACTGTTACTTCCTGGCTCTGTGATACGAGTTACTACAGTGAAGATGTCAGAATGTAACATTACCACCCACTCCATGATAGAGAGAGGAAGAAAGTAGGATAAAGCTTGATGAACTGCCAAAAACTTGAGAATGGTGATATGGAAAGAAGAACTCCAAGCTGTAGATTACAAGGATAAAATGATATTACTAGTGTCATGAAAATAAGAAAAGAAACCAAAGCAAAGCTCAGCTCTGTAACCAGGAAAGAATAAAACATGTCAGTGATGGAACAAAACAAACATTTAAGTTCTAAGTTTACAAAATTAGTATGATAAGGCACATAGTGAAGAATTACAAAAAAACAACAGCATTTATTCAAATAGAACAATCAAGTACCTATTTCTGGTATGTAATCTAGAAATTATCTAAATCTACCTAATTAGCAAAGTACTTATAAGTATCAAATAGACAACCATCTAAGTGTATCTAGCCCACAAAATATGTAATAATAATAACTGTGCAAAATGATTAAGATTACCTAGAAAACACATTAATAATCCACATCTAACTTACAATTCATCTGAAGTAATCTAGATGACAAAGGACACATAATTACATCAAACACTGAAGAAAATTATGAGAATAAAGCATGGAGATAAAAACAATGAAAAATATCATTCTTATAGATTAGTGAATTACATGTTACTAGTAAAGATATGTGACATACAAGCTATTTAAACATATATAGCTTAAAAAGTACTGATAAATATCAGACAAACCATCTAAATCGGCATAGTCCACAAAATAATAAAAAAAATGTGCAAACCAATAAAATTACCTAGAAAACACATTAAGAATCAATATTAATTCACAAATCCTCTAAATTAACCTAAAGAAAAAAGGACACATTTAAGTCCTACACTAACAAAAATTAAGATGATAAAGCACACAGTTAAGATTGATGAAGAAAATTATGAAAAGATAATAAGAATTGTTTGTCTGAAGTTAAGCACAAAGTTTCACAATGGGTTATCTATGCTCTGTCCACCATGAGTATTGAAACCCAGTTTCTGATATTGTAAATCCACAGACATACTGTTGCACCATTTGAGAGCTGGAATAACAAATAAGATGTTACAAGTAGTAATCATGTGTAACTTGCAATCAATTTAAACATACTTAGTTAAAGAACTTAGTAAAAATAACCTAACAAGCCCTTGAAATTTGTTAAGTCTACACAGTATTTAATATTAATGAATATGCAAAGAAAAACAACAAAGTAATAATCAATATCTCATTTGCAATGCCTCTAAAGACACTTAGATGACAAATGACACATAAATTTCTAACATAGCAAAGTCTAAACAGAGATGACACAAAATACTTAATTCTTCCATTTTAGATAAGGACAAAGCCACACAAAAGTATTGGAGCCAAGCTACAAGTGTATTAACCAAGTGTGAAGCATTCATGTTGAAATACTTATCATGGATTCCCTGATAGAGCTGGAAGCAACAGGATAAAGGACAGGAAGAACAATTCACCACCAAAGTGAATGACATTGCAGTACAGGAATGGGTGGAAGGTGAAAACTCTTTAAGAAGTGTACAGTGTAATAGATTAAAATAAGCTACTGGAGAAAAAGAGTCCAAATTATTTTCTCATTAATTGTATTTTTCTCAGAAACAATGCCACATGAAAAATAAGAAGAAATAACTGTTGAACATATAAACGTAGCTTCCTGCAAATTAAGACAAACTTTCTTTGCAGATGAAGTCTAACCTGATTCCTGAGAAGCTGTTTAACAGTAACATTTTCGACTGTAACAGGAAATGCATAGTTGACACAATGTTTGCAATTCATGAGATCTCTTATATTTCAGTAGCATGCAAAAAAACATAACTAAACAATGCTGTACCAATAGAGAAGGTGTGAAAGGAGGTAAGACCATATCAGAAGTTAACATTTTTCTTGTGTATTTCTTTCAGAATCTGCCAATTCTTAAAAGTGAGGATTGAGTGAGAATGGCAGAAAGAGCTAAGCTGCTTCAATATAGGTAGCACAATACTGTTGGTGGAAAGTAGTCACATGATATGTACATGTTCAGAAATGGTGCAAAATTGATAGGGGTATATAGACTGGTGCACTGATTGAGAAAAGTTTTTAACAATGCTCAAAGAGCAAAAGAAATGTGATATAGCTGTGTTTGAGATCATACTGGAATAATTATTATTAAAACAATGCAACACATATAATACAATATGTTAATAATATAATAACACTTATTTATTGCTAAAGTACAGTTTATTAATACAATCACACTGTCTGCTTTAAACTCAATTATCAAATAATACAAATATTACTATGTAACCAAGAGTTTACCAACACAGTTACATAATAAACTCTCTAAAGACACAGAGCATTGTTTACTAACACAATCACATTGTAGTGTTAATGAACAAAATGACATTATGATTTTTTTGGTTTTAAAACACTTAAGTAACACAGACACAAATATCAGACACTAAATATTCCACTTAATAAATCAAGTAACAAAAGTATTTAAAATTTTTACTCTCAGAATATAGTCTTCTAACATAGTCCAATGCAGAACTTCATATTGTTTTACATTAACCTGCTATATTGCTGTCATTTACACAATATTTAATTATTCTTGTTAATTTGTCTTGTGAGGTTCATTAACATATATTTCTTTACATCTAGCAAATGTTTAGTATTATTTAATTGGTCCTGAAGTCTCCACAATGTTCTATTTACAAAGGCCTTCAGTAAATTCTTAAACTAGAAAAACACATTATAGCAAAAAAATATCTAATAATAATGGCCTCTGAAGAGAATACATAAAAAAAGTTTGTGTGTGTGTTTTCATACAGCAAAGCCACATTGGGCTATCTGATGAGCCCACTGAGGGGAATTGAACCCCTGATTTTAGCTTTGTAAATCTGGAGACATACCGCTGTACTAGCGGGGAGAAAAGCTTTAATGAAGAAATGTAGTAAAAATTTATTGTTGTTTTAGTAAAATCCTACACATTGGACTGTGTTTTCTGTCCACTGTAGTGAATTGAACTCATGAATTTAGAGATTTAAATCCATAAAGTTACTGCTGACCCACTGGGTTTGGGGACTGCTAAAAGTTAGAATTCAGTCAGTTTTGCTGAGGTTTGTTTTGTAATTATAAATATATTTAGAATAACTTATCCATTTTACAAATGCTCTTAAATGTTTACTACATCTATCATACATATATATATCAAGCAGAAATGCTGTTTGTGCATATACACTTCTCACCTACACTTGGCATGCACCTTCAGGGCCTCTACAGAAAGTCTTGATGGATCAGCACATAAACTTAGTTCTCTATGTTATCCCCCTTGGCCACTATGTATTTTACCTACTATTTTACTGATATCTATTTAACTCTGAAAGTACTCTTAGCACCCTCCTAGGAGTGATATTGGTGGGCTTGCATTTGGATCTAATCGCTGTATGTTACTTTCTAAGGACTACTGTGTCTTCTCCCCGTGTGCTGAGAAGATATATCAGATATTTGAATATCATAAGCATGGGATGGCTTTGGCATGACTGTAACCATTCTGCACATTACTCAAGCCTACTCAGTTAGAGACTGCATGATTATTCCCATTTCTAAATAAGTCATATGTAGAGTTTTTGTTTTTAATCTGTAATTTGTCTCAAAAGGACAGTGTACATCCTGTGCACAATATTGCTGTGGGTCCATACTAAATTTTGCACTTCGCTGCTCCACTAGAAGTAACATGTTAGGCAGCACAAACATAAGCAGTTTTTCTATTATCCCATAGTTAGCCATCATAATCAAATATAAAATGATTAAATATAATGGAAAAAAACTGTTAATTCTTTATATTTTAACATGATCACTGATCAAATGATGCAAATAAATTTCCTACTTTAATAACTTGAAAACATACCTCACCATCTAAAATGTAAAGATACTTATTAAAGTTGTTCATGTATTTCTGAAGATGCTGGAATTGTTCTTTGACAACAGTTAATATCTGTGTCTTGATAATACTTGAGAGCCAAAACATACTGTATTCAGATGATTTTCAACTCGAGGAATTATTCTGACAGAATGAAGCAAAGAATCCAAGATATCCAACAAAACTGTTTCAAAATTATGGTAAGTTGGTTCAAGTTTGATCTGCTGTCCAACTGCAACCAATTTTATAATAAACATGTGATTTTCCTGAAACAAAAAAAGACATGTATACAAATTTTACTCTATGGAGAAATAGATATTTTTGTGCAACATACTGGATGGTTGCATCTTATCTACTCTACAAAGCCTAAAAACACATTTGTAAAAGTTTAGAAAATATTTTAATGTTTTCTAACTAATCTGTAACATTTTTTTTCTTTTGTGACAAGCAAGTAAACAACTGCATGAAGGTTGTATAGGTATGCAAACATGTACTTTAAAATGCAGTCCTCAGTTATACAGAACTTATCAACTAAAACTAACTGCTCACCATACTTAACTCTCAATTTGTATAAAATATATTTTTGTACAGCAAAGGATTTGAACTGTACAAGTAAATGGCTGTGTTCATTTTCTACTTATGTATGTGTGGTGATGAAAAGCATTATTTTACAGTTAATAGGTTTTAATTTTTATCTTATGTGGAGTAATAATCAAAGTTTAAATTTTTATCTTATCTGAAGTAATAATCAAAGTCTTAATAAAAAAGGTAAACAAAGTTCTGATACTGTAATGAACATCACATATGAACACAAACAGTACAAAATGATTTACAGTAATTTAAGGTGTATGTCTAAAACTCATGAACATTATACTCAGATTAGTTGACTAACTTTTATCCACAAAGAAGAAAGAAAAGTATATTTAGCCCATATTTGGAAGTAAATTTTCTACAATGCTAAATAAACAACAAAACCAATGTTTAAAGTAATTTTTAAGAAATTTTCCATTGGTTTTTTTGTAAACAATGAAAATATCTTTTCTGTGGTAAACTTTAGAAAATAACATGGGGATGTATTAAAGGTACAAGTTCTTTTACAAGGCAATCAAGCTTGGTCATTGAAATTACATAATATACATAGAATTATGCTATTTTAGGTAAAGTAATAAAAAAAAAAAAAGAAATGAATCCTACTAATTATAAGCTAATCAAGCTTACAAAAGTTAAATGTGAATTAAAACACACAAGAGAAACAATCATAATACATGTATACACAAAAATGTTTTGGGAGAGTAACCAAAACTGTTTTTCCTTCTTCTCTGAAAGCTGTTAGTTTGTATCACTGTAGTTTAACTTTTTTTTAATGTTGAAGAATATATACTCAGCAGTGTGTTGTGGTTCTTGCACTTGTATACTTCTTTGTAAACCTTTTTTGAAAGTGCAGAAAAAAATGTTTTAGGACTGTTTCTCTTTGTGTGTAAATTAAAGTTTTTCTACTTTTATTCTTAATGCAAATCTTATGTGAGTTGTATGATAGTGTCAGTTAACATTAACTTTGATATTCAAAGATGACTACAACGATAACTTGAATTTTATAATTCAGATGTTTTACCTCAAAACATTGTAAATGGGTTGGTAAATGTTGTGTAGCAACTTTCCACTGGCTAAGGCTAACCACTTCAAAAAGAATTTCAAAAGATTAAAAAAAATAGAAAGACACAAGAGGCTTATGCCTATCACTATTATAAATAAAGAGATGTGTAAACTGTGGGAGATGGCAGCAAGGGCTTAAGCTTTTATAAGAAAGGGTACATCAACTAACAATGATTTTCAGAAAGTTAGGAAGAGTATTATACAGTGGAGGTAACTGTAACGAGCCTGTTCTATTGAACAAAATATTTTATTCATTGAATTGTATATACAAGGAACTACTAGAGAGAAAGTCAACAAAAGAAACAGAGAAGGATGTGGATGATAACCTAAGAAGATTGTAGTTATGGGTGATTCCTTGACAAAGTATGTGAATAGGATTGTCTGTGGGGTAAATACAGAGAAAATAATTAAACAAATGTATTCCTTTAGAAAGAAAAGGGTAGCTCCAAATACAAAATCAGGTTGGTTCACAAAGGGTATAAGAGATAAAATTAAAGAAAAGCATTGTATATTCAAGAAATATAACAAAGTCTTCAGATAAGGTAAAACCCTTTAGGACTGATAGAGATCGGCCTATATTTAATGATTATGAGAAGGCTGGGTTATTAAATTTGTTTTTCTTCAGTTTTAATTAATGAATATTTAAAAGGTATTCCTAATCTTGAACAGGTTGAAAAAGATGAATTCATTAATTCTGAGATTGTTTAGAAAACATTGAGCAGTTTAAAGAACGATAATGCTACTGGGCTAGATATTTACCAAGAAATTTGAAGGAGGTTAAGGATTAGATATATAAGCTGCTTGCTACTATTTTTGTTAGTTCTTGAATAGTGGGCAGGTGCCAAAGGATTGTAAGTTAGCTAATATTTCACTCCTCTTTTCATGAGAGATAATAATTCTCCCAGTGATTATAAGTGTATTAATCTTACATCAGTTGTGAAAAAAATTTAAGAAAGTCTGATAATAGAGGCTTTACAAAGTCATTTCAAAGGGTTACTGATTATGTAGATGAGGATAACAGTGTAGATTTGGTATATTGACCTTCAGAAAGCATTTGACAAGGTGCTAAATAAAACATTTAAAAGGAATTATCTCTGTAGGTATTAGAAAACAATTACCTAACTGGATAGAAGAGCAGCTGAATGGAAGATTGTTACTGTAAATACAATTCAGTCACACTATTAATATCACAAGTGAGAGTCAGGTTTAGAACCTTTGCTCATTTTTTGATTTACATCAATAACATAATAAAGGAACAATTAGTTCTAATAATAAAATAATTGTACAGGTGAGAAAATAACAAATGCAAAATAGATTATAAAGTAATGTTGAAAGAGTCAACAATTTAAAATAACTTTATTGATAAAACATGAATACCATGTTTTGGGCAACAGCACTTCATCAGCTCTGGAGTATTTGTGTACAAATTATTGTTATGAAATAATTTCATGTGGCTTTGCATATGTGAAGATTCTCTTTAATGAGCTATGAAAGTTGGTTTACTCTAACAGGTTTAGTTTCTGTTTTTCATTTATCTTATCAACACTATTTACTCTTCCACTTCACTTATTTGCTGAATGAAATTTTCACATTTTTCCATCTCAGGCAAGATCCGTTAATCATAGTTTGAGATGCAGTGATGTAGTTGGTTGATTGTTCAGCTTAAATTGTTGATCATAAATGAGGAGTGTTTTGTATTTTCTTTGCATCCATTCATCATTCAATGAGTCTTTTATTCTGAAGTGTCCACTGCTCAGTTTCTCACTTCAGTCTTAGTTTAGATGATTGTAAATTCCAGAGTTATTCAACTTTATATGCTCCAGGTCCAGTATTTAACACATTCAGTTCAATGAGATGTCAATAAAACATTTAATCTATAGTTACACGTTTTTTTAAACATTTTTTGTATTACTGGTAACTTTCTTTTACAGATAATCAATTCTTTTGGTAAAAATTAATTATGTATTTATAACAGACAAAATGTAGTTTTGTTTATGCATTTACAAATAGGAAATAGGGCAACCCATGTTATTCTAAAGATAAATTAAACATCTTTCTTTAAAATGTCAGGCAAATATTGGCATAA
The DNA here is from genome assembly GCF_004210375.1 of Tachypleus tridentatus. Lineage (NCBI taxonomy): Eukaryota > Metazoa > Arthropoda > Merostomata > Xiphosura > Limulidae > Tachypleus > Tachypleus tridentatus. Next base: position 27,209,010 of record NW_027467782.1, on the reverse strand, counting down.
CTACCTTAGATCTGCATAAAAATTCAGTGTATTTTTCCATAAACACCTTGCAGAGAGATTGGAGTTGCAGAGTCATTAGCATTGCTACATTGTCAAAGAAAGACTGCAGATGAAGCTGAATAGTGGGAGACGGAACATGCTTCTGCTTGATACCTTGATGAATTATGTTTTGTACAGCTGTAAACCACCTGAAAGAAGAAAACCTACTTATTAATACGTTGTAAACATCACAATCTGAGTTGATGCTTTTCAGTTTACCTATTGTTATTATACTAACAAGCAAAAAAGGATTTACAAATCTGTATTTTATAAACAGAATTTTAAGAAATGTTCTGATCTTCCCACATTTTCTATAACTGAGGATATAAAAACTTGCTTTCTTAAAGAACTCATTATCTTATATTCTACATAATATTATATTTCTCAGTTTACCTATTGTTATTATAATAACAAGGAAAAAAGGATTTACAAATCTATATTTTATAAACAGAATTTTAAGAAATGTTTTAAGAAATGTCCTGGTCTTCCCACATTTTCTGAAACTGAGGATATAAAACTTGCTTTCTTAAAGAACTCATTTTCTTATATTTTACATGTGAATGATTAAGTATACAAATACTACATATCTTTCTTTCCCATAGTATTTACTATTTACAACAATCTTTAATTTTTTTAAATTCTGATTAAACCTGGTAGCTGTCACATGAAACATCAAACCTGAGGTGTTACTTCTTTGTGACTCAATATTTCAAGAAGACAACGTACTATTTGTGGGATAGTTTAATTGCATTCTACTTGACCTTGTGTTTGTGAGGATACTTTGAAGTTGTCACAAGAAACAAAGACATTTCTATGTCCTGGTACCCTTTTCTGCATTTTCTTGTGATAAGCAAATTTTATGGTTATGATGAAGCCTTCAATTGAATCTGGAGGAGAGCAGTCTGTCTTTTAAGAAAGCCAAAACTTGGTTCTTGAAGTCTTATCAATGTTTATACTTACTGAAAATGTGTACTACAGTTTAACTTTCTCATTTAGAATATCCTTTAGTTTCCCTTGATACAATAAATAGTGTTGAATTTGTTGTCTTTTTTTATTCCATTTGTTACAAATCACTGCAATTTTCTTCTCTAAATTAGATTCATGAATCTCTCATTTTTGTGGAGATCAAGAGATGCATAATGATACAGAAAGTTCACTGTTACATTATTGATTCGTTGTTGCTTGATTAAGTGTTTTATGGCACAAAGCAGCTAGGCTATCTGCACCAAACATCTGGTAAAAAGTTAAAAGTAAATTTAGTAAAATTCATAAAAGGAAATTAAGGTAAAACAAAACAAAGTTAAAAAAACAACATAAATAGCATAAAACCAATGTTTACATCTAGTCTACAAAGTCAAGAAAAATTACAGAAATTTATGTTGTAAAGGACTTTCTGTAGTGTAACTGTAATAATGATAACTCACCAGGAAGACTAACAGGTAAGTACAAAAACCACCATCAGTCACCTGATATAATAATACCTTGCCAGGATGACTAATGGGTAGTTCGAACAGCAGCGTTAGTCACCTGAAGTTGGCCTTTCCAGTCCTAGCATCGAGTTATTTCATGTTAGGCCAGTTTCTAATTTTAAATTGAACTAGATGATTTTTAAAAGGGAACCACATTAAAAAGGTGTAATGTAGAAATTAAAAAGATTAATGACCTTTAGAAAACTAAAAACATTACCAAGGTGGACAGTGTCACCATCACTGTCTAACATTATGGACAAACCTTGGGACAGAACATGTTTAAAATGGTGCCGTTGTTGAGAGTCATAACAATGACAAGAAAGTAAAATGTGGCTTATTGTAATTTGAGTGTTACACAAACTACACACTGGTGCATCAGTCCCAGATAAAAGCAAATGATGAGTTAAAAAACTGTGACCAATGCGTAGTCTAGTTAGAACAACTTACTCTCTTCAACCCTGACGCAAGCAAGACGACTAAAGTCCAATATAATGTTTTATTTGGAAAAGCTTGTTTTCGTGTTGCTAACTCCAAGTCAACTGCCAGCTGGCACAGAGATGAGTCTTGAATACAGGACCATAGTCTATGTATGGGACAGGTACAGTGGTGATAGAGCCAGAGCAGATAGACTTAGCTGCAGTGTCAGCAAGCTCATTCCCATGAATACCAAAGTGGCCTGGTATCCAGAAAAACTGGATAGAAGTAGATGTTAAAGAGAAATGGGCCAGTGGTTTTGAATATCAGCAAGAACAGGGTGTAAATTAACTTGAAGCAATTCCAGGTCCAGTAGAGAACTATGCGAGTCAGTATAAATAGTGCAGTTTGACTACTGCTTAACTTCTATGTGATCCAGGGCAAGGGAAATAGCATACAGTTCAGCAGTAAACACAGAAGCTGTAGTGGGGATTCTGTGTGCAACCACCGAACCACAACAATCCATGGCAGAGCCAACACAGTCACCTGATTTTGAACCATCTATATAAATAGGAATGCAAGGATGGTTCAAAAGATGTTCAGCAAATTGCAGATAATATTTCCAATCAGGAGTGTCAACTTTTCTCAGATGATTTAAAGATAAGTCACAATTAAGAAATGTAAGAAGCCATGGTAGGATCGGCTAACCAGTGGATACAGCAATGTTTATTGAGAACAGACCCAATTCATCTAACTGTACCTGATATGAATGCCAAAAGGAGCAATGGCAAACCATCTGGTCTGAAAAAGCATGGCCCAACAAGGAAGGAAAACAAAACCCCAGATGAGATGCTTTGGTAAGGAACAAAGTATCAAAGCATATTGTAAAGACAGTTGCAAACAATGGAGGTGCAAAAAAGGTTCATGAGACTCTATGTATAAGCTCTGAACTGGGGAAGTGCTGAAAGCCCCAATGCAGAGCCAAAGACCTCAATGATGAATAGGATCTAGCATCTTTAAGGCCAAAGGTCAGCCAGAGTTATAGTTCAATAATCCACAGTCAAGTTGCGACTAATAAGAGCACTACATATCTTTAGCAGAGAACGTCGATCTGCTGCCCAAGTGGTGGAAGAGAGGACACAGAGGATGTTCCGTGCTCTTATACATTTGACCCATGTGTGGTGTAAAGGTCAGCATACAGGCAAAGATAAGTTCCAAGAACCTTGTCTCAGGGACCACAGACAGCACAACTTCACTGATATGGAGTTCAGGATCAGGTTGAATACACTTCTGACAATTTTGTTTAAGATCCAGTACTTACACTGTTGACAAGTTTGATCAGATTCAGTACTTACACTGAGACAAGATTGATCAGATTCAGTATTACAGATGACAAGTTCAGTACTTACACTGATGACAAGTTGATCAGATTCAGTACTTACACTGATGACAAGTTGGATCAGATTCAGTACTTACACTGATGACAAGTTTGATCAGATTCAGTACTTACACTGATGACAAGTTGGATGAGATCTCAGTACTCACACTGATGACAAGTTTGATCAGATCCAGTACTTACACTGCTGATCTCGGTAACACAGTGATCTAACGAAATAGAAATAACTTTGTTTATATCATTATGTAGAATGATATGGCTTTACCATCTTTACCAAATAATCCAAAACACACATCTGACAATATAAAATATCACAAGTATTTTGTTCAAATGTTGCTTATTTCATTACCAACAGGTAATTTTAACATGGTAACAAAACTAACATGCCAGCCAGCCATGGTAACAAAACTAATGTTTTAATGAACGTTTATTGTTATCCAAATCAGATATGTGATGATTGGACTTATGATCTGAAATTGATTATCCAAGCTCACACTATATCCACTAGATTTGCATAAGCTTCTCTCACTTGCCTCTTTTAAAGTCAATCACAGCATTTAAAGTATTTCAAGTTGTTTGTGAACAATGTCCAGACCTCAGTAAAGAAATATCGATGCTTTACCACTTGAAAAACCATCAGAAGCTTTTAGTTGAATTTTATTCAGTTTGTTTAAAGTTAGGCACAAAACTAAACAATGAGATATGTTTGCTCTTCCTTCCATGGGTATTCAAACCGGTTTCTAGCAATGTAAGTCCGAACACATAGTGCTGTGAATTTTATTCAGTGATTTGGAAAGTTACAATATGTCAGCATTCTAATAACATTCAATTATTAATACTTTAAACAACAGGCATAATTCATGTTGTGGTTCCACAAGGTAAACAATCTTTTAAAAACCTGAGAAATAAAAAATAAACACATATGTACACAGAAAGTGAAGCCATTTTATATCAATAAAAACCAAAACTAAAATTACTGTAAGAAGAGTACTAGAGAATAGTGAGTGTTTAATTTCAAAGAGTGAAAATTTACTTATCTATAAATTCAAATATTGAATTACACCATTAAAAGGACAGAAAACGAACCAGATTCATATGAAACAGTTGTCATAAACAAACACTGTCTTTTCACTTTACCAATACTGAAGTAAAAATGGTTAACACTTAACAATATAATCATGAAGAACTTAACAATCATTAAATATTAAGTCATGAAATAATACAAATAATACCACCAACACTAAGCAGTCTTGTTTATCCAGAAATAAGCCCTTCTTCAATGAAAATATTATCAACAATCTTTAACACTATATACAAACACTGTTCTTAGTTCATATCCTAAGTCTTCTCTTCTCTCATAGGGTCTCATGTAGAGGTTTACAGAAAAAGTCAAAAAAATTTCCAGTTAACTTAATAACTGACTGATTTATATTATAAGCTCACTGTACACAAGGACGACATTAACCAGTTTCACGTGTAAAAGTTACTTACATTTTACATGCAGACGTAAACTATTTACTTTAGTTTTTTGTGCTGTCGGGTTATCGATGGATCAATTTTAAGTTTATGGACTTATAACACTAAAATCCATGGTTCTATTCCCTATGTTGATCAATATTTGAGGCTTCAGCTGCTTATGAAGTAGTTTTAATGTCATAAATCACAATCGATTCAAACCAGACCTACACCTCTTCACAGATGCTTATCTTTCTGGTTGTGGTACATCTCTGAATAGCCATCTCACCTCAGACATTTGGACCAGCATAAGCAATTCCTCCACATCAGTGTGCTCGACCTTTATTCTATCAAATGGAGATGTTTGCATTTCTTACCAATGCTAGTAGATGGTTTGATTATTATCCATTCTGACAATTTCATGGTGGTTTTATATATCAATAATAGAGTAAGTACCAGATCTTTAACTCTTTATTTTTAAACACTCGACCTCATAAACATCTGTCCAGTGAATTTGCTTTATATATTATAATGTATTAAGAGCGATGTACCTCATAGTAAACCATCTGTACCCTCTTCCACCTACTAAACAGCCACTTCACTCACAAGTTTCCTGATGTGTATGCTTTGTTTTGGATACTTACGACTTCTTTTCTCATCAGTCATGAAGATTCATGAGTACAAATGGAGCTAGCAAACATGGAATTGACATCACTCTCCTATTGGTAGAGAGAGGGCCTTTACTGCACAGTAACATCATTATCCAATAATATAATTCATGAGAACTTACGAAAGTTTAGGTAGGAGTTGCCTGAAAGCTAGTGTCATGCAAATACTTAAGGAAGATGCTAACAGAAGATAGAATCTTTCTCTGAAATGCTAGGTATCTAATTGAAACAAATTTTTATGTAAGAAAATGTTAACTTTCCAAAATCAGATCTGTGGTGACTAACCAGCAGGAGATAATACAAGGGGGGGATCCCATCTTCTCCTTTACATTTGATGATGTGTTAAAATCTTCCTTTTTGTTCTTTTATGTTTTGCATGTTGTTTGTTTGTGTTTCCTTTATTATATAGTTGTTAATTAACTAAAGTTTCAAAATTCACTCCAGATGAAAATGAATCTTGAATTTCATATGAATTTTAATACCCTTTTCACTGAGGAGAATTTTCAAAACATTTCTCAACGAGGCTGAATTTTCTTCCTTTTATTTTAGGTTGATCCACTTCTGATCTGTCTTATAGTGAAGTTATTTCTATTTTGAAAGTCATGTCTATGACGGAAGTCCCTATACCTTTGACTCAAACTTACTTTCATACATGTTACTGAGTATGATTGAATTAATGGAAGATTTCTGTAGGTTCACTGAAATTCTCTATCAATCCCTATCTATTCTACAAGATTCTTTGTATCAGTTGAATACTCAACGTCTGTATACATTTACCATTTATCTAAGAACGAAAAGCCTCTCTTTTTGGGTCTTTGTACCACATCCTTCAGCTCAGATGGTAAATTAATTTATTCAGGATTATACCAAGTTATCCACATACCTGCCTATTTCCACACATTAAAATTATATAGATATGATGAAAAATCATACCTACAGCCACAGAACAACTTATTAGACATTGATTTTCTCAGACAATTATCATAAACTCTTGCATTTCAAAGTTTCCAACATCAGTTTAGGGTTTAATAAACAATACCATAATAAACAGAAAAAAATTTAAACAAAAAATTACTGGTGATAAAAATGAATTAAGAAGTGTCATGAGATAAAAGTAAAGATAAAGAATGGAACATAGCTGTGAAATGATGTCCACATAAAAGAGAAAATACAGAATGGAACATAGCTGAGAAATGATGACCACATTATGAGAGAAGGTACAGAATGGAGCATAGCTGTGAAATGATGTACACATAATGAGAGGATGGCTGAATACTGTCAAGAGGAAACAAAGTTGACAAAGCCTTATGTAGTAGATGGAAATAAATAAACAAGTTAAATTTCTCATTGAAAACGGGAGATGAAAGAGATTAAAACCATAGGAAATAAAGTTGTAGGCTGCATAATGAAAATCACTAATATATGAAAATAGGCTGTTACGTCATCAACATGTAACTACTTTACCTAGTCACTGTTGAGATTTGACTTATGTGAGGTAGTTCTTCCATCACAATAGAGACAGAAATAGTAATACCAGCTTGTAAGTTCATAAGCTTTAAAATATAAGTCAAAACCAAAGTAAATCTCTATCATTTAAAATGCATCTTTCGAATGCAGAACTATATAGGAGCTAACAATTCGGGAGGTGGTGTCCACTCTAACTGTTAGAAAGCAAATGTATCATCCCACTTTTGCTACTCTCTTGCTTTACATGTGACTTTTGAACTAGCTGCACATGTACTTTCCATTCCTATATCCTTTTTCCTTTGTTCCATATCAGAGAAAATTATAACTGGCTGAGTATTCCATAATCTACAAAATCCTACTGATTATTTTGTGAAAGGGTTTTAGTTAATAATAGTTGACTAAAGAACCCTCATCATACTTTCTCCAGCTGGTTTATTCCTGGGAGATCTGGTACGGAAAAAGAGATGGACCAGTCTAGGTGTATTGGTAAATAAGATAAACCAGACAGCATATCTACAGTTAAGAATGTCATACTCATTTTTACATACAATTTAGTGACCTAGACTTTCAAGATGGAAGAATAATATACCTGGTTAGTGTGTTTTCTCACAAGTTTATTCCTCTTTCAAAACAACATTCCAACCAAATTCTTTAGACACTTTCCGAGGACTGCTTGTCTGGGTTCCTAAACCAAATCAATGTGAGATCCCCAGTGACATTCCTGTTGTTACGTTAGTTTCAGTAAGATATCGAATCAATGTTAATATTTTCTTACAGTGAAAACATAATTCTGACAGATACTATACTCTCCTCACACTTCTGGTGCTTCTTTTCTGACTAATACAGAACTGAAGAATGTGAACTACAGTAAACAGGAAGATAGCTGTGATAGTGGTGTGTGTTTTAGTGATAAGTTGTTCTTGGACATTTACATGCTACAACGCAGCTGAATCACATTGAAACGTAAAGTAGGTGGGAGTTTCAAGGCTAGAAAACAGTATAAACATTTTCACTCTTTGAAGGTTGCAATGAACAATACAAATTCTTGTTGAAAATAGTATGAAAACTGATATTTTAGGGTATGTACAGTGATATGATATAACTTCCTATGTATACATACACATAAACCATCAGTTATAAATATAACTAGAAAAATAAAACTGAATATAACACATGGCAACTGATAGTGTACTTAATATTTAAAATTAATTTATAAATAAAATCAGGTATAATAACTTTATATCAAACACAAAATATCCAAATAAAAATGTTGTTGAATAACTTGTTGAAAAAATATGTCGAGGAATAAATATTTTTGCAAGTATAACATTATACAACATGAAATTATATTGTGTGTGTGTTATTATAACATTATATAACATTAAATTATATTGTGTGTGTGTTATTATAACATTAAACAACATGAAATTATATTGTGTGTGTGTTATTATAACATTAAACAACATGAAATTATATTGTGTGTGTGTTATTATAACATTATATAACATTAAATTATATTGTGTGTGTGTTTTTACAACATGAAATTATATTGTGTGTGTGTTTTATATTGTGTGTGTGTTTTACAACATTAAATTATATTGTGTGTTTGTGTTATTTTGTAATAAAGCCATATCGAGCTATCTAACATATTCACTGAGGACAATGAAAACTCTGATTTTATCGTTGTAATTCTGTAGTAAAGTGCTGTACCACCCTGAGTTTCCAAGAATTTCCAAGTATGTCAGAGTTTTTAAGTATTTTAATCTAACCTAGACTGTGCTAACGTATCTACTTAAATAGATGTTACAAACTTGGGACTTCCTAATAGAGCCACAAGTCTTTTCATGTGTTATTACTGATATAGTCACTAATATGGTTGCCTTTAAACTTTACTCATCTTGGCTCATTTATTGTAGACGATATTTAAGTCATGGTGTGAGGATGCTTTCTCGGTAAACACAGATGAATTCCTTTTAGATGGACCAAAATTATCAAGAGGTTTTTCAGAGATGTCACAGAAAATTAAAGTATATCTAAGGGTAAAAATGTAGTACTACTTAGTTACACAGTTTATCACATCACTCTAAATAAAAAAACATCACTGGAGAACACAAGTTCCACAAAATATACTTTGAACTTTAAATATGAACAATTAATGTGGACTTAAATCGAGAGGTAAAAATGTAAAAACATGTACAAATTACACGGTTAGCAATTAAGTAATAAAGATATCTCATGAGGAAAACATCAGTACTTATTAAAAACTAGATTTATTTTAATATGTTAAATATCATGAGATCAGTTAAAATAAACTATGAAGTTTAAAACATATTATATTCAATTTTTACAGACTTATCACTGAGAAAGAGAATATGTTTTGGAATAAATTATCTATCACACGTGTCCATCATGTCTTAGTTGTGTACAGTTTCAAAAAATTAATGTTTTCATTCTTTATTGTACAATAAATTACTTGATTAAATATCTCTATAAATGATTCCTTTTTAGTGAATATTTGTTAGCGCTCGTAAAAAGTTTATCATACCATATTTTACTTCGTCTTTCATTATATTTTAATTTTTTATATAATTTTCTTTTATTCTTACCTATCAATTTAACTTGTAATGAGACTTATCTAATATTTATACAATAAACAATATTTAACAGTTTTACAGACATTTCAGTTTGAATAGTTTGATCTAAAACAGCTTCGTTTTTTTTTTAAAGAATTTCCAACCCGTAAATGAGACATCAAGACTGACATTCTAATAAACATTTGGCCTGGTTTTTGAATAAATTTGGTATTAACTGAAATGTCATATTTTGTTACTAGTTTTTGCCAAATGTTGGTTATATTTCTGCTAATATCGGGAATATACGATATGCAACAGTATATGGTTTCATGATTTTTTGATTTGTGAGGTGTATTTACTTTTGTTGGTTAATTTTGCTTTATGTTTAGGTGTGTGCGTATAATATTTAACTACGGTTTGTGGAGGAAACTTGTTGATGAAGTATTGTTTTATTTTGTCTAATTCATTATTAATTTTATCTGGTGAGCATATTTGGTTTCTTAGTGTGTTGAGTTTTTGTTTTGTTTCATGTGCTGAGTTCCAAGGAATGTATAGTCCAGTATGGGTGATTTTTCAGTGGATTTCTGTTTTAAATTGCGTGTCAGTTCTTGTAATTTTGAGGTTAAAATGATATTTGATTGCTTTCTTTCTATTCACATGTGAAGTTAATGTTGGGTTGGGATATATAGAGTTAATGTGATTGAAAAAAATTAAGTGTGTGTTGTGTGCATGTGAATCTCGCAATTGTGTCATCAACATATCTGTACCAGTTTAGTGGCGGATGTAATGCTGTGTTCATTGTTTGTGTTTCAACTTGCATCATACAAATATTGGCTAGAACTGATAAAATTGTCAGAGTTGTCTTTCTGTTGAAAGTATCACAAGTTTTCTGGCTAGGTCTTCTAAACATGTTTTAATTTCTAATGTTGGACCTTAGAACCAACCTAGAAAATAGTTTTTTGGCAAAAATTAGTCACAAAATATGACATTCCAGTTAATACCAAATTTATTCAAAAACCAAGCACAAATCTAAGTTTTATATTATGTAAAAACTACAATGACAAACACCACACCAATATTATTTATTAAATACAATGTGATAACTGCCATGACTTCTATATTGGAGAAACAAGGAGAAAAATGGAAACCACATTCAAAGAACACAAATAGTCACCTCCACACGTTTTCGAACACTGTAATTCAATCTTTGGCTTTCCTTCCATCCAACAGTTCCTCAACTGCAGAAGTAAAACCCTGGAATTTATTGTTCAACAAAACAGAATTATTATGATCAATTTCCTAACTTTTAAATCAAATAGTGTTCTTTCTGCCATCCTGAATGTCAATGTTAACTGATATATCTTTTCCATGTAAATGTTTAAGCTCCTCCTGAAATCTTACTGTCATTCTCCACAGTCTGCACTTTACCTGTCTCTTCTTTAATGAGGATAATCTCCAATTTACAAATTCTACACATAAATTGCACATCTTCATTACTAGCTTCCTTCAAAATACCTGCCAGTCCAAAGCTCCCAAATGAAATCCCCTCATTGTGCTCGTTACATCTGGCAAACTTTGAATGCTTGTCTCCTAGTCTTAACCATTGTACTGATACTTGCAGCCTTACAGTTATCAATACTAATTACCATAATCTTTAGCTTACAGCTACTATTGAGCTTAACATTTAAGAATCAATTACATTATTTTTTTATCACTACTCCTTCTTCACAATAACGTAATGAAGTTTAGCTATATAGAACTTTATAAATTAGTATAACTGACAACATACGTGAGGTTAATAACAACATATTTTTAGTCTGATTTATAATCTACTTATTTTTATAAGCTGGATCAAAACTAGCGATCTCACTTGAAGTAATAAAGTTAATTCTTAAAACACCAAAAGATATTAAAACTTTTAGAATAGGCTCGTTACAGTTAAACACGAAGAGAAAAACAGTTTTAGTAAACTATATTTTAGATTATATTTACTTAATAAAAAAAATATATTTATCCTGTTCTACGATTTATCACAAGCTTATCTTTAACGAAGCCGAAAGTACCGTTACAATGTTAAGCCTATTTAAAAATTAAACCTTGTTGTAAAATCTACACATTTTAAATTTTAAGTTTAAATTGTGACCATCCTTTTTTTATTTACAAATCAGACTATATCTAGTTGTTATTTAACCCAAATGACTTCGAATTTTAATATCAAGATTAAATAACTCACAAATTTATAAGAGCGACCACTCTCCACCTGCATCTCAAAACCCAGATTTGATGATCAGCGTTAACATCAAAAATATACGTATATATTTGATGGCATTTAAACGACAAAAAGCAGAGAATTTTTGTTCAATCGGAAATTTAGAATGAACAGATTTAAATAATAACAAATGCAAATAAATGTACAAGATAACATTTGATACACACGTGTTAGAAAAACTACTGTGAAGAAAGGCTCAAATATAAGAATAAACCATTAATATAATGATAAATATGAAATATTATTACTTCATCAGCTTTTATGTCCTTTCCAACAATATACTAAGCTACTTTAGAAATACTCAACAATACACACCGTCTCTTAGGAACCAAACTATCACTACACAAGTTTCGAAGTCTCTGTGAAAAAACAACTGCGGCGTATATTTCAAAATATTAATTTTACTAAAAGTAATTACAAAGGCTCTTTGGAAGATCTGAGTTAACATAATAATGATGTCTATTCTGGAGTGTTTAACTCATGTATTTCTGTTGCTTCTAATATGCTGTTGGAGGGATATCTTAATCCAGGCTCTCTTTAGGTTTTTGATCGTAGCATCAATAATGGCTTCTATATGCTACTTAATTAAAGTAATGACGGCTTCCTGTAAATGTAAAACCACGGAAGATATGAAAGACGCTTTAAAGTATATGTCTAAAGAAATCTGTACGGACATCTTGATATATCTTATTATAGTTGTGGTAACTGTCCTATGGCGATCACATTACGTATCCATGATGAATATCGCAATATTCCTGATTATCGTAGTTGTGGTGGTTCTCCTAATCTGTTTGATTATCTTAGCCATGACAAATGTACTAAAACATTCAAATAATGTCTTTTGGGTGGTTATCCTAAGTTGTTTCGTAAATATCATCCTGATGGTTCTCGGCAGATGTTTGACTAACATTGTCATGATAGCCGTATTAATATGTTTCACTTCACTAATCATATTAATTGTTTTGATGCGTGAGACTAAAATGATAATGATAGATATCGAAAGATACTTAACTGAAAAGGTGATGATCAGTATCTTAGAGAAACTGATTAAAGTAATAATAATGACTACACTCCAATTTATAATCAAAGAAAACATGATAGCTGTCCAATATATCTTACTTTACGTATTAATTAAGGTAATAACTTTTTTTATTTAATACAGTTATGGTGATTAGTGATGTCGATAAAAACCCACGTGTAGAGAACTATATATGCAAAAACGTTTCTTTTGGGTTGAGAAAATATTTTACATGAAAGAGCGAACAACGTCACGTTCACAAAGAAAGAGGTAACTTACCGGAAGCTGACCACATGTTTGGAAGGGATTGTGTAACTGAGTGTCGGAATATAGAGGACGGTGTTAGATGTTTGAATATATAATTTTATTTGTATAAATAAATTACCGGTCAGTTACCTCTTTCTTTGTGAACCTGACGTAGTTCGCTCTTTCATGTAAAATATTTTCTCAACCCAAACGATCCATTTTTGCATATATAGTTTTGATGATTGTTACGAGAAAAAAAAAATCGTATATAGAAAAGATAAATTGTTTGATAATTATCAAAATTGTTGTAATGTAATAAGTCAAGTAACTAGTATATGGGAGTGACATATGAAGAAAACTTTAGCGTTTAGTAAACATAAAAGATATCACACACGGTAAAGAACAACATGGAAAAGAAATCCAAAGAGCTATTGAAGTAAGTGTAAAATCTTCCAAATAAACAATTTATTCATGTCTTATCTGAATGAGGTTAAACGTTTTATAAACTTAAGAAACACCGAGATAAATTAATTCAGTCAGTATTTATTAGACGATTAGGTGTGACAGCATTATTTTAGCTAATTGTCTAATTACCTGATTGATAGTTGTACAAAAATATTTGTTCATGTTGATTACTGATAAAGAAAAAGAAGTGAGTGAGTACGAGGGCTGTTGAAAAAATACGCGGACTGACGTCATAAAACAAAATGTACTTTATTTAGAAGTTACAGGTCTGGGACCCCTTCAAAGTACTCTCCTCTCCAACGCACACATTTATCCCAAGGGTGTTTCCACTTGTTGAAACAGTCTTTGTACGCTTCTTTTGTAATGTCCTCCAGCTCCTTCGTCGCATTTGCCTTAATCTCGGGAATCGTCTCAAATCTTCTTCCTTTCAAGGGTCTTTTGAGTTTGGGAACAAGAAAAAATCGCAAGGAGCAAGGTCAGGTGAGTAGGGGGGTGAAGTGAGGAAGAACAGTGATCGAGTGTTTGGCCAAAAACTCACGAGTTCTGAGGCACAAATTTCGCAGCAACGCGGTGCATCTTTAATTTTTCGGTCAAAATCTCGTAACAAGATCCAACTGATATCCCACACTCTTCAGTAAGCTCCCTTACAGTCAGACGTCGATTTGCCCGCATCAGGGTGTTGATTTTGTCGACGTGTGGGTCGTCAGTTGACGTGGAAGGACGTCCATGACGCTCATCATCTTCATTGGACTGTCTTGTTCTTTAACAAGCACAACAAGCTGAGTCCAATGGCAAAGAAACCAAGACGATTAGAACTTGTAGAACTGCTGCAGCCCTTGTCCGTCCTTCCTGCCGTTGAGGAGTCCAGGTTGGGGTCTTGGGGTTGGGTCGTTTTTTGTCAAGAACCTCACCCTCGATCTTGCCATCATTGATGACCCTACCAGAAACGCAAGCCTCCAGAGGACATCGCTCTCAGTATTACTTGCACGTGCATGCCCTCTCACCACGGCAAGGTGACGATCCGACTGGAGAGTTAACAGGAGTAATAGTTTAACGTTTTCCTATTTTCTGTCTTTCAGACCCTGGTAACCCAAACTATCATGTGATTATATTTATTGGAATTTTACTTTCTACACCAAATTATAAGGCAATGTGTTAAGAAATTAATGAGATATAACGTGAAAAACTTTGATTGAATTTAGCATCAGGAGATGTTATATTAAGTATTTAGCACAGATGATGATGTTTCAAAGAGCTCTGCCGATTTCAGAGGGTTAATGACAAGTATCTGTTAGTCTACATTCCATGTTGTTACTATAAATAAGCTATTGACCATGTTTTGAGAAGAAACAAAGATACGTAAAATTCTGTTTTGAATAATATGGTTGTGATCTTATTCATTTCTTATTTGATGGGATTTGTTAACGTGTATTGATAAAAAGTCTAATCAAATTAAATGTGAAAGTGATGTGCGGCGAAAAAGAAGAATTAAATGTGTGACTTAAAGGAATGAAATAAAATTGCAGACCAAACTGGTAGCTATACCTTTATGTCCTAAACTGAACAAACAACGTAGCCAGGCTAATTGATGAATGAATATTTTCTTTAGAATTATTTATTGTCAATATTACAAGTGTAGCTAGAAGTTTGACCGCCAATTTTGATTTCTTTCTGTTACGGCTAGAAAAGAAAGGTGTATAAAAAGTAACTTTCCAGTCTTATATTTGTCATCACTCAATACGTTTTTCGTTGAATACCAGTCTCATGAATTGAGCTATGTGATGAGAGACAAATAATTCTGTGAAAACCTCTTTACATTTGAAGTGTAATACTTTAAAAGTTACGTGTTAAGTGCTGAAAGGACAAATTAAGTTGAAAGTAGAAGAAATTACAATTAAATTTCTCACTTTACAATCAACAAATATATTCACATAATATAATCAACGCTTCTTTCACATGAAATGATAAGATTTCAGGGCTAACTGAAATTTCTTCTTAGTGCAATTATAAATTTATTAAAAGTTGAAACATCAACTTGATTAGTTGGAATGAAGTCAAATATTTAGTGTACGTCAGTATGAAATAAAAATTAACAAATTTTCTCTAACATTTTATAGCTTTGATCTATCTTCGTTTGAAATGCATATGAGAAAAATCCAAATATTGGCTACGTCTTTTGTTATTAATTAAAAACTAATAAGTAGCAGTTTGTGTAGTAGCTATTTGTTAGTTAGTTGTAGAGCCTTCAGTGTGGTTACGTCATATCCCTCCACTATATAAATACTATATAAAAAATTGAATAATTCTTTTTACACAGTCAACTAACTTACAGCTGATTTTAACGTCTTTTACTCTATCGCAGCCCAACGAACATGAAGACAGTTGTAAGTGTTCTACAGTTTATTCTATAAGTTAATTATATGCCAAACTGCAACACAACTCATCAGAGAGAAAAACTGTATTTGTTGCACGGTATAATTTCAATATCAGAAGTGACAGCCCTCTACGTAGAATAATGTGAGATAATTTGACTAAAATTAAATCTTATGATACGAGACCTGATCGGATATTGTTAGTGAAATATACGTTTGATAACAATATTTTTTGAAAGTTATTCAAATTTAGTATAAAAGAATTCCCAGTAAAACAGCACTGTGATAAATGTTCTCATCATGTAAAACAACAAACAGGAGGAATTATGTTGAATTTCCCACCAAGCTTCTCGAGTGGTATCTGTCACAACACCAGTATGATAACACTAATGTTGACTAGATTCATCAAGTTAATCAACATTTGTAATTTCAATAACAATTATTAATATAAATTAGGCCAAACGATTTCGACGAAAGAAGAATAATGCCATTTATTTTACAATAATCTGTTCTATCTAAGAACATTTCACAATGAAATCATAAAGCTTTACGGGGAAAATGTTATTCGATAGGCTAATTTATATTGTAATAATTTGTGTGTCTGTTTTTCTTTGTAAAATAACTTTGTTCCACACAATTTCCTCAAGGACCAAGCGAGTAGGTTGTTTGTTTTTAATGGTAATAGTTTTATAAAAGATATAATTTTGATATTTATTTTTATTACAGATTTTCGTTC
Source organism: Tachypleus tridentatus (assembly GCF_004210375.1). NCBI lineage: Eukaryota > Metazoa > Arthropoda > Merostomata > Xiphosura > Limulidae > Tachypleus > Tachypleus tridentatus. The sequence continues at coordinate 27,192,423 of NW_027467782.1, read as the reverse complement.
TTCTTTTGATGACTACGGTCTTCACTACAGGAAGTTTCGCTAAAAATGGAAATAGCAAAAACATCCGGAACATTTACGATGGTTTCGGTGATCCAAGAAACACAGCGAGAGGAAGGGGAGTTATTGACCTACCTGGCTTTGACGTCGATCCAGGTTTTGGAAGACGTAATGGAAATGGAAAAGGCAACAAAAAAGTTGAGAAGAGACGCCATCAGAGACTTAGGCTTAGAACTTCATTCCAAGTTTGGCTTAAAAAGCGGTGGATAGTGGGTTGAGAAACGGAAGAGGATTGGGTAGAAGTCCAAATAAGAACGACGGTCTACATTTTGGCGGAGGAAATAGTAATGGTAGAGGAAATGGTTATGACAGAGGAAAATTCGTAACAGCTAACCGAGGTAAGTATTATTGAATATTTCAAACTTTAAATATGAAAATATTGCAAAGTTCCACTTTTCTCGTAAGAAGTGTAAATAATTTAACCTTCCAGCCATGCTGCTCGACAAGCAATCTGAAGAAACAAACTTGAACCTGTTTTAACTTATGTTGATGCCCCCAGTTGGTACAGTGGTAAGTCTATGGATTTACAACGCTGAAATCAGCGTTTCAATTCCCCTCGGTGGACTCAGCAGACAGATCGATGTGGCTTTGCTATAAGTTTGTTTGTTTGATTTTTGAGTTTCGCACAAATCTACTCGAGGGCTATCTGTGCTAGCCGTCCCTAATTTAGCAGTGTAAGACTAGAGGGAAGGCAGCTAGTCATCACCACCCACCGCCAACTCTTGGGCTACTCTTTTACCAACGAATAGTGGGATTGACCGTCACATTATAAAGTCCCCCCGTCTGAAAGGGCGCGCATGTTAGGCGCGACAGGGATGCAAACCCGCGACTTTCAGATTACGAGTCGCACGCCTTAACACGCTTGGCCATGCCGGGCCGGCTTGCTATAAGAAAAACACACACACACTAATGTTAATTGCATGGCATGACCAGCTGGTTAAGATGCTCGACACGTGATATGAAAATCACGGGTTCGAATTTCCGTCACGCCAAATTATTCTCGCTTTTTCAACCATGGGGCGTTATAATGTTACTCTCAATCCCACTATTCGTTTCTTCAAAAGTAGCCTAAGAATTGGCAGTGGGTAGTGGTGACTAGCTTCCATACATTGATAAATTTGGGATGGGTAGCGCAGATAGCTCTCGTGTAGCTTTTTGTGAAATTAAAAAAAAGCAAAGAAACCAATTCAGTAATACAAAATTAAAAAGAGGTAAAATGATGAGGCAGTTCACAATATTTGAACAGAAACTTATTGACTGACCGACATTTACCCCCACGTGGCAGAGAGGTAAGTCAGCGGTTTTACACCAGTGGAAACCGGAATTTGGTACTTGTTGTGCGTATGCGTAATGTATAAGAACTCAAAATTAATACACATTAAACAATATGTTAAGTATGCAATGAGAATCATAAAGGTGTTAGCACACGTGTTCTTTTTAGTGCAAAGCTACACAGTGGTTTATTGCAATTCATCCACCGTATATAACCTAATACCGGTTATTAGCGTTTTAAGTCCCTAAAATCATCGAAAAGTCGTTGAGAGAAGAGAGAGAACTATTGTATTTGTGCAGCATAAGTAATTCTCACGTTTAATAAAACGGTAAAAATGAAATATTGTAACCTCTACTTCACAATTAGCTCTAAATAAATAGGAGTATATTACTTAAGGGAATTGGGTTTATGATATATAATTAATAAATAAATAATTTTAACTTAAAAACAAATTAATCAAAATACGTTTAATTTATTTTTGTTTTGGCTTGTTTTCTTAAGTTAAAATTAATTATATAATTAGTCAGTGATTTGGATTTGCTGTTTTTAACGCAATCCTTTCTTATGATTTTTGGGTTCGAATCCCCGTCCCATCAAACATGTTTCTCCTTTTAACCATTGAAGCGTTATAATGTGAGGGTCATCCCAATAATCGTTGGTAAAAGAGTAGCCCAAGAATTGGCGGTGGGTGGTGATGACTAGCTGTCTTCCCTCTAGTCTTACACTCCTAAATTAGGGACTTCTAGCGCAGATAATCCTCGAGTAGTTTTGCGCGAAACTCAAAACTATCCAAACCAAACCTTATTATTTTAGTTAATTATTTTCACCAATATATATATATATATATATAAGTATAATGTATAATGAAAACTATTTCACAAATAATTCAATACACCGGTATGTCTGTGAATTCACAGCTCTAGAATCTGGGTTTCGATTGTGGTGGGCTGAGACCAGATGTCCCATTGTGGAGCTTTGTGCTTAGTTAGAAACAAGCAAACATATATGATATAATTCATATTTTTCTTGATACATAAACTTCTCCAATCCCTTAAAATCATTAAAGTTAATTAAATATCTTACTTATGACAACATTGACACATTTTGTGGTTTTAATTCAATTTGTATGAAACTTTAAAAGTACTTTTTATTCTTTATCACTTCTTAGGATCTTGATTCTCACTGAAAGAAAAGATGTTTTGAAATCTTACCTTCATTTAATTAACAATTCGCAAATTAAGTAGTGTACAAAAAATATATATTTGAAATTAATTACAATAAAGTGAATTTTGAAATGAAAAACTTTGTATTGAATATCAAATAAAGTGTAATTTGTACCTAAAATAAATATTTTTTTCTGTCTGTTCCTCCTCCACCAGAAACACATTTCGATACCGAATCAAGTGTTTGCTTCGGTTAGTTTTTGCGATCTTACTCACAAATATTTGAACGTTAATATTATATTATAAAGATATTGAGAGAAAAAAGAAAGTCAAACGTGTTACCAGTCGAATGGGCTGTAAATACCTATACAGTAAATAGTATAAACCATTAAAATTTGTATTTGTAAGTAATTTAAAATTACACAACTATATTTCTGTAATTAATATAAACTATACAAGTATGTCTCTTTGAACGGTTAAACTACAAAATTGTGTTTCTTTAAATACTGTAAACTACACAACTGAGTATGTGTGCTGAATATAAATTATCACAAGATTAGAGTGAATTAATCTATGAGACCTTTTCCCTCATTTATATCTACTATATTTTTGTGCGATAGAAAAGAGCGGGAAATTTAAACACAAGAAATATATTTATTTTATATTTTCTAACTGCACATTTTATTATTGTATGTTTTGTTTTGGTGGAAATTGTGTTCAAATATAACTATTTGCAGCAGTTCCTGTAGTAACAGTATAGAAACTAACAATTTATAAAATATGTTTATGGTTTTTGACATCTGGGAAAATTTAATATGGATTTAGTTCACATTTGTGCTGAAAAGTTAGTATGAGTTTGAATCGGTCAACTACTTAAGGTGAAGTATGTTTACAGAGAGTTTTACACAAGACTGATGATATATTTTAGATATATTATATGCATGTAGATTTTTGGAATAATTTCTACATTATGATGGCAATTTGTTTTAATTGCCAATAAAGAAAACTTATGTTGGTTAATATTAAATATATAAACTGTGCCGATATATATACTTACAGTTCTTTGTATGTTTAATTTTCGCGCAAAGCTACACGAAGGCTATCTGCGCTAGCCGTCCCTAATTTAGCGGTATAAGACAAGAAGGAAGGCAGCTAGTCATCACTACCCAATGCCAACTCTTAGGCTACTCTTTTACTAACGAATAGTGGGATTCACCGTCACATATTAACGTACGGCTAAAAGGGCGAGCATGTTTGGTGCGACCGGAATTCGAACCCATATATACATTTATAATGAATTATAATAAACTGGATTTAGTGATAACTCCGCATGCAGTTGTGATTAAGCAAAGAGAAAACTTTACGGATCTATATCTTGAAATACATGACAAACGTATGATGTTGACATAATAAGACCTTTCCACATGGCTGTACAACGATTTTTGTGTTTGGAGCTGAACAAACATCGGTTGAAGTCATGCATTGCTTGATGTAGTTCTCTGTTTTGTTTAACGCAATTGATTCAAATCTATTCTTCACAAAACGGGATTTGATATATTTATAATTTTGAGTACTTGAGAAAAAAACAACTTGTAACACTGATCTACCTAACTTCTTTGATGCGTTTTCAATCAACCAGTGTTGTTTGAAATCATTGCTTACCAATTATGTTTAACAGCATTTTTGAAACCATATTTATAACAACGTGTTAAATATTGAACAAAAATATTTCATCAGTATACGGGGATAAAATACAAAAAGCCTACATAGTTTTATTATACGAACATTACAGCTCGAGACCGTAAATAAAACCACAATGATTGGTCATCACCTGCTGTTATTTTAATAACTAACCAAAAATGCTCAGTAATTTGTATTGTAAGCTATTTGAATAAAGAACGTTTTGGTATACATACTGAAGATAATAGCATTCTTATATCACAGAAATATCTGATTTCAAATGTTTAAAACTGATTACCGAACTAATATATTACGTAAATAACATTTCTGTGTAAGGGAAAAAAATATATTTTATTTTGTATAAGTCTTGGAATTTTGATGATCAACATAAGTATAGAATAAAGTTAACAAAATTAGAAAATAACCAGGCACACCTGTATATAGTTTTTGTTTTACATTAAGCACAAAGCTACACAATGTGCTATCTGAGCTCTCCCCAACACAGGTCTCGGAACCCGGTTTTAAGCGTTGTAAGTCGGCAGACATATCGCTAAGCCACTGGGGAGCCACATTTATATATCTTTAATTATTATTTCTCCAGACATTTCTAATATTGTGCAAATGTTTCGCATATCATATTCAATACTTATTTGTTGTTTATTTTATGTTTTTTTCTCTTTAGCAATAACCAAACAATCTGTTTATTGAAAATCACACGTAAAAATTTATCTACTCACACAATTTGATATGCACACGTAAATAATCTGTGTGTTCATACGGATTTATATACATGCGTAAATATTGTATCTAGTCACACTGATTGATTTTCACACGCAAACATCCCGTCTATCAATTTGATATTCACACTCATAAGTAGCCATTAACAACTCCGAATGTTAAAATTAATGATAAGTTGTAGAATCTTCATTTAAACGCTAAAACATTCTTTACCGTTAAAACACGAGTAGATGCCAATGACCACATCAGCGATCGGAACCTGATACTTGTTCTAGACACAAATAAGTACATTTTGTGCTAACTGATTTTATAGAAGGCCACTTTTGTTTTTTCACTAACTCAGGAATATTTTGACTAACAACAGTTAACAAATAATAACTTTTGCTTTTGGTTATAGTGGTCTGCACTCTAGAAAGTTACGCTAAGAACGGAAATAACGATACACACCGGAACATCCACGATGGTTGCAGTGATCTCGGAAACAAAAGGGGTGTGCGAACGGTAATGACAGATATGGGAGTAACGGTGATCCAAATTTTCATAAAAGTAATAGAAATAAAGGAGACAATAAGAAACGGTTAGGAAGAGTCACTGTGATGAGGGAAATAATAAATAAATCTAAGTAAGGGTTTCTTTTCTCCCTTAATGCGATGATATTATTGGGCCACGCACTCACGTGACATTAACAGATCAATGTTAATACTTAAACAACCAATCCTCAAAATACGTTATGGGATATGATGTGTGACTGGCGACTGAAGAAGCTTTCTTTCATAATACTATTTTTTACTTTATACTGTGGCATCTAACGACCTATTTTCATTTTAACAAATGAAAGCAGTGACCGTCTGATTAATTAAAGTTTGCTACTAATCTTTACAACCATCTACAGTCAGAAATCATTATTAGACGTAATTTTATAATAATCTTAAATTAAAATCTCCTTAGTCAACAGGCACATACACAAAACAATCTTTTTCTTTCCTTTTATACTGTTTCAGTAAAACTAGATGGCGCTATATTCAATAACCTTTTTTTTTTTATAGGAAACTTCCATTTATCAAATGAAATCATGGTTTCAGAACATTAAAAAAATAAAACTTAAATTTATAGATTTTTCTATGTTTGGCAATTCGAGTCCCAACATATAGTATTTTTCTTGACCTATTTTAATCGTTTCCTTTTCAATAAGTAACTAAAACAGTATGGAAGAAAAAGGACATTGGCCATACTTTACCTTAGCACTTCCATATTTTCTGCATGGTTACAGTTTTACTGTGATGCAGTAAGTAAAGTTAGTAACATTTATCAAAACTCTTAAAAGCACAAACGGTTTTGCTATATTCACAAACTTCTGATCTGATGAACCAAAGATGATCAGAATTAGATAATAAATCTAGGGATTAATACAGAATAAGATTTCTACTTATTAACAGGCCAAATATAAACAATATCCCATAAGATCTAGGTTACGTTGAAACAAGATATCAAGCTAATAATGTAGTGTAATTATAAAAAAGAGAATAAAATAAAAAACTGATAAACATTATAACATTCATTTACAGTTAACATGAGACGTTATTGTTAGACCTATTACATTGTTAACCGTTGCACTTTTTTATTAGTTTGCAGAGATTTTCAAGAAGTTGAAGAGTTTATCATAATAGTATTACAACTACACGATATATGTGTAATATCTATTGATGAATGCGTGTTTCTTTACAGACCGGCTTGTATACGGCAAATATAGTTTGCGGAATACTATTTACGATCTCCATTTCATACAATATAACTTATAGACATTATAAATTAAATATACTACCGACATTATAATTAAAAAAATAACCTTAAAAAAGAATGGAAGATACCACACGAAGCACATACCAATGACTCGGAAACATGATAGTAAAGTATATCAAACATTTGCATTGATTTCAAAACTATCTAGACATTCTTAAATAGCTTTTAATTGAAAATATAATATGGATAAAGGAACTTATTTAACGAGAACATGAGAGGTTACTCTTACATTCTATACCAACTGGGAAGAAACTGTAATGACATAAGTGCCTGTCAATAGAGAATAGCGATCGGTAAGTTTATTTATCTTCAGTTGTATGTGTTCTTTTATTTTAGCAAAGCCACATCGGGCTATCTGTTTGAGGCTTCCATATATTCAGTTGTCTCTACTGTGTAACATAGAACATTAAGTAAATATGAAATTATTATTGGAACTACCGTGGAACGTATAATTTAAGTAAAATGAGAACTTTACACATCATGTAGTTATAAATAAACTCAGAGTGAAAGTTTCACAAAACATAACATAATTTTACCTTCCCAAACTTAACAGGAGTATGACAAACAAATAAATAATAATAAAATGTAAAATAGAAAAGAAATTAAATATCTTACATGAAATAATTCAGATTGTAAGAAAGAGAAACGAATAATTCTGTAATTTACTTTTCGACGAAGTGAAGATGTAAACACCATAATGTTTATTTGGCATGATTTTCGACTTTGAAAGGACATCAATATAAAAAAGAAATTTAAAATATTTCCATAAAATTTATAGCATTCATTTGTTATTCAAATTTGTTTCGCAATATATCCGACGAAATAGCCAATTATGAAATATAACCTTCCCATAATTTAGCATATAACATACGAGAGTTTCGTAACTCACAGCTATGGCCTTCGGTATGATTGCTTCATATCCCCACATTATGTAAATACGAAAAGTTGAAGAATGCTTTTAATATAACAGTTTAACTTACAGCTGCTATCAACGTCTTTTACCTTATCGCTATCTAATGAGGACAGTGGAAAGTGTTCTACAGTTTATTCTATAAGTTAATTATCGGTAAAACTGTAACACAACTCACCGGAGACAAATAGTTGTATTTTTTGCATGGTATCATTTCAATATAAAAAGTAGCACTTCTCTATGCAGAATAATATGAGAGAATTAGACAAAAATTAATTACTGATCAAATTTCGGGACATTGTAGTTGAGATATAAATAGACAACGTAATTCTTAAAAAGGTATTTATAAAGAGTATGAAAGAATTCCCAGTAAAACAGCACTGTGATAAATGTTCTCATCATATAAAACAACAAACAGGGGAATTATGTTGAATTTCCCACCATGCTTTTCGAATGGTATCTGTCACAACACCAGTAAAATAACGTTTATGTTGACTAGATTCACTAACTTATTCAATCTTTTGTAATTTCAAATACAATTATTAATACAAGTTAGGCTAAACGATTTAGACTATAGAAGAATAATGCCATTTATTTTATAGTAATCTTTTCTACACAAGAACATTTTAACATAAAATCTTAAAGCTTTATGGGGAAATTGTTATACGATAGGCTAAGTTACATTCTACTAGTTTGTGTTTGTGTCTGTAAAATAACTATGGATCTATACAACTTTCTCACAGAGTAACTAGTTTGTGTTTTATTGGTCATAGTTTCATGAGGAAAATGATTTTTTATTTTTTCAGGTTTTCTTTCTACTTTTCATTATTATCGTCTACACTGTCGGAAGTTACGCTATAAACGAAATAATCGAAAACATCCACAATGGTTATGGTGGTCATGGAGATAAAAAAGTGAAATAGGAGCGCTGTCGATAGAGACAGGAATAAAAGTGGTTTCACCAGTAAACCAGGTTTTGTAATAGGTAGTGGAAATGGAAAATACAAAAAGAATGTGTTTGGAAAAGACCCATACTTTGGCTTGGGTTTTGACAGTGGCCTTAACTTAAGAGATGGGTTGGAAAGAAGAACACGAACAGCAAGACAATCAGAAATGCAATTCGGAACTAATCGAAGAGGAAGAAGATTGGATAGTGAACTAAGAAGAAATGAAATTTTTATTTGGATGCATAAAATCACACTGCTGGATGATAATTGGTAAGAGGTCAATTAATTTCGATGTTGAAGTTCATAAAAATATGTGAGTATATCAAAATTTAAATACCAAAGCGTTTGGAATAAAGTTAATCAATTTAACCATTTAACATTAAACTCGACTTGTGAGTCTGTAGATCGCCTGTTCAAATTCCTATCGAATCAAACGTGCTTGCACTTTCACTGGTCAGAGTGTAGACCAAAATTCTTGACTTATGTAATATTTCTTTTATTAATGTGAATATTGTTTCACATGATATAAAAATGCATAGTATGCTCTTTTAATAACTGTCATACAATATCGTCAGTGGTTTGTTAATTTTTGGAAGAATCTGCTTTGTTAACTTTAATGTTTTTAAAAGTTCTGAATATTAAAAAAAATGCTTCTCTATTAAGGTTAAAAAAAGTAAATTGTTTTCTAATTAATGTGTAATGTCTGTGAGCTTAAAATTTCTACACATTAAAAAATTATTAGTTCTGAAATGAGAAACATAAGGGCCTCAGGTCAAGTTGTTTTCTTAAAGTAAAGCTACACATTGGGGTATGAGAAATTTGTAATTGCATAGAACCGAGTCCAGATATTAGTGATTAAATTCACTCAAGTCATTGCTAACTCGTTGGAAAATGAGAAAGGACTGTTGTATTTGTACAGAATAAGAAATTTTCAGTTTTATTAAAGGGTAACATTGGAACTTCTACTTTACATGTAACTGTGAAGAAAGAGGTTGAAATACATAAGTGGAATAGCCTGTGTGATACGTTACTTCTTACACAGAGATTTATATGTCAGTCTATTATATAAACATTTTATGTAAATTGAACATAAATAAATAGAAAAATTACGTATATATATATATATAATAATAAAATAATAATAATACAGTTAATAAAATAACTTACTTTTAACAACATCGACAATTCTGTGGTTTTAATTCAATTGATATGAAAGTTCTTATACGTTTTCTTTTTTCACTGCTTTTTTAGGATCCGGATTCTCGCTGATAGAAATGATATTCTGAAGTCTTACCTTTATTCAAATAACACCAGAAGGTTATATAGTACAAGAAAAATATATTCTTGAACTTATTGTACACTGAATATTGAAATAAAAATTGTATTGAAATTTAGTTTCATTATTTCGTGGTTATAGAAAACACAAAACAATAAACTGAATCAAGTAAGAAATAAAGTGTAATTTATACTTAAAAGAAAACTTTCGTTAATCTCTCTGTGTATTTCTCCTGTTCCAGGAACATTTTTCGAAACATATTGAAATGCTTGCTTAAGTTAGTTTATGTAAAAGATATTTCGAGTGTTGACAATTCGAAGAAGAAATGTTCTAGAAGAACTATTACCACGTGGTGAAATGTTTGACCCTGATATTCATCTTTTATCTGTACTCACATTTTTGTTATCGATATTTAATCTATAAGCCAGCTAATAGCGTCAACTAATTACAGTCTAAACCAAACGCTAAACGAGCAGCGGAGACTTTCTCAACATGTTTTATAGAATCATTGTTGTTCTATAATCATCATTGTTTTATGCACGTGAGTACTGAAACTTCACTGTAACCTGTATCACTCTTCTTATAATTAAGCAAAATATTACGAGGCTTCTAAAATATTTGTTTAAAAAATTAATGTTTCTCTATTAGTGACCTTGTCTTCTACCAGGTTGTAAGGAAGTATTATTTTTGTTACACGTTTTCTTTCATATAAACGTTCATTAGGGCCTGGCATGGCCTAGTGCGTTAAGGCGTGCGCTTCGTAATCTGAGGGTCGCGGGTTCGCGCCCGAGTCGCGCCAAACATGCTCACCCTCCCAGCCGTGGGGGCGTTATAATGTGACGGTCAATCCCACTATTCGTTGGTAAAAGAGTAGCCCAAGAGTTGGCGGTGGGTGGTGATGACTAGCTGCCTTCCCTCTAGTCTTACACTACTAAATTAGGGACGGCTAGCACAGATAGCCCTCGAGTAGCTTTGTGCGAAATTCCAAAGAAAAAAAAATAAACGTTCATTAGTTTATTGCAATAATATAAAATGAACTAAAAACACTGCTAGGAACAAAGTCTATGAACGGTACAACTATACATTAATTGTTCCAAAAGAAGCGTGAAAGGTGTTCTACACAATTTTAACATATGTATCTGGTACTACTGGTTATGCGGTACGTTCGAAATTCTTGTATCATACAAAGTAATAAACACTGGATAAAGAAACAATGGCTTCATAGAGTCAACTGATACCAAGCTAATACATTTAAAAAAAAAAAAGACTACAACATATAGTTTTGAAAATAAAAGACGAGTATTTCCAAAAAATTCTTGATGAATAAAGATATAAATTCATTTGTTATCAATGTTATTTTCTTTCATCAGTTTATATTTTTCTTCAGAAACATTATAATAAAAGTATTCATTGTGATAAAGGAAATAATAAATTAAACTAAGTTAGAGTTTGTTACCAATTTGTAAACAATTTCTTTGTGATAGAAAAAAATGAATATTAATTTCGAAGTCTGCGTATCTTATGGAAAATCTATTTGTAAAAGCAAAATAACTTGTATGGAATTTAAGTTATTAGGTCAAAGTAATATTGCAAAAGATCTCAGGAACAGTATTCAAAACTCCTTATGCAATGATATTATTGGGTCACATTATCACGTGACACTAACAGATGAATTTTGTTAGGTAATTAACCAATTCCCCAAGTTCTTTTACGGGATATGAAGTAAGATTAATTAGAGTAAAAGCTCTCTTTCATAATACAGCTTTTTTATTGGATACTATAACATCTAACAACCTATTTTTATTTCAACAAATGAAAGCAGCGGTTGTCAGTCTAATAAAGTTCACAATAGATGCTTTACTACATCTACAGTCAGAAACCATTATTAGATGTGATTTTATCATAATTTTAATTTAAAATCTCATTAATCGACAGGCACATACTGTTTGAGTAAAACTATATGACGCTATATTCCAGAAAATTTTTGATAGGAAACTTACATTTATCAAATTAAATCATGGTTTCAGATTATTTATCTATTGATTCATTGATCTATTTTCATCGTTTCCTTTTTATTAGTTATTTGAAACAGTATGGAGGAACGAAATCACTGGCTTTACTTTACGTAACATTTCCAGGTTTTCTGCATTTTTAATGTTTTATTGTGATATAGGAAAACAATATGACATTTTATTGTCGAGTTTAATAAGATTCATCAAAACTGTTAAAAGTATAGCAGTTTGTTATATTCAGTAGCTTCTGATCTTATCAACCAATGGGGATCAGAATTTGATAATTAATTGAGTGACTAATATAGGTAATTGAAAATAACTTTTATACTTGTTATCAGTCATAATGTCGACAATTTCCCATAAAGTTTAGGTTGTTTCCAAACAAGATATCAAACTTATAATGTTGAATAATCATGATGAAAAAGTGAATAAAACGAAAACTGATAAACATAATAACATAGATTTACACTTCACATGAGACATTAATGTTTGACCTATTACATTGTAAACCGTTACATATTCCAAATAGTTCTTTAAAGATTTTGAACAAGTAGAAGTGTTCATCATAATATTATTACAACCACACTCTAAGCAAGTTTCTATATATACAGTCTTATATACGGCAAACATAGTTTGCGGAATGCTATTTAAGTTAGCTATTTAATACAACATACATTATACATATTATAAATTAAATATATTACAGACATTATACTCAATAAAGTTACTGAAAGTAACCTTAAAAAAATTGAAACATGTATTAGAAGAACACACCTATGCTCAGTAACATGATAGTAAAGTATATAAAACACTTGAATTGATTTGAGATTTATTTATACATTCTTCAAGAGCTGTTAATTGAAAAAATAAAGTGGGTAAAGGAACTTATTTCATGAGAACATGAGTTGTTAAGCATACATGAAGTGCCAACTGAGAAAACATTGTTACGATACAAGTATGTGTCTGTAGAAAATAGCGTTCGGTAAGTTTATTTATATTCAGTTGTATGTGAGTTTTCACGATGGCAAAGTCACATCGAGCTATCTGCTGAGTCCACCACTGGATCAGTTGTCTTAATTGTGAAACATAAAACATTAAGTAAATAAGAAATAATTATTGGACGCACCATAGAGTTTGTTTTGTTTGCAAGACTAACTAACGTGTGTCTTAATTCACGTTTCTTATATAGTCGTACAATATCTCTGAACTTTCTGTACTGGGATAAAATGTATCTGAATATTCTTTACTGGTACAAAATTCAACTGTTTCTGAACTGCGGTGTACGGTATCTATACGTACTGTAACAGCACATAACCTGACTGGACTTCAATTTCCATACTGGGATAAAATCTATCAGAGATTTAATCAATGATACAGTCTCTCTGAACCTTTTTCTATACTGTAACACAAAACGCTATAATTCTAAGATAGTTTCTCTTCTTGAAGGGCAAGCAAAGAGCAACAATATTTAATTGAAACATTTATGACATAAAACCGTACTTGTAAAAAACGTAAGGTAATTTTCTAAAACACTTGTGATGTAACAAAGCATTTGCAATTAACGTATAGTTATTTACTAAAACACTTTTGAAATAAACGTGTTTTGCTTTTATATGTGATGAAACAAAATAATGTTTATCATTGTTATTAAATACTTGTCTTGATTTTTGTAAAAAATCTTCGCAATTTTGATTTTCTGTCTTATTTTACTGCACTTCCTTGTTGCCTTACGTTTGAATTTCAGGTATTTTGCTAATACCGCATGTAAGTGCTAATTGTTTACTTCGGCTGTATTTTCATAACATATTCCTCAGTTCAGGTTCAAAGCAAGTTTGTTTGTTTTGAATTTCGCGCAAAGCTACATAAGGACTATCTGCGCTAGCCGTCCCTAATTTTGCAGTTTAAGACTGGAGAGACGGCAGGCAGTCATCACCACCCACCGCCAACTCTTGGGCGATTCTTTTACCAGCGAATAATGGGGTTGACCGAAAATTATAACGCCATCACGGCCGAAAGTGCGAGCATGTTTGGTGCGACCATAATTCAACCTGCGACCCTTAGATTACGAGTCGAACGCTTCAACCCACCTGGCCATGCCGAGCCTTCTAAGAACGTATATTATCACAAGCCAATTTGTACAGATTTCTGCACAGCGCGTTTTAACAAGTGAATGTGGATAGATTAACAACAACAAGTTACACACTATGTAGCCCTTAAGTAAAAAAAAAAAAAAAAAGGTCAATACGTTTCCAGTCAAAAATGTCACAACTGAACCAGAAAACCTGTTCTAAATGTAGATAAACATCTCGAATAGACCTCACTGCACGTGTATTCTATACAATTTATTGAAGACAGCTAGAGTTCGATGTATTATTGACGTGATTTGATATTCCAGTTGTTTAGAGAAGTATTACGAATCTCCAGTTGAAATATACATACAACGTAGTTTATTTGTTCTAATACTATTCTTTAATGTGTACCTTTAACAAAACAACATGAAAAACAAAGTGGCAAGTTTATTTTATAATATGTATATGATATGTTTTTTTCTCAGCTGCAGCACAGCGGCTTATAAAACGGCTCAAAGTTATTATTATTTTATTAATATTTTAAGTACGAACTTCTAACTCATATCTTCATCACCTCTTGATCGAGTTGAGAGCTAATATCGATTGATGTTCTCGATCGTACCAAAAGTATCATAGATTAATTCAGTGTAATCCTGCCTAGAATAATTTTAATTGAAGGTAGGTTGATAGGAATCCTGAATAATAATAAAATTGAATAAAATATACCCACTCCCTACCGCTGGTATTAGTAGTGTAAGTAAATATAGGTTGAAAAAGGACACAAAAATTGTCTCGTAGATTAATTTACTCAAATTCTGCTTAACAGATTTTGAAGTGCCCTTGGTTATTTAGGTTTCTGTCTTGTTTTATCAAATAATGCTTTTGATAGCAAAGATGTGTTTTTAGTTATGTCTTACTGGAACTATCAGAGTTAACATCTCAACTGCTTGTTTTTGAATTTCGCGCATAGCCAATCGAGGGCTATCTGCGCCTACCCGTTCCTAATTTAGCAGTGTAAGACAAGAGGGAAGGCAGCTAGTCATCACCACGCTCCGCCAACTCTTTGGTTACTCTTTTACCAACGAATAGTGGATTGACTGTGGGATTGACCGTTACATTATAACGCTCCAACGACTGAAAGGGCGAGTATGTTTGGTGCGACCAGGATTCGAACCCGCGGCACTAAGTTTACGAGTCGAACGCCGGGGACTTTTAGCGAGTGTGAGCTGAGATATAGGAGAGTTTTCTGCAAACTTTTGAGCGTATATAAGAATAGTGTAGGAAAAACTTATAACCCTTTCCCTGCGACAACCACCTTCACTTATCTGAACAAAGATAAATTACTATACTCACTTGGATAAAACTAATTACCCATACTGTAAGAAACAGCACCAGTTGAATGAGAAGAAAAAAGAGTTACGTAATTCAAGTGAAAATTCTGAAGATGAAGGTGAAGAAACTTCTCATACAGAGGTGGAGATAGTTCCTTCCTACACTAAAAATACTACGAATGATGCTACTAACTTAAACAAAGCCTTGGATGTTGATAACGCAGAAACTAATGAAGAAGAAAAAATCTAGAACAAACAAATGAAAACCAAGAGTTTACTCTGGTAGTGTCGAAAAGAAAAGTAGAAATTCATTACAGAATGAAACTACACAACCAAAAAATACACCACTTAAAACAAAACACCCAACCTTTTCATTATTATTGAAGGCGTGCCTGGCACATATAATCAACAGTAACTTGCAGCGGAAATTAGCAGATGTGAACCAACTGTTGAAACCGCTAGCGTCAAGCGTTTTACCTTCAGGCGGTGTCCTTGTCCGAGGTCAAGGATTTGTTTGGTTTATTTGGCATTTCGCACAAAGCTACTCGAGGGCTATTTGTGCTAGCCGTCCCTAATTTAGCAGTGTAAGACTAGAGGGAAGGCAGCTAGTCATCACCACCCACCGCCAACTCTTGGGCGACTCTTTCACCAACAAAAAGTGGGATTGACCGTCACCTTATAACGCCCCCAACAAGTCGAGTCCAATGGCATGGACACCAAGACGATTAGAACTTGTAGAACTGCTGCAGCCCTTGTCCGTCCTTCCTGCCGTTAAGGAGTCCAGGTTGAGGTCTTGGGGTTGGGTCGTTTTTGTCAAGAACCTCACCCTCGATCTTGCCATCATGGATGACCCTACCAGAAACGCAAGCCTCCCGACGACATCGCTCTCAGGATTACTTGCACGCGCATGCTCTCTCACCACGACAAGGTGACGATCCGACTGGAGAGTTAACAGAAGTAATAGTTTAACGTTTTTCTATTTTCTGTCTTCAGACCCTGGTAACCCAAACTATCATGTGATTATATTTATTGGAATTTTACTTCCAACACCAAATTATAAGGCAATGTGTTAAGAAATTAATGAGATATAACGTGAAAAACTTTGATTAAATTTTGCATCAGGAGATGTTATATTAAGTATTTAGCACAGATGATGATGTTTCAAAGAGCTCTGCCGATTTCAGAGGGTTAATGACAAGTATCTGTTAGTCTATATTCCATGTTGTTACTATAAATAAGCTATTGACCATGTTTTGAGAAGAAACAAAGATACGTAAAGTTCCGTTTTGAATAATATGGTTGTGATCTTATTCATTTCTTATTTGATGGGATTTGTTAACGTGTATTGATAAAAGTCTAATCAAATTAAATGTGAAAGTGATGTGCGGCGAAAAGAAGAATTAAATGTGTGACTTAAAGGAATGAAATAAAATTGCAGACCAAACTGGTAGCTATACCTTTATGTCTTAAACTGAACAAACAACGTAGCCAGGCTAATTGATGAATGAATATTTTCTTTAGAATTATTTATTGTCAATGTTACAAGTGTAGCTAGAAGTTTGACCACCAATTTTGATTTCATTCTGTTACGGCTAGAAAAGAAAGGTGTATAAAAAGTAACTTTCCAGTCTTATATTTGTCATCACCCAATACGTTTTTCGTTGAATACCAGTCTCATGAATTGAGCTATGTGATGAGAGACAAATGATTCTGTGAAAACCTCTTTACATTTGAAGTGTAATACTTTAAAAGTTACGTGTTAAGTGCTGAAAGGACAAATTAAGTTGAACGTGGAAGAAATTATATTTACGGCTATGTCTTTTACGTGGGTGAGGAAGCATCACATTATTCTTATATAAATAACGATTAAGAAAACAAGTATTTCTAAGCATAAAGACGCGATTTATTCTGAGAGAACATACTAGATTTTCGACATCACATTGGTTTGACTTGTTCAGACACATTAATGTTCTGTCGAAACATGTAGTATGTTACCTTAGAACAAATGACTTCATTTTGTTTAAAATCGTTCTTTGCTAACTTATTATTACTGTGGTTTGCTTAAACGGCACACTTTCGTGTTAATAGAAATATTATTGTTTTCGTGCATACACAGAAAATAAATAACTTTTACAGATATATTCAAAGTAGATGTCCAAATTTACGCATTTTTTGAACGTCAAATTAGATTCTAAGTTCTGCTTCATTAGTATTCATTCTTAAGAAAACTATTGTAAGAGGGGAAGGATCAGAAGTCGATCAGAAGTGAGGAGATGCAGCAATTTAAACGAGAAACTTGGCAGAAATGATGAAGCATTGCGCCAGTTGTTGCTCGAAGCAGCCATCTTTGCTGAAGAGAGTACATCAGATCTTATTACAAAATGAAGATTGGATAAGAAATTTCTTTTTTTATATTCCGAGTATTGCAGCCTTGCATGTTTTGAGAAATCTTGTGATATTTTGTCATTGATTCCTCACAACAAACATTACATTACGACAAATGTAATAGAATATATTTGGATCATTTACATGACCTTTTGCTGCAATAACGACCAACAAATAATACTAAAAAGAAAAGAGTATCAAAGTGCACGCACAATCAGATACTATCCAGAAAGAGCCCAGCATGGCCAGGTGGGTTAAGAATTCGACTCGTAACGTAAGGGTCGATGGTTCTAATCCCTGTCGCACTAAAGATGCTCTCTTTTTTCGGCCGTGGGAGCGTTATAATGTGACCGTCAATCTCACTAGTCATTGATGAAAGAGTAGTCCAAGACTTGGCGGTGGGTGATGATGACTAGTTGCCTTCCCTTTAGTCCTACACTGTTAAATTAGTGACGAATAGCGCAGATAGCTTTCGAGAAGCTTTACGCGAAAATCAAAATAAACAAACCTGTTTCCTTGTTTCTCTCTAAGTTCAGCAGATTTTGTTAAATGTTTAACAGTTAACTGAAAAGCGAACTGCATTCTCTGTTATAACTCAGTCTTGTAATCACTGCATAATAAATACTTTAGAGGTCATTATCTCTTTCTTAGGCAGCAGTACATCTCTACCATGTAGTTGAAAGAACGGACTTCCGAAAGTAGACTCATTTTCAGCACATACGTAATACATGAAAATGCTCTGTCCAAGTATTCTGATCTTTCTCACAGTATTGAGACATCGTATCCAACAAAGTTCTGTTGAATCTTTCTACTAATACGGTTGAAGTTGGATGAAAAGCAGTTGTGTCAGTTCTTTTTTTTGTTTTTTTGGCAATTAACAAATGAGAAATATCTTTTATTAACTTGGAAACAAAGTTACTTTCTATATCCGACATTAAATACTGGAGTACAACGTGTCTAGCTACAATGTTATTTTAAAATACTTTAACAATCGTATTCGCTTTTTTATCAGACACACAAGTTATTTATTTACTCATCTTTATTTTGTTCACTAATCACATGATTTTAATTACTTCTAATTCATCCTCATTTTCGGTTCTAATTTTGTTAGACTATTCTCATCAGTTTCAGCGACTCTACACTTATGTTACATGGAGCATTCACATTAGAATGTTTTCTACCCGTTATATGAATTATTTCAAAATCATAATCTTGGAGTACTAATGACCAACATGGCTAACATAGAGGAAAAGTTCATTAATGTTATTAGTCATCCTAATGGTACATGACATGTGATGATAGTAAATTTCCTACCATACAGATAACAACAAAAGGTTTTCATTCAATATACTACGGCTAAACATTCTTGTTCTGAGACCGAGTAATTTACTTCAGCTTTTCGTAAATGTCTACTGTAATAAGTTAAAGGATGTTCTTTTTTGTTTTCATTTAATTATGGCAACACTGCATTTATAGCATAACCTGAAATATATATGTTTAAGATAATTTATTTACTAACGCCTGAGTAACTAAAAATGAATAACTTAAAATGAGTGATTTTAATGCAGCGTGTCCTAATTTCACGAAAGCTTTTTGTCTTTTATCTGCCCAAATAACTTCTCTTTCTTTCTTAGTTAGCTCAGTTAGAGGTTTGCCAACAATTCAAAATGTGGTGTAAACCTACTACAAAATCCTATATATCCTAGAAAAGCAGGAATATCTAACTTTTTAGTTCAGGTTTAATACTGTTTTCATTGTCATATGTCTTAGATATTCTATTTCTTTTATCAATAACTGACATTTCTTTAGTTTCCTGTATATTACGTAACAGATAAATGTCTTCAACTGTTACAACAATCACTTTTTAAATTCTTCCCCAAACTTTAATTATTCCGTTCTTCTAAGGGCCTTATGCAACCGGGGATACATAATGACTGATACTGCCCTCTGTTACCGCTTGTTCAAACATATGTTTCACACTTGTCTATCTCTGGCATTTTATGAGGTTTTCTGCTATAGGTTTATTTTCATTTAACACTATTATGTGACAAACTTGATTTTCACGACCAGGGTCACATCTCCTACAAATATTCTTCTGGTAATGTTATTACGCTTTCTTTATGTTTTCTTTCACATTTCCTAAGAAATAAATCATAATTTATTTTACTCTGTCGTGTCTGGTGTTTACTATTTCTCACATGATGCTGTGCTACTGCATCTAATGTTTCACAATTAGTAGCCTTGTCTACTACTGCGTGGTTAGGAAATATTACTTTACCTTTCACATTTTCTTTTATGAAACATTCATTAGTTATTACAACAATATTGCTATATTAATTAATACCAATGCTTGTAGCTACAATCTGTGAACACTATGAGTGTAATTATTCCAAAAGAAGTATGAAAGATGTTCTGCACCCTTATAACATATGTATCTGATACCACTGGTGTTTCGGTACTTTCGAAATTCTCGTACAGTTGACATTCAAGTTATACAAAGTTTTCGTGTGAACAGGCTGGAAAAGCTTGTAATGAGCATTGGATAAAGAAACAAGGGCTACAAACAGTTAGCCTGATACCAAGTTCACACACAAAAGTCCAACTCCAACATGTGTTTTGAAAATAAAAGTCGAGTTTTTCCCCGAAAAATCTAGATGAGTGATGATATATATTCACTTGTTATCACTGTTCTTCTCTTTTATTTCAATTTGTTTATATTTTTCTTTAGGAACATAATAATAAAAAAACATCATTATGATGAGGGAAATAATAAATAAATCTAACTAAGAGTTTGTTTTCTACAAAAGTTGTAAACAATTTCTACACGATAGAATAAAAAAAGAATATCAATTTCGATATCTACGTGTGTGAATTATAGAAAATTTGTTTTTAAAATTCAAATAACTTGTATGTAATTTAAATTATGAGATCTATGTGCCATTGGAAAACATATTAGGAACAGTATTCAAAACCCCATATGCAGTGATGTTAATGGGACACACACTTACGTGACATTAACAGATCAGTTTTAAAACTTAGTTTGCCAATCCTCAAAATACGTTTATGGGATATGATGTGTGACTGGCGACTGAAGAAGCTTTCTTTCATGATACAATTTTTTACGAGATACTGTGACATCTAACGACCTATTTTCATTTCAACAAATGAAAGCAGTGACCGTCTGATAAATAAAAGTTCGCTATTAAATCTTTACCACCATCTATAGTCAGAAATCATTATTAGATGTGATTTTATATGAATTACAGAATATTTGTTTTTGAAACTAAACTGATTCATCAAAACTGTTAAAAGACAAACAGTTTATTATATTCATTAACTTCTGATCTAATAAACCAATGGTGATCAGAATTAGATAATAAATCTCGGGATTAGTACAGCTAATTCAGAATAGGATTTTTACTTATTAACAGCCCTAATGTCGACAATATGCCATAAGATCTAGGTTATTTCTAAACAAGATATCAAGCTAATAATGAAGTGTAATCATAAAAAGTGAATAAAATGAAACCCGACAAACCTTAGAACATACATTTACACTTAACATGAGACATTGGTGTTAGACCTATTACATTGTTAACCGTTACATTTTCTGTATAGTTCCACAGAGATTCTCAACAAGTGTTTATCATAATACAACCACACTATATGCATGTAATGTCTATTGCTGAATGCGTGTTACTTTTCAGACCGGCTTATATACGGCAAATATAGTTTGCGGAATACTATTTAAGTTAACAATTTCATACAACATATCTTATATACATTATAAATTAAATATATTACAGACATATAATAAAAAAGTTAGTAAAACTAAACTGAAAAAAAGAATGGAACATACTATACGAAGCACATACCAATGACTTGGAAACATGATTGTAAAGTATATTAAATATTTTTATTGGTTTCAAATCTGTTTAGACATTCTTAAACAGCAGTTAAGTAAAACTGTAATATGGATAAAGAAAGTTATTAAACGAGAACATGAGTTGTTAGTCATACATTCATTCATGGTGATAAATACCGAACATGTTGGATTTAATTTAATTTCTGTTCCTCGTTGGACAGTTAAGATCTGCTGAGCTACTACAGATAGAACTTCTAAATCAAAACAGGACCAGGCACCACAGGAAGCAAGACCCTTAGAATAAAACATTAAGCTCTGTTCAAATTATTCTATAAAATTATTAATATCTATAGAAAACTTCTGATATAAGTTAGCCATCAATTTTGCTTTCATCATATCTTAAATTAAGCAAATTGTTATTGATAATATTGCAACATCTTACATTTGTGAATGTCATTTCTTATAAAAGACAATATATACATATATTAATGAATTAAAGATCATAATAAATTACAAATTATTTACAATCAACTGTAAACTGAAAATACAAACTGTTCAAAAAGTGGTACGTACTAGATTCTAATACAAACATTTTTAAAAAAGCATAACTAGTGTATTGCTGACAATTCATTTAGTATTAATACTTCACTTGTATTTTTGTATTGTGACTTTAGTGGATATCTTTAACCTCATTACCATACAGTAGAAATGATATTTGTTACAGTGAGAAATTGTTTATTTCATGAGGAGCAGAGGATACATTACCTTGAAAAACTTTCCTAAAGCAATATAGTCCAGGCCATCTGAACAATTAAATACAACACACTGCTTTGCAACAGCTTTGGCCAAGTCCTTTGTGGTTTCAGTCTTCCCAGTGCCTGGCTGGTCCTTCAGGAGCACCCCCCAAATGAAGATGCAATGCCCCAAAGAGGGTACATTAGCAGCGATCAGTGAGAGGAGTAATAACAAGCCAAACAGTGTTTCCCAAATATTCATAGCCATATGTCAGAGATGAGCTTATCACAGAAGTTATCATTTTTTCATCCTAAAATTAAAAGGTGGCATAATTGCTGTCTTACTTCTCAAAGTAACAGAATGTTTTCCTTATTTTAAGTTATTTTAAGACCAAATTAAACTGTCATTTATAATATACATGTTAGTGTGCATGTCTATATATATACATTTTTTCACAGTTTGACTTAGAATATGTTCCAATATCATTTTTTACAGATGGTAATATTAAAGAAATAAAGTAGTATTTAAACCACTTAATAAATGAGCTATCAAGAAATGTGCTTTACCTAACTTCTGCGTGTCATGTTCGTATATGCATATACACCTCTACATTTTACTCTATAACTAAACATTTTAAACTGAGAAAACCATTTTCAAATTTGTCCTTCAAGAATAAGAGGGATGAAGGTTACTTTACATAAGACAGTTAGAAAACATGACTGAAAACTGATATAATGGTTGCTAACTTATGGCAACACATTATTTCTTTTATTAAACCTTATTAACCTCACTCATATATAGTTGTAGATAATACGATATGATTCAATGTGTGGTAGATTCAAAAGATTCAATACAAAGGAGCTGTAGGCTCAGTGACATTTTGCTTTCATCTCATGGTTGTCAAGTCCTTGAGAAAGACACATTATTTTGATTGTTTCAGTCTATCAAGCATATCAAGCTGCACAATGGGTACAAATTATTAGCTAAAAGGTTAAACTGTGCCAAACTGGCATCCTTTTCAGGTGGAATGTATCACTACTTTTATTTGCTTGTGCTAGTAAAACTGGAGTTCATTGCTGGTTTCCAAGAGCTGTCTCAGCACAGGATTGATATCATTTCATTACTGTACTACCTTTTGAGTCAAATACATACCAATAGTAATCACTGTCAGATGAAGATATGCATAATGAAAGACGGGCATCACAGGAACATCAGTAATGGTTTATACAAAATTGTTATTTTTCTAACTGAAATTCTATCAACAAAGCTAACTGTATAACAATACCACATTGAAGAGGCTTCTAAAGTTGTTTAATTAGTATACTCCTATCTCACAATACAGCTGAAATGGAAACTTCCGTGGCAACAATTTGAAAATGACATATCATACACAAGACAAAAAAATATTTCCTCAAAATTAATATCTCAGAAGTGAGTAGATGAGAATAATTTTTAAGTAAAAAAGTCAAGAGATAATCCAGTTATTCATGCTAAAACATCCCCTCTGGACAATTGCTGACACTAAATAAAATATTTATAACAGCAGCACTTTAGAGAAAGAACCTTTAGTTTTAATGCCAACATAGCATTTAATAGGAATAAAATCCTTTGAATCTATACTAGGTGAAGTAACAATCACATGAACTTGCAAACTCATAATAAGGAAAGGAAAAATTATCAAAAGCCCTCCACAAACTAAGTAAAGTTAACAGAAAATGTTATGATAAAAGTGAAGTATGAATCACAGGAAGAAGCAAAAACTTTATACATGTGCATAAGTGAGTGCTGAATCATGTAAATTTCAGTAAAGAGAAAGTCAGCTACACTAGAAGGGTGTGTCACACTCCTATTGGTGGAGAGTTGTCACGTGCTCATTTGCATGCTACAACACAGTAATATCCTTGGGAAACAAGTGAATTTGGACCCTCAATACTAGTGGTGAGTGAAAATATTTGTATATATAAAGCAGCACAAATAGAGGAAAGCTATTATGTAAGAAGAAGTAAGATTGTATCAGAAGTATGCCTTATGAACTTTTTTTATAACTGGCTCCAGTATTTCCTTTTATTTTAGTTGTTAATTTGAATACATTGTTTTTATAATAACAAATGTTCTATGTAACACCAGCCTACAACTGAGTATCTGAAGTGTTCTTTACCTGTTGACAGTACTAAGATCACATACCTGAAGCATTCCTTTCCTGTCGAGGTGAATATTTCAAGTGATTTTTTACCTGTTAGCAATAATAAAATTAAGTATCTCAACTGTTCTATGATTAGCATTAATATCAAATTTCAGCATACATTTACATAAGAAATGTTAGCCCCCAGTGATATAATGGTATGTCTCTGGACTTATGCTGGTAAAAATCAGGTTTTGACACCCATGGTGTAGCTTTTTACAAAATAACTAAACAAACAAACAAGAAATATTAATTGATATTATGAAATTGGGCAACACCTCTTCATCTTAAGCTATAATTTGTTCATTTATATTTTTCTAGCATTATTAGTTACTGATGTTCACATCTAACCTGTGCTCTAACCTGCCAATAATATCTAAGTTGACTTAACCATATAAAATCATTTTCAGATGACACTTTGTTTTCTATTAAAGTAGCCAACACATCTCGAGCATGCACATCCAGTACAACCAGACACCCAAGGGTTGTCCTTGTCTGTTGGGGAAAATTTCCTTTCACTAATGTCACAACTTTTTCTATCTGCCTGTTGTTTTGTTCCAAGTATTTATCCAAAGCCTGAAATTGTAGTCAATGTAAAAAAAAAGTAAATTACTGTAATGCAATGCTAAAATATTTGAGTTTGTTGTTCCACTGTTAAAATGATTTATCTCAAAACCTTATTAAAAGTATTCAAACTGCAAACTACATGTTTTGAAGAATAACAAAATATTTCAACAGATGTTACATTTACAAACATCATTTTAGTGAAACTTTTAATGTAAAATCAACAACATACTTCTAGTCCATTCTTTATAGCTTGATGAATGTCTGCTGTCCAGTATGTCTGAGAAACACAGAGAATAGCTTATCCTGGCCATTTCATTACCCATGACTCACGAGGAGATTCACAATGTGATCTAATAGATATAGATATCACATATCAAACCATGAAGAGCAAATAATTTATTTTTAATGAATGTACAAGGCATGCTCATTAAGAATATGTAAATTCCAGTTCCTATGTTATCCTATCAGATTTTTTTAAAATATAGTCAAAATATTAATACATGAAACAAAAATATTCAGTAAACAATGCAAAATGAGTAAAATGAGCCCTGATTTACACATTCTTGTTACTTACAAATGCCTGAAATCCACTATGACTTACATACAATTTTCCTACTTATAAAAGTGAAAAACTTTTGACCTGTGATTTAAATAATATTCTCTCACACACATAATAAAATAAATACAAACACAATCTCTTCATATTTTTACCTATCTAGCAAAATACATGATCTATTTACTTTCCACACATGGTACCTATAAAAACAAAACAACATAAAAACATGACTTATTCATAAAGATAACACATCTTAATGTAATACATGACTAGTACATTCTTCTCACATACAAATATAATACAAAACAATGATTCCTAATACATATTTTGCCAAAAAATATTGATATAATATTTCTACTCCTACAAAAACATCGAGTTAGGTACCCGTATAAACAGAATAATGAGATACAACATGACAAGTACACTTTTCTTACTCTCTAAGTACAAAATACATCACATATATTTTGACACACAGGATACAGTAATCCTTAATTACTTACATATTCTTCTTTCTCAATCTTACAAAACACACACATACACAAATAGCAAGACTTATAAATTTCTCGTGCTTCAAAATGGTATAAAAAATGTCAGTTTATACACTGATTGTATTGTGCTGAAACATATTCTTTTCAAATAAAATTATAATATAAAAAGAGAATAATTTTTATGTTATTTTTAATTATAAATGATAAAAAGATGCATCATTATATATATATATAGAAAAAAATAATTTCCTATTTGCATAATAATATGTATAAATAGCATTATATAAGAGCAATTGTTAACTACAAAAGTAATCCAAAACATGTTATTAAATACATTTTTCCTTACTGGTAAAAAAAAAAAAACCATATCTTATGCATTTTTCAAATTGATAATATTTACATACATAATGCATAAACAATATAACTTCTATAATATTCTTACTCACATACATATTTCCAAGATAATCATGACTTAAAATTCTGTTTCTTTGCACAGGTAACACTGATAATTGCATGAGTTTGCAAATTCTTCCAGAACTGTGCAAAGATATTAGCACAAAGTCATAAATTCAATTTCAGGTTACTTTCAAATGGAAGGTAAATGTGAAATTTCAGAATTTTATTAATTTTCATATTGAGTGCAACAGAAAGCCTGTGGTAGTGTTTGAGTTCAACACACACTTAATATTGTGTATGTCCCCCTTTTGCTTTAATAACTGCAGACAGTCTTTGAGATATTTTTGCAGTATATTTAACAAAAGTATCCTTTAGGATTTTACTCCAAATGTCTCTAATACATTCCCATAAAGTTTCTTTGGTAGTAGCATTTGATTCATCAAGTTTCTGATTTATCAAATTCCAGATTTATCAAGTTGGTCAAGATTAAGGCTCTGTGGGGACCATTGCATCATTTGAGTTACTCCAGTAGCTTCTTCCTTACCTAAACAATTTCTGCATGGGTTGGATAACTGTTCAAGGTCATTAGCTTCTTGGTAGTAGAATCTTTTAACATGCTAATCACTGATGGTCCATGAGCTGGTCCATTATTTCATCCATTTTGCAAAGGTTTCTTGTTGCATTAGTAGAAAAGCATTCCAAAACCATCACACGGTCTCCTCCCATGCTTGATGGTAGGTGTTATGAATTGAGGTAAGTAACTTTCACTTTTCTTCCTTCAGTTATACAATCAATGCTTTGAACTAAATATTTCAAACATGTACTTACCTGTCCATAACACCATTTTCCGATCATCAATAATTCAGTTTTTGTACTTTTAGCAAATCTCCGTCTCTTGAAAATACTTGGAGATCAAAGTTAATTTTTTTTTAACAGCTATAGAATTGAATGTACACTTTTCTATCATTTAGCACATGGTCTTTATCTCATGCATGAGGTCAATAGCAGTCTTTTTTCTGTTGCAAATGCTGCATAAACAAAACACACAAGTGTCATTGTGTTAAGGTATTCTGCCTCTTCCTTTTCTATTTTCAAATTTATTTATCTCAGTTTCATGATCTGGGGTGTACTTGACAGTGTTTGGGAACATTTGAAGCCTGCAGCCAATTATCAGGGTAATCCAACCAGCATTATGTAAAGCTTTTATTAAAATCTCTACTCTACTGACAATTATTTATACTTGTTGGGCCATGGCATGACAACAAAATTTAATATATAGTATTAAACACTGTTTTTATCAAGGTTTAGTTGTGGAGTGCTATTCAATTGACTTATTTTAGCATATCCCAAATTTGATCAGTATGTTCATTCAAGCAGAAACATTATTACATGCCCTTGGTACAAGTATATTGAAATTCTAAAGAATGATAAGTATTCTCAACAAGGCTTATTCAATTTTCAACAGAGACCAGTGAAGCATTGCCATGGCATTGAAATTCATATTTTGTTATGGCATAAAAGAATTAGTCCTATAAAATAGTAAGAATAAGAAAATATTTTCTTGTTCTAACACATGTACATGTTATTGTATGTAAGTACAGAACCTAAAGGAACTTACTTTGTGAATGCTATCTTTCATAATCCCTTCTAACTGTAAAAGCCATTTCTCTACCTGTCCTCAAGCACGAGAGGTAGATATTGTTTCTGTCAACTCTTCTCACCCTCACTGCTCTCCATATGAGTTATGTCCAGATAATCTGTAAAGTTTATTCTTTTTATAATCTGAGACTGGGCCTTAAAAGATTATACATAGAGTTTGCTGTTTGTTACACCTTTGCACTTGTGTAGAAAAATGTTTACATTTATCAGGCAGGCAGTAGTATGGCCTATGTAGGAATGGCTAGAATTGTTCATAAAAATGGAATTTTAAATATCTTTACAATAGGTCATAGAACTTTACAATAGCAATAGCGTTACCTTTAATAACAAACATATGTAATGATCAAGTCATAAGTTCTGGAAGTCTCTGTAAATATCACAATAAAAAGTTTGAATTTCTTCTTTCTTCTTTTATATTACATGATAACTCAAAATTCAAAATAATTATGTCAACCAAATTCACTTAGGTGACATAATGTAAAATGAAGTCTTTGCTTTCATAAGTGTTATTTACTAAAGGTAATTAAAGAAACAAATTGTAATTCTAGTGGAATAATGTTATCATTATCCCTGGAGGAAAACCTTCTAACAGAAATTGTTGTTGCTTGAAAAACCTTAAGAACATGGAGAAACAGGAAGTAAGACAATAATTGATGAACAATAAGTATTAAATAACTTCTCAGGCTTTTAAACGAGTAATCATATTTGTATTAATCAATTTATTTGGACTATCATCACGAAGTTTTTTTCTTTCTCGATGTACCATCTTTGGGCTCAATTACCTAAGCCTTCTACAAGTGCAAGATGTTTAGTAAACAAAAGAATCTTACAGAACAACTCAAATTAGAAGTTGCCTAGCAACAACTAAAATAAAATGTGCCCTAAGTTTCTGTAAAATAATAAGCCTAAAGGCTAATAAGGTAAAATAAAATAATGTTACAAAGTCAAGAAACGGAGCAAGTCATATTATTATTGTAATTTGTTAACATAATGCTAGAAAGATAAAAACCACATCAAAAAGTAAAATCAACAAAAAGAAATTAATAAAAATTTAGGGTACTTTTTATAAAAGCAACAGAGAAATACATGGTTTGATTTCTTTAAACAATAAGTAATCAGTAAGTATGAAGGGGGATTACAAGATTATGGTTAATGCCTATAGCAGGACCACAGTCATGAGGTGCAATTCTAACAGCTTCCCTATTGATTTTCATTCTGGTATTACAGTCCTTGGCAATGAGTTTTATATTCTTGAGATCAACATTGTGGTTTTCCTCTCAAGTGTATAATGCAATGCCTGAAGTACCTACAGAAGCATGTGCAAAGTCTCTTTGATGATGTTTCATCCCAATATTAACAAGACATTTAGTCTTTCTAATGTATTCTTTTTATGCTCACATGATATGTTGCAAACAAAGTGTTTTTACATGGAAGTCTGATATTTAGACTTAACCTTGATTAAAATATTGCACAAGTTAATCGGGCACCTGAACATAATTTGAATGTTAAAGGTATTCATTATTCTTTTCAATTTTCTCCAAGTTCTTAAAAGTAGGATATCACCATCCATAGTTTATTTTTCTGTTTAATGGTACTTTCCTCATTAAAAAGTTTTTGACATTCTTTTTTTTATCAATTTTTCGAGATATTTATTATTACTAAAAGTCAATTCAAATTGTAGAGGTTCAGTTTCTACATAGTAGTTTGCTGCATATTCTATGCACTCTACATGGTGAGGTTTCAATGATACTATTTTTAACAGATACAGGATGCTATCTGATAAACAGTTGCAGGTCATCATTATTCTTTATAACCATTCCCAACATTACCTCTACTGTTACTCCTGAAGATAATGTCATACAAACAGTGAAACGTGTAGAGTCTTTTAGGGCAAGTCCTTTTTTTAGTAATTATTTATCATGAGAGATTTTAAATTTTATTGCTTTTAATTATGAATATATCTTTTATACAAGTTTCATTTTAAAATTATTTAGGTTTACTGTTGTTTTTTTTTTCATTTTTGCTTCGTAACTTGTGATTTGAATTGTTTTGTTAGATCCTGCTGTTTACTAAATGTTTTGAGCATGTAAAAGGCTTAGGTAATTAAGCTGAAAGCTTGTGCTTTAAACTAAAAAAAAAATGTGGTAAAAATCTGAATGAATTACTTTATACAAATAAAATTTATAGTTGGTACCTCACTGTATTTAGAACACAGTTATAAATACAACCTTCCTAAGTCTGTTGAAACACTGCATTAAAAAAAAATAACAACAAGCAAACAACTAAGGAAAATCTTATATTTTTGGAAACAACAAAAGCAGGGCTAACTGATTAATGTCTTTCTCCACCAGTACGTTGTATCATCAAAAAATTAGGAATGTGGTTTATCATATCACATCAAATTCTTTCATTGATTTACTGCCTAAAATATACACAATAACAGATACAAATAGCTTTAAGCTAAGCACTGAAGCTATGTTTACTGTTTGCAATCTGAGATAAATAATTTTCAGACTGCTTTTTTAGCTGCCATTTGACAGTTTTTATTGTTTTCTTTGCACAGTGTAGCTGAATATTTTAAATTTTGATTAATGTTGATGGAATAAATTGTTATATATATGACGACAATTAAGCTTTAAAAGTTGTCCAACTGTCTTATCCCCGAAAAAAATGCTTGCTGTTAGTGAATATAATTGCTTCTAGTGACATGCGTATATCCCCTTCAAACTGCCACTTTTCACAGATTCTGAAAACAAATGTAGTTGAACATTTGGTTAAAAAAGTAGTTAATAATGATGCTTCAGCGAAACAAGTACTTACAATTATGCTCCTTTAAAAGTAAAAGAAATCATTACTCTTACCCATTACCTTGCAGTTTAACCACGATATAGCCAATACCTCTGCATTTACAAGGATTATACATCCACTTTAGTAAGTACATTTACTGATAATGTGTTTTGCATAAGTAAATAAATAGTGAGTTCTACAAATAAACAAAGGAGATTTTAATAAAGTAACCAGTCAGTCTATTTTAAGTAGATATTACACATTTATTTTAATATATATGCATCAAATCTAAACGTATTTGTCAATGTATTCTAAAACAAGTCCCCACAAAATCAAAGGGTTGCAAACAAAATAAGTAATTTTTTAAAATGTGAATATTGCTAACACAGTGAAAAATGTAGCTAATCTATAACATAAACCATCAAAATATAAATTAAAATATGGTTTATACTATTTATAAACTGGGAATAGAACAATTTCCTTGCAAACTCACCTCTTTTCTTTTGTTTCTGACAAGATTTCTAAAAGTTTTATCATTAGATAAAAGAAAAACCTTGAAAATACCTTTCTTTTCCAGGTAGTCATTTAAGCCCTATGAGATAAAAATATGAAAATACAAAATAAAGCACTAATTGATGCAAAATGTATGTTGTAAAATATTATGTTCAATCAATTCCAATATATTTTTAATGAGTTCCTTGGACATCAGTTGCAACAAATGTGACAAATCTATTGTAGCTTATCCTTTTATGATAATACATATAACGTGTTTTTAAGCTGATAACACAACTACAGCAATTATACAACTTTGAATATAATTCAGAGAAGATTATAATAGAATATAAATATCAGTTTATGATTTGAATGATGAAAAAAATTAATTATATTAATTATTACAAAGTCAAATTGTTGCCATTATTGCAATAACAAATACATTTTCATCTGGACTTTTTTAACCACTATGGTTAAAAAGTCAAATTATCATTGGTTGAAACCATTTCCTGCTTCACATTGGACATATAGAAAGTCAAATTTACAAATTTTGCACTTTAAGAACAAACAAAATTACTTTTTGTACCAATCTTTCTAGAAATGTAGTATCAAATTTTTGGTAAAAAAAACATTAGTTTTTTTTAATCACAGTACATTATTATATTAGAATATAAAGCAAAGTGATAATGCAATAATATTGTTTTTCACAATAAAATAAGATTAACCAAAAATAACACTATAACCTCAGTCTTCTCAATACAAAATAAAATAGTATTATTTTTAGATTTTTGTCCAAGAAAATATTCGGACAAAGCCCTATAGTTGAGAAGTTCTTTTAGATTTTGATTAATTTGAGGAGGGTTTTAGATTCATGAAAAGAATAGCTTCCTTCATCCTTACATTATTGTATACTAAATAAATTCTGATAGGAGCAATAGACTTAGTCACTTTGTGATTAGCACTGCATAAATAATGTTATTATGTAGCAAAAGCCCTCCACCAATATGAAGACATCATAACTTGTGAATGCAAAAAATACAAAATTGTACTGGAAGTGTGGAGGAAGAGTGGGAAATTTGTGCAGAAGTGGGTATTTTAAGGTAGGGAAAACGTTAACTTTCAAGATGATATACATTTAATCACACAAAACTAAAATCCCACATTAATATAGTGAAGGGACTGGTGCAAGATTTACCTATTTCAGCTCCATTCAGAGAGCACCCAAAGAAACTCATGGAGTGTGACACCCAATAGCAGGAGCTTCACATGGATATACTTGTGGGATACTACTTGTGCAAAATTTTGAGAAATAAAAGTACTCTGAGTGGCACCACGAGCCACTTTACAGAATCCTGTAAAATAGAGAAAATGTATTCATCTGACTAAGGATGGTAAGTAGATTGGAAGATAGCAGACTGGAATAGGCAGTAACTCACAGGAGATGAGACAGCCAGGTGATGAAGATAGTGTGTGATGAAAGTGGGAGATGTAGTCCACATGCCAGTCTGTAAAATGTCATCAAGTAGCCATCAAAACAAGAGGCAAAAGAATGGGTGAGGTGGGAGATTTGATGAGAAGAAATATGAAACAGCCTGCAGGTATTGACATCCAATGAAAAGTAGACCAACAACAGCAGTTGACAAACTAAGCCTGTAAGTTTAGATAGTGATAAGTCCCTCAAAGAAGAAAATCCCAGGGAAGAAAGAAGTGAAGAAGGGAGCCAAGAAATTATGAGATGTAGGCTAGGTAGCAAGATACAGCATAAACAGAATGTGACAGAAGACACAAGTCAGATTGAGCATGGAAGGAATCACCTTCCCAAATGCTGAAGTCTTAGAAAGGAAAGAGACCAGACACGATAAAGTAAAAGATATGGAGGATAGAAAAGGGTATGGAAAGAGTTCAAAGCATAGAAGTCATAGAGATGGTGACCTAAGGGAAGGAGTAAGAGGAAATAGAACTATAGGGAAATTTAATATAAGGAGCAGGTGACCATTGGCTCAGAGAAACTGGGTAAGAGTATGCAAGATTATTAAGGTCCAAACTGGGCAAGGGAACAGGGCAGGGATATCTATGGAAGGAGAGAAAAAATATGGATAGAACTGGGGAAGACAATACCTTGCAAAATCAGGAAAGATAATGGGTGGTAGACAAGGCAGCCTAATAACCAACAATGGTAGAGAGAGCCAACCCTTTGTTGAAAAATATTGTAAAAAAAGAGAGATAGCCAACAATGAGACAGTCAGGATGAAGATGGTGATGAATATGTCAGAATGAAAACACTATTACACTGGTAGATAGACAGGGTAGATGAGCAACAAGAATAAGACAGGAAAAAGATCACCAAATAAGAATGTCTGGTTTGACAGGTAATGGATTGGATAAATCCCAAGTATGAAATCAAATAGCAACATGTTGCAGCAAGAAAGAAGGTGTGAGAGGAAGGAAAAGAGGGAAATAGCAAGACAGAAGGCAAAAAAGAAAACCAGTGATGAGTCAGTCAAAGAGGTGCCACAAGGGCCCATAATAAAAATCATGGAGGTGTGGTAAAAGCACAGATGCATAGATTCCCCAGGAGAGAGCTCGCTCATCTGAAAACCCAAAGTCAATAAACTATTCCATGGGGCAGAACAAAGTCTGGTCAAGATATATGGTCTGCATTGAGGTTTACAACATATAGTACATGACAGACAATAAGGCAAATGTATTGAGAAGTGACACAAGAAAAAGAAGGTATAGGGTTTGAAAACAAAGAGTCCTGGATCTGATACTTTTCTGACACTTGATATAAGATACGACTGTGAAGTTTAAAGAGTGAACCATAACTAAATGATCCAACAGGAGGGGTAGAAAATGGGAACTTGCCCAAAGTACTGCCAAAAGTTTGAGTACATTAAGCTGAAGTCAAGATACATCCTTGATCAGAGTGTTCAACATAAGGTTGTCATTCAGAGATGCCTCTCTTCCTAGTAAGAATATATTGGTGAAAAGGCATAAGAAAAATTTGGGTGGAAGTAGGTGCACATTTATAGTGGTATCGAAGTGGTAGACAGCCACTCAAAATGTCTGTGAGAAGAGAAACAGTAGGTCCAAAGGTTCCTGTGATTCATTACACTGGTTGCACAAGGGCATTCAGAGATGGTTGATATGAGCATGGCCCAGTAGAATAAACAGTTTCAGGAAAGCTATAGTTACTAAAGACAATAGAGTCTCTCAGGCAACACGAGTAGGACAGACTCACATCCCAGTGAGAGAATGTTCCATCATTTGCAGATAGACAGGGTAAGATTCAGCCCAGCTGAGAAAGAAGTTGAAAAAATACTCCCAGAAAAACAAGGTATTTGATGGGATAAGAAAGAATTTAGAAGTCTTGGCAAGCCATCCTTCAAAGACAGTTTCCTACAGAAGGAAAGTATGAAGGTAAGACTTCTCCTGTTAATGGGACAGAAGAAGCCAATCATTCATGCAATAATGAAAATCATAGAGCAAGTTCTTTCAGATGGTACACAAAAACCTTGACTGTTCTGTTAAAGACATAGGAGGTCAATGCAATGCTAAAAAGAAAAAAGGATCGCTGAACTGGAAAGAATGATTTCAAGAAACAAATTTGAAATATCTTTAAGACTCAGCATTGGGAATATGAAGAAACATATCTGAGATGCCACTCTTGCTCATCCAAAGTCCAAGGAAAAAGAACCAACAAAGAGTAAAGAAATTTTCCATGCAAAAATGAGGGATGACCACCTAGCAGATGAAAGTGGAAAGGTAGATTACCAGCCTCCAGTCCCCAGTTTTATTGGGGACCACAAACAGGTGAAAGTAAGACCCTCTCTATGACTTGTTTGTGCAATAGATCTGGCACAGTGACTTCCAGATATTGAAGATAGATGTAATTTGAGAGAGAAGTGAAGTTAACCAGCCATTAACTGAGAGAAGAATTGAAGGGACAGTCCATGAAAACTAACAAGTATGACCTATCTAACTGCAGATAGTTGTTAACAAAGATGTGCATATCACAAAGACCAGCCCCCATGACAACTGAATCTGCTCCATTGTCATTGATGAATCCAGAAAGTCTGACACTGGGCTGAAGAGTATTGAGCAAAAGGATAAGATAGGAAAAGGGGTAAAATATAGGAAGTGGGAGGAGTATAATGATCCAAGTAAACAGGGAAAGAGTAGTAGTACAGACTATGGCAGAAAGGAGAAGGGAACAGGAATTGCCTGAAAATTCAAGTAGGGCTCGATGAATTGTCTCTTACATGAAGTGAAGAGAGGAAAGGTAATAAAACACAGAAAGTAGTATTAAGCAAAGACAAGAGAACTAAGCACTGGAGAGTGAAATCGACCTCAGTGGGCTTGCTCCCAAACAGGCAAAAGAGATTTCAAGGTCTATGACTCTAGAAGGAGGAAGTTCAGTTAACTGTAGGCCATGATAAAGGAATTAGAAAGCAAGAAGGACAAGAAATAAGATCACTGGCATGGGGTAGATCTATAAAGGAAGCAATATTAACATCATTATCAGAAGATGGGAAAAGAATCAAAATTATTTAAGTTGGGAGTTGTGACGTAGAGAATGGGAAATATAGTAAAATGATATGAGAGATAGAGTGATACAGTCCAAATAGCATGAGGATGTCTGAAAATTCTCCTCAACGACAAGAGAGGTTCTCAAAGCATAACCAGAAGGGGGAGACAAACAGTAAAAGTTGTCTTTCTCATCATATTCCTTCTCAGAATGAGGGGAAATAATTCTTGGCTGCATAATAAAACCTACTACCCTATGCACAATGGCTATCATGCCATTTATGTTTGACATGTCTTCAGTAGCCAAATTAGGAAATTGACTATTGCAAGGTTATTCCTCATCTCAGCAGATGCCAAAATTGCATGAACTTGAAAGTTCATAGTTTGATAAACTAAAGAAAACAAAGTTCCTTTATTAGATTGCAAACCTCTGTAAGATATGAATACAACAAAATACATCAAATACACACAGTGCTAAGGAAGATTAATGAAAAATCTCAGTGCACAGGAAGGTTATGTCATGCTCATATTAGTGGAGGGCTTTTATTACATAATAACATCATTATGTAATGGTGAAAATCATGAGAAATCTAGTGAGTGTTGGTTGAAGTTGTCTAAAGAATTGTGGAATGCAAATCTCTCAGGCAGATGCACAAGAAAGATTGCTTTCTGTGTGAAGAGGTAGGTATGGTCTCAGAAGTAAGACATTTTATATTAATGAATGTATTATTGTGAAAAGTGTGAACTATCTAAAATATTTATCAGTGTTAATATAATACAATTCAGAAAATGATGGTTTAATTAAACACAAGTGCAATAATAATGTGAATTTACTGAGCTTATTTGGAAATATGCAATCCACTTTGTTGATTTTAAAAGTAAAATATACACAAAACTTTACTTAAAACACATTGATAATAGCAAAACAATTATGTCATTAACTGAAATGTTGTGGAAAGCAAAATATAATTTAAAACTAAGCAATTACACAAGAAAAAGTGGAGTGGTCCACAAATGGCATCTAGCACATGAGTGGCATGTGCATTTATGTTAGCAATTTGCTTACAGATGTGAAGTGTGAAAGTTGGAGTAAAAGTTAGCAATGAAGTGGATGTAAGGAGGGGTATTCCTAACAGTTGGCCAGACTTCTATAAAAATTATATATCAGTGGTGAAGTGAAGGTGACAACAGCTGAGTGCTTAGCAGGACATATTAACGTTATAAAATATAAACAAATCAAAAAAACAATTACCTATTTTGTTTATTTGATTTATATGTGTATATATCTTTATTTAAGTTAGGTAGTGAAAATTTATGACCATTTTGTTTTCTTGAATATTTTTATAGATACTTTTTTAAATTTATGATGGGGAACGTCCCAGAGGTGAAAACTGCCATTGAGTATACTACAGTTATCTTCTCAATGATATTAAACAGTTTCAACAAAAAGGACTGCAATTTTACCTTTTGAATCAGTTCCAACAACTCACTGGATTTCTTTAGTTTCTCTAAATTTTTTTCAACCTGGAGAACTGCCAGAACATGTCTGTCTAAAACAGCAGCTTTCATGGTGTCTCTCCAGTTCTTGTCTACAGTTGTGAATCATCTGTATTGTATGATAAGAGTATTAAGATGATGTTTTGTTTATATAATTGTTTGAATAATTACATCTAAGGTGTTGGAACACATTTAAAGTTTAAATGTACCACAAAATTATTTAAAAGGTGGTGCTACCCCTAACAATAGATTTAAACAAATAAAAATATGTTTTCTATTTGTATTTCTTTCCTGTATGGAACGTTTTTAATAACTGCATTTTATTTTTATCACAACTACATTTTTCTATTTCAACTAATAAGTATAAGAAGATAATTGAATTACACAAAGCACTAATAATTATATTTGATGTTTAAAATACTAAGCTATATACATAAATATGTATATAAAGAGAATAAAAAAGTCAGAGATAAAACAATAATATATAAATTGTCTTCACACAAGCAATAAAATACTACTTATACAAATTCTAAAAACATTGAGGAAATATTAAAATAGTTGTAGTGCATACCTTCCCTCCTCTGGCATTTGAGCCATAATATCAGGGAACTAAAGATTGGCTCTAAATATAGCCATGTAGCTTGAACTTTTAACCACTCATCAATTATCTCTCTAACATCAACAACTTGTGTTCCCACTCTCTGTAAAAATGAAAAATAAAAAAGTGAAAATACTTCACAATTTGAAATATATAGTATATGAAATATAAAGGTATATATAGTGTTTATCATAAAATAAAAGTAATATTTAACAAAGAAAAAATCATTAGAACATAATTAATTTGATAAAAATATTTTATCAAACCTTTTTTTATGTTTATGAAACATTACCTTTAAGTTTTTCTAAAAACACAGTAAACATTACTCCTTAGTATAACACGTTTCTATTACACTATCATTTCAAACATAGTCCTTTTTGGATTTTTTTCATGTATATATCTATCTTTATGTGTATTTGTCTTTAAGAAAACAATACACACACATACACATGTATATGATTATATCTGTACTTAAAAAAATTAAGAATGACCATCAACTATGTCACAAAAAAAAATTAATTTTTTGCAGCTTACTTTAACCACAAATAGAGTTAGCTAGCATTCCTGTCAAATGAAATGCATGTGTATCAACATAAAACTAATTTATTCGTTGTGGGCCTGGACTATTAATGAAATATCCAGTTCCAGACAAGAAAGAAGACTGAATATTGTTTGTGAGTTTGTAAAATTTTAGTATATAAATAATTATTTCTCATAATTATTTTTAATAACTGTTATTATAAATTGTATTGTTTTTTTGTATATCAAAATTGGTTTGTGTTAAGAAACTTGTGTGTATTAATCCTGTTGGCAAATATTGTAAATTTAATACATTGTGACATTTAATTATCTTCTAAATTAAAATTAAAATGTCTAGTTATTTGAAATCGTAATATGTAATGTATGTGACGTAATTAGTTGTAGACTAATAGATAAATTATAATATGTAACATACGTAATAAATGTCAATATTATTTTCATTTCTTACCTTAGAGTTCATCAACTCCTGAGTGCTTTTTGGAATGGTTAAAGCTTTATCTACAATGTGTTTGTACTCATCACAAATCCTACAAGATAAAACTTATACATGTTGTGCCATGTTAGTTAAAATTAAATAAAAGTAGGCATTTATGAAGAAAACTCAAAAACTGCATGTTAAATATATAGAGCAATCAAACAATTTCTCTTAAGTGTTTAGTTTTTTCACATCTGTATAATCAAAGTGTATTTTCTTTAACAATAAATCATTACTTCTTGGTGTTCTTGTGTGTCAATCATTTGTGCAAACACAGGTATCTTAACCTTTAGTGAATACAGTGTACACAGTGTAACGTGGTTTCATACATTTACTGCTACAGTAATTATATCTCATACACTAAGCCAATAATGTACAGTGACTTCTATTGCTTACTTGTGTCAAAGAGGCATTAAAAACAGGAAGTTCAATTCCAATAGCTGTTCAGCAAACTTATTCCTTTCAGCAACCATCCTATTCAAAAAATCCTCCACAATAAGCAGTTTGAATATTCCAACTGGAACAGCCTCTTGTAGCAAACCTGTAACCAGTTGAGGCTATGCAATAAAATAAATATTAGTTGGACTGATACATTTAGCTCGAACAATCAGCCACCTGTCAGTTTATACCAGTATTCCAGTGCACTGTCAGTGTCTGGGTTATTGTATCTGCCATGGATGAAGCAGTTTGAAAAAAAACCTAGTATTTACACTCCAGTCATCTTGAATCATCAGGCTCACAAGGTTCATAATTACTACCTACTTCATCCTCTTCAAATGACTGTGCATTGGAATTTTGTAAATTACTTGCAGTTTCATCCAGAGTAAAACTCTAAACAACTTTGCTATCTTGTTGCCATAATAGTAATCAAAACAAGGCACTGCAGAAATCTCAGGTCATGTGAACTGAAATTTTAGTAAAAAAATATTTTCTACTATTTGAAAGAGGGAAACACACATGCATGATCATTGTACAATACTAAAGGACTGTTTATCTGTTTGCTTACACACAGT
The DNA here is from genome assembly GCF_004210375.1 of Tachypleus tridentatus. Lineage (NCBI taxonomy): Eukaryota > Metazoa > Arthropoda > Merostomata > Xiphosura > Limulidae > Tachypleus > Tachypleus tridentatus. Next base: position 27,152,405 of record NW_027467782.1, on the reverse strand, counting down.
TATAGCATCTTTGCTGATTGATATGTTAACACATCATTAGTGCCTGATTAATAGAAATGACTCATTAGTACTTCATTGGTGATGAACATGTTAATCCAACAATAATAGTAAGGCTTTTCTCAATTGTACAGAATTTCCAGTCATCGTGTAAGTCTAATATTTTGTTTATTAGGGTGAAAACCTGAAGGTGAAGAATAGAAGTGATATAAATAAACAAACGAAAAAGGTTATAGTTATTACCACGAAATAAGACTTTATTAGGTGAAAGAAGTTTCAGTTCTATATCAATAAAAATCATAAATAGCAAGAGTACTACAAATGACTCAATACAATCTAATCATTTTAGGATTTCATTTTCTTGTTCATTGATTTACAACAGTAAGTATATTTTACAATTTTGTTTATTCTGGTTGACTTTCATTAAGGCATTTCATTTTAATTATGATCTGTAATAACTGATGTAGTTCTAAACTAGTTGGCTTTCGACTACAACATACATAATTTTTGTAAGGGTCAGATATGTTTTAAAATTGTCTTTCACAAATTATCAGTGTTACCTTTTAGCTCTTCTGAATATTTGTAGAGAATAATAACCCAATAAACAATAGATTCCTACTTCCTTCTATATATACTTCCTTCTGTTTAATAGATTTTACAAAAATACAACTTAACAACTTATGCATCATTTTTTATTCGTTATCTTTTTTATGTCAGGATAGGTTATCAACTTAAAAATATTTTAATAAATTTATAAAATGACTATTATCAAGTAGATAAGATAATATATTAGATGACATAACTGTGAAGGTACTTATTAGTGTAAATTAATATTTACTGTGCAATAAAAAAAGGCTACACACTTTTTAAATTAACAGTATGTATCTAATACCCTCTCATTTTATGCTTTTTGTTGATAAACTGATTAGATTAGAATTTATAACATTAAAAAAGTCTGTGCTTAAATTTTTTATGGTGTTACCTTTTACTTTCTTCCTGGTGCTCATTTGAGATGTTATTCAATAACTTTTCCAAAAGGATCTCTGTTTGGCTAGCTAAAGACTCATAAAGTTCCCGAAAATCCAACTGGAACATTCCGAGATCAACAATTTTGTCTGCAGTGTACATAAATTTGTTGATCCAGGATTTATACTCATAAACCTGTTTTCTCCATACTTCAAAGCTGCTCTCACTCTAACATATTAAACAGTGATTTTTTCAGTCTAATGAAGATGCATTATTGGGAAATAAAAAAATAATAAACTAAAAAATACATAAAAAATGTTATCATAAAACTGTATTTGAACAAAATTTACAGATTTAAAACATATTTTAGGATAGCAAAAACTATTTTAGAATTAGGACCTCCTTCTTTTCTTTACTAACATCTCTAACTGAACACTTCAATGAATGAAGTTCTTAAAAATAAGTTCAAACAGTGTTAGGTAGTGCAAATCAAAGACCTGCATATCACATAACAAGGTTCTTGAAATTTCAGTGGAAAAAGAACTAGAAGGTTTCGATGGAAAAATTTAATATCTAATAAACTTAATAAAATATCAAATTAAAAGTATTCATATACGTCTAATAATGTAAATGAAGAGAATTTATCTTTACAGGAAAACTTTGCAAAAAAAAAAAAAAAAGCATGTATATGACTTATTGCATAAGTTTTACTATATCAAAGAAAGAAAAATAGTTTTTTGAATCAATAATACAAGTGAGTTTGGTAAACCTTAGACACAGAATTATAAATTCAAAATGCAAAAAATTATTTTTTTAAAGTTCAGAAGTTGACATTTTTCATACACTGAAAATGTATTATAAATAGGTACTTACTTCGTCTTACATAAAGCTATCTCAACCTTTTTCTGCCCTCTAAGCATTGTAAAACATTTTCATGATCAGCCTGCCAGTTAATATACTTCACCAATTTCACATGATACCTCAACATGTACATATCATGTGAATACTCTCCACTAATTTTTTGCATCACCTACATTTGTGCAGCTACCTCCCTCTGCTATTGTTATTCAATCCTCACTTTCATGGCAGGTTATAAAAGAAGAACACCAGCCAAGGGTAGAGGAAGTAAGCAGCTATCAGAAATGCATTTTCAGTGCATGAAATATGTTAACTTCAATATGGTCTTACCTCCTTTCATACAAAACTTGAATTCAACACTGCAAAGTTTTAGCATACAATGTGGGAACCAAGTGGAAAGTGACTCCCCTGAATGAATGTATGTGCTTTGAGATGAAAATGAAACACACTTATGAGGTACCATACTGACTTCTGGAACAGGTATGCTCTTTGCTCATGATGTAGGAAATGAATCTGACATAGGTGTAATCCACAGTAAAATATAAACAGAATTAGCTACATACACGTGCAATCTCAACCAGACAAATGAGATTTCATGACTTGTCCTTGGCATTAGAAGGTTGATGATGAAAAAAAGATAAATTATGACATAAACATAAACGTGGCTAAGCCACGTGGACTGTGTTATCTATATATATACGTAACAAACCTAATCATAAGTATACAGGAATTAAGAAGTGGAAGTTAGCTTCTGGCTGAAACTGGACAAACTCCCAAAACCACATTAGGAACAAGAAGTATAATACACCAAAACTAGCATTACAGGGTTGCCTCAAATCAACCTCATGAACAAAGCAATATCTGTAACCAGTGTCACAAACAGAAATCGTTCATTACCCAGTCATAAATACAGGAAAGAGATATCCAGCATCTGGAATTATTAGGAAGATTTGTAACACTTACTCAACCACAAGAAACAGTGCACTTATGTCCTGTATCTGTCACTGAGAAGCAGGTGAAGTCCCCCAAACTCAATTGTAGGAGCTGGAAAAGAACCTCCTGCAACCAGAATTAATGAGAATAGGAGTCTCTACCATAAACAACTATAAGAATAGGAGAGTGTCATCCTGCACCTAGTTTTAAGAGGAGGATTCTGTATAGGCTGGGCCTGCTCCAACCGATTTGTTACTTTATTTTGACAGGAGTCCACCTGATAAAAAGCATCCAGAGGAAATGGAAGGAGGCAGATCAGCCTTGCCCTCTTCTAACTGGTAAAGTTCTAGTCTCACTCATGATCAATCTTTTCAGAAACTAAGAAATGGGTAAGAACTCCTATGTTACACTGAAAGAAAAAAGGGGAATTAAATGTGGTGGGGAGTCCAGAGGACCATCACACTAGAGAAAGTACAATGGGTATCTTTAATTCCTACTTTTAAAAGCATATCACTCCCAATTAATGCAATCAAAAGGTCAGCAAGCATGGGTGATAATCCCCTTCTGCTATACTCAGGAAGTCCATGAGTGATGGTCTCCAAATGATATATACATATACATACCACAGGGTATGCTACAAGTGGTATTGTTGAAACATCCCATTCCTACAGTGAGTGTTATAATGTAATCATGACGTCAATAGTGCATATCTGACCAGGCAAAAAGATATGACAAAATGATGAATAAGGTGAGAAAACACATTGTGGAGGTGGGGGCCTTCCATGGAGGAGTTAGAATACACCAGCCTAATAAGTTATTATGAAAAATGAAAGGTTTCCAGGGTATAAAAGTTGGGAAATTGAACCTCAAAAGTAGTCAGGTAATACCACATAAAATCATAAGGAGAGAACTATACAAAAGTTGATCAGCATCAGCACCAGTGAAAGATGAAAGTGATAGTCAAACAGCATCCATGAGCAGCACAAATCTTAGGGATGAAAGACCAGTTAAGCAGTATGTCATAAGAGAAATGGTAGAAGAAGCGGGTAACATTGAAAACAGAAATATCTAATTTGTGATTTCCATAAGCAATGAGGAGAAGAAAATAAAATCTTGAGGGGGGAAGAGGATGATAGAACATGAAAATGAAAGTTCAAAGTAAGAATGGTAAAGATGTAAAGAATCACACTAAGATCCCAATCATGCATATTATAGGAACATAGAGGATGCATGACTTGAAATAATAAAATGGAGAGAAATGAAAGGGAAAGACAAAACCTGCAGAAAAGGAATGTGTTTGACAAGTCTATCAGATATCTAGAAATGACCAACGTGGAGAACCCTTTGTCAAACAAACAGGTGAAGAACAAGGAAAGAGAATGAACAGAAGGGTAGAAAGGAAAAAATCACAACAAATAGATCAAAGTCTTAAGGTATACTCTCACCTATGTGGTAAATGGACATGAAAGAAGGACTAAGGGTACAAGAAAAAAAAGATGTTACACATGGAGTCAATCCCTGGGCTGAAACAATGCACCTGACAAAAGCCATGTGTGAAGGCAGAGTGTGGTGACATCTGGACGAACAATATATAACTGAAATCAACAGAATACAGATTTAAGGGTAGACAAAGGTTACACAAGTAAAGGCTGGAGCAGTGAGAATGATGGTTATATTGGCCAAGACAGAACCACTAGTAAAACAAGACATAGTGTGGTTTGGAATAAAAATAGAACTCTTGAAAGAATATCAAATAAGATATTAAGCATAATTGTGAAGAATTCTCCAAACTTGACTGAACACGACTACCCCCCAAAGTTAGTGGATAATAAACAGAAGAAGAAAGAAAAGGAAATTTGGTGATCCAGTGGAGAAAGGCATAAATGAGATATCTCCAACTGAGAACATATCCACCTACAGGCCTGTAGATTAAGAGACTATTCCACATGTAGAATCTTGTTGGGAGGAGATAAAAATCCACTACCAGATTTAGAAGAAAAGGCAAGTGAAGACCACAAAGTGGTAATTGTGGGCCCAGAAAAGAGATTTAGGATCTGAAAACACAGAGACCTTGAACTGTTACTTCCTGGCTCTGTGATACGAGTTACTACAGTGAAGATGTCAGAATGTAACATTACCACCCACTCCATGATAGAGAGAGGAAGAAAGTAGGATAAAGCTTGATGAACTGCCAAAAACTTGAGAATGGTGATATGGAAAGAAGAACTCCAAGCTGTAGATTACAAGGATAAAATGACATTACTAGTGTCATGAACATAAGAAAAGAAACCAAAGCAAAGCTCAGCTCTGTAACCAGGAAAGAATAAAACATGTCAGTGATGGAACAAAACAAACATTTAAGTTCTAAGTTTACAAAATTAGTATGATAAGGCACATAGTGAAGAATTACAAAAAAACAACAGCATTTATTCAAATAGAACAATCAAGTACCTATTTCTGGTATGTAATCTAGAAATTATCTAAATCTACCTAATTAGCAAAGTACTTATAAGTATCAAATAGACAACCATCTAAGTGTATCTAGCCCACAAAATATGTAATAATAATAACTGTGCAAAATGATTAAGATTACCTAGAAAACACATTAATAATCCACATCTAACTTACAATTCATCTGAAGTAATCTAGATGACAAAGGACACATAATTACATCCAACACTGAAGAAAATTATGAGAATAAAGCATGGAGATAAAAACAATGAAAAATATCATTCTTATAGATTAGTGAATTACATGTTACTAGTAAAGATATGTGACATACAAGCTATTTAAACATATATAGTTAAAAAAGTACTGATAAATATCAGACAAACCATCTAAATCGGCATAGTCCTAAAAATAATAAAAAAATGTGCAAACCAATGAAAATTACCTAGAAAACACATTAAGAATCAATATTAATTCACAAATCCTCTAAATTAACCTAAAGAAAAAGGACACATTTAAGTCCTACACTAACAAAAATTAAGATGATGAAGCACACAGTTAAGATTGATGAAGAAAATTATTAAAAGATAATAAGAATTGTTTGTCTGAAGTTAAGCACAAAGTTTCACAATGGGTTATCTATGCTCTGTCCACCATGAGTATTGAAACCCAGTTTCTGATATTGTAAATCCACAGACATACTGTTGCACCATTTGAGAGCTGGAATAACAAATAAGATGTTACAAGTAGTAATCATGTGTAACTTGCAATCAATTTAAACATACTTAGTTAAAGAACTAAGTGAAAATAACCTAACAAGCCCTTGAAATTTGTTAAGTCTACACAGTATTTAATATTAATGAATATGCAAAGAAAAACAACAAAGTAATAATCAATATCTCACTTGCAATGCCTCTAAAGACACTTAGATGACAAATGACACATAAATTTCTAACATAGCAAAGTCTAAACAGAGATGACACAAAATACTTAATTCTTCCATTTTTAGACAAGGACAAAGCCACACAAAAAGTATTGGAGCCAAGCTACAAGTGTATTAACCAGGTGTGAAGCATTCATGTTGAAATACTTATCATGGATTCCCTGATAGAGCTGGAAGCAACAGGAGAAAGGACAGGAAGAACAATTCACCACCAAAGTGAATGACATTGCAGTACAGGAATGGGTGGAAGGTGAAAACTCTTTAAGAAGTGTACAGTGTAACAGATTAAAATAAGCTACTAGAGAAAAAGAGTCCAAATTATTTTCTCATTAATTGTATTTTTTCTCAGAAACAATGCCACATGAAAAATAAGAAGAAATAACTGTTGAACATACAAACGTAGCTTCCTGCAAATTAAGACAAACTTTCTTTGCAGATGAAGTCTAACCTGATTCCTGAGAAGCTGTTTAACAGTAACATTTTCGACTGTAACAGGAAATGCATAGTTGACACAATGTTTGCAATTCATGAGATCTCTTATATTTCAGTAGCATGCAAAAAAACATAACTAAACAATGCTGTACCAATAGAGAAGGTGTGAAAGGAGGTAAGACCACATCAGAAGTTAACATTTTTCTTGTGTATTTCTTTCAGAATCTGCCAATTCTTAAAAGTGAGGATTGAGTGAGAATGGCAGAAAGAGCTAAGCTGCTTCAATATAGGGAGCACAATACTGTTGGTGGAAAGTAGTCGCATGATATGTACATGTTCAGAAATGGTGCAAAATTGATAGGGGTATATAGACTGGTGCACTGATTGAGAAAAGTTTTTAACAATGCTCAAAGAGCAAAAGAAATGTGATATAGCTGTGTTTGAGATCATACTGGAATAATTATTATTAAAACAATGCAACACATATAATACAATATGTTAATAATATAATAACACTTATTTATTGCTAAAGTACAGTTTATTAATACAATCACACTGTCTGCTTTAAACTCAATTATCAAATAATACAAATATTACTATGTAACCAAGAGTTTACCAACACAGTTACATAATAAACTCTCTAAAGACACAGAGCATTGTTTACTAACACAATCACATTGTAGTGTTAATGAACAAAATGACATTATGATTTTTTTGGTTTTAAAACACTTAAGTAACACAGACACAAATATCAGACACTAAATATTCCACTTAATAAATCAAGTAACAAAAGTATTTAAAATTTTTACTCTCAGAATATAGTCTTCTAACATAGTCCAATGCAGAACTTCATATTGTTTTACATTAACCTGCTATATTGCTGTCATTTACACAATATTTAATTATTCTTGTTAATTTGTCTTGTGAGGTTCATTAACATATATTTCTTTACATCTAGCAAATGTTTAGTATTATTTAATTGGTCCTGAAGTCTCCACAATGTTCTATTTACAAAGGCCTTCAGTAAATTCTTAAACTAGAAAAACACATTATAGCAAAAAAATATCTGATAATAATGGCCTCTGAAGAGAATACATAAAAAAGTTTGTGTGTGTGTGTTTTTATACAGCAAAGTCACATTGGGCTATCTGATGAGCCCACTGAGAGGAATCGAACCCCTGATTTTAGCTTTGTAAATCTGGAGACATACCGCTGTACTAGCGGGGGGAGAAAAGCTTTAATGAAGAAATGTAGTAAAAAATTTATTGTTGTTTTAGTAAAATCCTACACATTGGACTGTGTTTTCTGTCCACTGTAGTGAATTGAACTCATGAATTTAGAGATTTAAATCCATAAAGTTACTGCTGACCCACTGGGTTTGGGAACTGCTAAAAGTTAGAATTCAGTCAGTTTTGCTGAGGTTTGTTTTGTAATTATAAATATATTTAGAATAACTTATCCATTTTACAAATGCTCTTAAATGTTTACTACATCTATCATACATATATATATCAAGCAGAAATGCTGTTTGTGCATATACACTTCTCACCTACACTTGACATGCACCTTCAGGGCCTCTACAGAAAGTCTTGATGGATCAGCACATAAACTTAGTTCTCTATGTTATCCCCTTGGCCACTATGTATTTTACCTACTATTTTACTGATATCTATTTAACTCTGAAAGTACTCTTAGCGCCCTCCTAGGAGTGATATTGGTGGGCTTGCATTTGGATCTAATCACTGTATGTTACTTTCTAAGGACTACTGTGTCTTCTCCCCGTGTGCTGAGTAGATATATCAGATATTTGAATATCATAAGCATGGGATGGCTTTGGCATGACTGTAACCATTCTGCACATTACTCAAGCCTACTCAGTTAGAGACTGCATGATTATTCCCATGTCTAAATAAGTCATATGTAGAGTTTTTGTTTTTAATCTGTAATTTGTCTCAAAAGGACAGTGTACATCCTGTGCACAATATTGCTGTGGGTCCATACTGAATTTTGTACTTGGCTGCACCACTAGAAGTAACATGTTAGGCAGCACAAACATAAGCAGTTTTTCTATTATCCCATAGTTAGCCATCATAATCAAATATAAAATGATTAAATATAATAGAAAAAACTGTTAATTCTTTATATTTTAACATGATCACTGATCAAATGATGCAAATAAATTTCCTACTTTAATAACTTGAAAACATACCTCACCATCTAAAATGTAAAGATACTTATTAAAGTTGTTCATGTATTTCTGAAGATGCTGGAATTGTTCTTTGAGAACAGTTAATATCTGTGTCTTGATAATACTTGAGAGCCAAAACATACTGTATTCAGATGATTTTCAACTCGAGGAATTATTCTGACAGAATGAAGCAAAGAATCCAAGATATCCAGCATAAATGTTTCAAAATCATGGTGAGTTGGTTCAAGTTTGATCTGCTGTCCAACTGCAACCAATTTTATAATAAACATGTGATTTTCCTGAAACAAAAAAGACATGTATACAAATTTTACTCTATAGAGAAATAGATATTTTTGTGCAACATACTGGATGGTTGCATCTTATCTACTCTACAAAGCCTAAAAACACATTTGTAAAAGTTTAGAAAATATTTTAATGTTTTCTAACTAATCTGTAACATTTTTTTTCTTTTTGTGACAAGCAAGTAAACAACTGCATGAAGGTTGTATAGGTATGCAAACATGTATTTTAAAATGCAGTCCTCTGTTATACAGAACTTATCAACTAAAACTAACTGCTCACCATACTTAACTCTCAATTTGTATAAAATATATTTTTGTACAGCAAAGGATTTGAACTGTACAAGAAAATGGCTGTGTTCATTTTCTACTTATGTATGTGTGGTGATGAAAAGCATTATTTTTACAGTTAATAGGTTTTAATTTTTATCTTATGTGGAGTAATAATCAAAGTTTAAATTTTTATCTTATCTGAAGTAATAATCAAAGTCTTAAGAAAAAATGTAAACAAAGTTCTGATACTGTAATGAACATCACATATAAACACAAACAGTACAAAATGATTTGCAAGACAGTAATTTAAGGTGTATGTCTAAAACTCATAAACATTATACTCAGATTAGTTGACTAACTTTTATCCACAAAGAAGAAAGAAAAGTATATTTAGCCCATACTTGGAAGTAAATTTTCTACAATGCTAAATAAACAACAAAACCAATGTTTAAAGTAATTTTTAAAGAAATTTTCCATTGGTTTTTTTGTAAACAATGAAAATATCTTTTCTGTGGTAAACTTTAGAAAATAACATGGGAATGTATTAAAGGTACAAGTTCTTTTACAAGGCAATCAAGCTTGGTCATTGAAATTACATAATACACATAGAATTATGCTATTTTAGGTAAAGTAATAAAAAAAAAAAAAAGAAATGAATCATACTAATTATAAGCTAATCAAGCTTACAAAATTTAAATGTTCACACAAGAGTAACAATCATAATACATGTATACACAAAAATGTTTTGGGAGAGTAACCAAAACTGTTTTTCCTTCTTCTCTGAAAGCTGTTAGTTTGTATCACTGTAGTTTAACTTTTTTTTAATGTTGAAGAATATATACTCAGCAGTGTGTTGTGGTTCTTGCACTTGTATACTTCTTTGTAAACCTTTTTGAAAGTGCAGAAAAAATGTTTTAGGACTGTTTCTCTTTTGTGTAAATTAAAGTTTTTCTACTTTTATTCTTAATGCAAATCTTATGTGAGTTGTATGATAGTGTCAGTTAACATTAACTTTGATATTCAAAGATGACTACAACGATAACTTGAATTTTATAATTCAGATGTTTTACCTCAAAACATTGTAAATGGGTTGGTAAATGTTGTGTAGCAACTTTCCACTGGCTAAGGCTAACCACTTCAAAAAAGAATTTCAAAAGATTAAAAAAAATAGAAAGACACAAGAGGCTTATGCCTATCACTATTATAAATAAAGAGATGTGTAAACTGTGGGAGATGGCAGCAAGGGCTTAAGCTTTTATAAGAAAGGGTACATCAACTAACAATGATTTTCAGAAAGTTAGGAAGAGTATTATACAGTGGAGGTAACTGTAACGAGCCTGTTCTATTGAACAAAATATTTTATTCATTGAATTGTATATACAAGGAACTACTAGAGAGAAAGTCAACAAAAGAAACAGAGAAGGATGTGGATGATAACCTAAGAAGATTGTAGTTATGGGTGATTCCTTAACAAAGTATGTGAATAGGATTGTCTGTGGGGTAAATACAGAGAAAATAATTAAACAAACATATTCCTTTAGAAAGAAAAGGGTAGCTCCAAATAAAAAATCAGGTTGGTTCACAAAGGGTATAAGAGATAAAATTAAAGAAAAGCATTGTATATTGAAGAAATATAACAAAGTCTTCAGATAAGGTAAAACCCTTTAGGACTGATAGAGATCGGCCTATATTTAATGATTATGAGAAGGCTGGGTTATTAAATTTGTTTTCTTCAGTTTTAATTAATGAATATTTAAAAGGTATTCCTAATCTTGAACAGGTTGAAAAAGATGATTTCATTAATTCTGAGCTTGTTTAGAAAACATTAAGCAGTTTAAAGAACGATAATGCTACTGGGCTTGATATTTACCAAGAAATTTGAAGGAGGTTAAGGATTAGATATATAAGCTGCTTGCTACTATTTTTGTTAGTTCTTGAATAGTGGGCAGGTGCCAAAGGATTGTAAGTTAGCTAATATTTCACTCCTCTTTTCATGAGAGATGATAATTCTCCCAGTGATTGTAAGTGTATTAATCTTACATCAGTTGTGAAAAATATTTAAGAAAGTCTGATAATAGAGGCTTTACAAAGTCATTTCAAAGGGTTACTGCTTATGTAGATGAGGATAACAGTGTAGATTTGGTATATTAACCTTCAGAAAGCATTTGACAAGGTGCTAAATAAAACATTTAAAAGGAATTATCTCTGTAGGTATTAGAAAACAATTACCTAACTGGATAGAAGAGCAGCTGAATGGAAGATTGTTACTGTAAATACAATTCAGTCACACTATTAATATCACAAGTGAGAGTCAGGTTTAGAACCTTTGCTCATTTTTTGATTTACATCAATGACATAATAAAGGAACGATTAGTTCTAATAATAAAATAATTGTACAGGTGAGAAAATAACAAATGCAAAATAGATTATAAAGTAATGCTGAAAGAGTCAACAATTTAAAATAACTTTATTGATAAAACATGAATACCATGTTTTGGGCAACAGCACTTCATCAGCTCTGGAGTATTTATGTACGAATTATTGTTATGAAATAATTTCATGTGGCTTTGCATATGTGAAGATTCTCTTTAATGAGCTATGAAAGTTGGTTTACTCCTAACAGGTTTAGTTTCTGTTTTCATTTATCTTATGAACACTATTTACTCTTCCACTTCACTTATTTGCTGAATGAAATTTTCACATTTTTCCATCTCAGGCAAGATCCGTTAATCATAGTTTGAGATGCAGTGATGTAGTTGGTTGATTGTTCAGCCTAAATTGTTGATCATAAATGAGGAGTGTTTTGTATTTTCTTTGCATCCATTCATCATTCAATGAGTCTTTTATTCTGAAGTGTCCACTGCTCAGTTTCTCACTTCAGTCTTAGTTTAGATGATTGTAAATTCCAGAGTTATTCAACTTTATATGCTCCAGGTCCAGTATTTAACACATTCAGTTCAATGAGATGTCAATAAAACATTTAATCTATAGTTACACGTTTTTTTAAACATTTTTTGTATTACTGGTAACTTTCTTTTACAGATAATCAATTCTTTTGGTAAAAATTAATTATGTATTTATAACAGACAAAATGTAGTTTTGTTTATGCATTTACAAATAGGAAATAGGGCAACCCATGTTATTCTAAAGATAAATTAAACATCTTTCTTTAAAATGTCAGGCAAATATTGGCATAACTACCTTAGATCTGCATAAAAATTCAGTGTATTTTTCCATAAACACCTTGCAGAGAGATTGGAGTTGCAGAGTCATTAGCATTGCTACATTGTCAAAGAAAGACTGCAGATGAAGCTGAATAGTGGGAGACGGAACATGCTTCTGCTTGATACCTTGATGAATTGTGTTTTGTACAGCTGTAAACCACCTGAAAGAAGAAAACCTACTTATTAATACGTTGTAAACATCACAATCTGAGTTGATGCTTTTCAGTTTACCTATTGTTATTATACTAACAAGCAAAAAAGGATTTACAAATCTGTATTTTATAAACAGAATTTTAAGAAATGTTCTGATCTTCCCACATTTTCTATAACTGAGGATATAAAAACTTGCTTTCTTAAAGAACTCATTATCTTATATTCTACATAATATTATATTTCTCTGTTTTCCTGTTGTTATTATAATAACAAGGAAAAAAGGATTTACAAATCTATATTTTATAAACAGAATTTTAAGAAATGTCCTAGTCTTCCCACATTTTCTGAAACTGAGGATATAAAAACTTGCTTTCTTAAAGAACTCATTTTCTTATATTTTACATGTGAATGATTAAGTATACAAATACTACATATCTTTCTTTCCCATAGTATTTATTATTTACAACAATCTTTAATTTTTTAAAATTCTGATTAAACCTGGTAGCTGTCACATGAAACATCAAACCTGAGGTGTTACTTCTTTGTGACTCAATATTTCAAGAAGACAACGTACTATTTCTGGGATAGTTTAATTGCATTCTACTTGACCTTGTGTTTGTGAGGATACTTTGAAGTTGTCACAAGAAACAAAGACATTTCTATGTCCTGGTACCCTTTTCTGAATTTTCTTGTGATAAGCAGATTTTATGCTTATGATGAAGCCTTCAATTGAATCTGGAAAAGAGCAGTCTGTCTTTTAAGAAAGCCAAAACTTGGTTCTTGAAGTCTTATCAATGTTTATACTTACTGAAAATACTGAAAATGTGTACTACAGTTTAACTTTCTCATTTAGAATATCCTTTTACTAGTTTCCCTTGATACAATAAATAGTGTTGAATTTGTTGTCTTTTTTTATTCCATTTGTTACAAATCACTGCAATTTTCTTCTCTAAATTAGATTCATGAATTTCTCATTTTTGTGGAGATCAAGAGATGCATGATGTCACAGAAAGTTCACTGTTACATTATTGATTGGTTGTTGCTTGATTAAGTGTTTTATGACACAAAGCAGCTAGGCTATCTGCACCAAACAGCTGGTAAAAAGTTAAAAGTAAATTTAGTGAAATTCATAAAAGGAAATTAAGGTAAAAAAAAACAAAGTTAAAAAAACAACATAAATAGCATAAAACCAATGTTTACATCTAGTCTACAAAGTCAAGAAAAAATTACAGAAATTTAAGTTGTAAAGGACTTTCTGTAGTGTAACTGTAATAATGATAACTCACCAGGAAGACTAACAGGTAAGTACAAAAACCACCATCAGTCACCTGATATAATTATACCTTGCCAGGTTGACTAATGGGTAGTTCGAACAGCAGCGTTAGTCACCTGAAGTTGGCCTTTCCAGTCCTAGCTTCGAGTTATTTCATGTTAGGCCAGTTTCTAATTTTAAATTGAACTAGATGATTTTTAAAAGGGAACCACATTAAAAAGGTGTAATGTAGAAATTAAAAAGATTAATGACCTTTAGAAAACTAAAAACATTACCAAGGTGGACAGTGTCACCATCACTGTCTAACATTATGGACAAACCTTGGGACAGAACATGTTTAAAATGGTGCCGTTGTTGAGAGTCATAACAATGACAAGAAAGTAAAATGTGGCTTATTGTAATTTGAGTGTTACACAAACTACACACTGGTGCATCAGTTCCAGATAAAAGCAAATGATGAGTTAAAAAACTGTGACCAATGCGTAGTCTAGTTAGAACAACTTACTCTCTCCAATCCTGACGGAAGCAAGACGACTAAAGTCCAATATAATGTTTTATTTGGAAAAGCTTGTTTTCGTGTTGCTAACTCCAAGTCAACTGCCAGCTGGCACAGAGATGAGTCTTGAATACAGGACCATAGTCTATGTATGGGACAGGTACAGTGGTGATAGAGCCAGAGCAGATAGACTTAGCTGCAGTGTCAGCAAGCTCATTCCCATGAATACCAAAGTGGCCTGGTATCCAGAAAAACTGGATAGAAGTAGATGTTAAAGAGAAATGGGCCAGTGGTTTTGAATATCAGCAAGAACAGGGTGTGAATTAACGTGAAGCAATTCTAGGACCAGTAGAGAACTATGCGAGTCAGTATAAATAGTGCAGTTTGACTACTGCTTAACTTCTATGTGATCCAGGGCAAGGGAAATAGCATACAGTTCAGCAGTAAACACAGAAGCTGTAGTGGGGATTCTGTGTGCAACCACCGAACCACAACAATCCATGGCAGAGCCAACACAGTCACCTGATTTCGAACCATCTATATAAATAGGAATGGAAGGATGGTTCGAAAGATGTTCAGCAAATTGCAGACAATATTTCCAATCAGGAGTGTCTACTTTTCTCAGATGATTTAAAGATAGGTCACACTTGGGAACTGTAAGAAGCCATGGTAGGATGGGCTAACCAGTGGATACAGCAATGTTTATTGAGGACAGACCCAATTCATCTAACTGCACCTGATATAAATGCCAAAAGGAGCAATGGCAGACCATCTGGTCTGGAAAAGTATGGCCCAACGAGGAAGGAAAACAAAACCCCAGATGAAATGCTTTGGTAAGGAACAAAGTATTGAAGCATAAAGTAAAGACAGTTGCAAACAATGGAGGTGCAAAAAAGGTTCATGAGACTCTGTGTATAAGCTCTGAACTGGGGAAGTGCTGAAAGCCCCAGTGCAGAGCCAAAGACCTAATGATGAATAGGATCTAGCATCTTTAAGGCCAAAGGTCATGCAGAGTTATAGATCAGTAATCCACAGTCAAGTTGCGATCTAATAAGAGCACTACATATCTTTAGCATAGAACGTCGATCTGCTGCCCAAGTGGTGGAAGAGAGGACACAGAGGATGTTCAGTGCTCTTATACATTTGACCCATAGCTGCTTGAAGTGTGGTGTAAAGGTCAGCATACAGGGAAAGATAAGTTCCAAGAACCTTGTCTCAGGGACCACAGACAGCACAACTTCACTGATATGGAGTTCAGGATCAGGGTGAATACACTTCTGACAATTTTGTTTAAGATCCAGTACTTACACTGTTGACAAGTTTGATCAGATTCAGTACTTAAACTGGTGACAAGTTTGATCAGATCCAGTGCTTACATGATGACAAGTTTGATAAGATCCAGTACTTACACTGATAACAAGTTGGATCAGATTCAGTACTTACACTGATGACAAGTTTGATCAGATCCAGTACTTACACTGATGACAAGTTTGATCAGATCCAGTACTTACACTGATGACAAGTTTGATCAGATCCAGTACTTACACTGATGACAAGTTTGATCAGATCCAGTACTTACACTGATGATCAATCCAGTTTTGATCAGATCCAGTACTTACACTGATGACAAGTTTGATCAGATCCAGTACTTACACTGATGACAAGTTTGATCAGATCCAGTACTTACACTGATGACAAGTTTGATCAGTTTGATCAGATTCAGTACTTACACTAATGACAAGTTTGACAGATCCAGTTTGACAAGTTTGATCAGATTCAGTACTTACACTGATGACAAGTTTGATCAGATCCAGTACTTACACTGATGACAAGTTTGATCAGATCAGTACTTACACTGATGACAAGTTTGATCAGATCCAGTACTTACACTGATGACAAGTTTGATCAGATCAGTACTTACACTGATGACAAGTTTGATCAGTTTTTGGTG
Organism: Tachypleus tridentatus; assembly: GCF_004210375.1. Taxonomy (NCBI): domain Eukaryota; kingdom Metazoa; phylum Arthropoda; class Merostomata; order Xiphosura; family Limulidae; genus Tachypleus; species Tachypleus tridentatus. The sequence goes on along the minus strand of NW_027467782.1, from coordinate 27,135,971 downwards.
AGATCTCAAGTACTTACACTGATGACAAGTTTGATCAGATCCAGTACTTACACTGCTGATCAGATCGGTATCTCGGTACACAGTGATCTAATGAAATAGAAATAACTTTGTTTATATCATTATGTAGAATGATATGGCTTTACCATCTTTACCAAATAATCCAAAACACACATCTGACAATATAAAATATCACAAATATTTTGTTCAAATGTTGCTTATTTCATTACCAACAGGTAATTTTAACATGGTAACAAAACTAACATGCCAGCCAGTCATGGTAACAAAACTAATGTTTTAATGAATGTTTATTGTTATCCAAATCAGATATGTGATGACTGGACTTATGATCTGAAACTGATCACCTTAGCTCACACTATATCCACTAGATTTGCATAAGCTTCTCTCACTTGCCTCTTTTAAAGTCAATCACAGCATTTAAAGTATTTCAAATTGTTTGTGAACAATGTCCAGACCTCAGTAAAGAAATATCGATGTTTTACCACTTGATAAACCATCAGATGAATGAAAACTGGCCGATCAGAGCAGGTTAATACAAGTTGGTGACATGTACCATTAGCATGAATGTAGGACTATATCCAAACCAATATTACACATCTGGACAGCTTCATTCAAAACACAAACAGATGACCAGTATCTGCCAATTTAGATCACCCACAACTAAAACTATTACCAGAGAACCAGTCTTAACAATGCCATCCGTTTACCAGACATAGCGGAAACTGGATAATGTGTCAATGTACAGACGGTTAGAGCCAGACTTTATGTGGTAAACTGAATGATGTATCAGTTATGGATGGTTACACACTCAGTGAGGTGTATTCTCATCACAACAAATGACATAAGATATCTTTACAGATAAGTTAACCATGTAGAGATAGTTTGTGGGCTAATTTCGAAATAGTTATTACATCGACCATAATTTAATAGGAGATGACGTACATACTATGTACAGCTGTCAATGTACCCCTACTTAATTACCAGGGGTCTTAAGAGTACACCATAGGTTATAATGGCCATAAACTTTATAATGTTTATGTACAGTTATAAAAAGAAATAATGGCTATAAACTTTATAATGTTTATGTACAGTTATAAAAAGAAATAATGGCTATAAACTTTATAATGTTTATGCACAGTTATATAAACCAATAATTTTTAAAAATACATTTTGATATATATCTGCTGTGTTAGTACTTATTTTGTTTTTAATGTAATTACCAATGGTTTTTGTCTGATAATTTTATAGATATAATAAACTGTTATCAGTCCCATATCTCTGTGTTGTTTTATAAATGTATCTATTGTTGAAGGAGTTATTCATAAAAAGCTTTTAGTTGAATTTTATTCAGTTTGTTTAAAGTTAGGCACAAAACTAAACAATGAGATATGTTTGCTCTTCCTACCATGGGTATCCAAACCGGTTTCTAGCAATGTAAGTCCGAACACATAGTGCTGTGAATTTTATTCAGTGATTTGGAAAGTTACAATATGTCATCATTCTAATAACATTCAATTATTAATACTTTAAACAGCAGGCATAATTCATGTTGTGGTTCCACAAGGTAAACAATCTTTAAAAACCTGAGAAATAAAAAATAAACACACATGTACACAGAAAGTGAAGCCATTTTTATATCAATAAAAACCAAAGCTAAAACTACTGTAAGAAAAGTACTAGAGAATAGTGAGTGTTTAATTTCAAAGAGTGAAAATTTAGACGTAAACTATTTATTTTAGTTTTTTGTACTGTTGGGTTATCGATGGATCAATTTTAAGTTTATGGACTTATAACACTAAAATCCAGGGTTCTATTCCTTATGTTGATCAATATTTGAGGCTTCAGCTGTTTATGAAGTAGTTTTAATGTCATAAATCACAATCGATTCAAACCAGACCTACACCTCTTCACAGATGCTTATCTTTCTGGTTGTGGTACATCTCTGAATAGCTATCTCACCTCAGACATCTGGACCTGCATAAGCAATTCCTTTACATCAGTGTGCTCGACCTTTATTCTATCAAACGGAGATGTTTGCATTTCTTACCAATGCTAGTAGATGGTTTGATTATTATCCATTCTGACAATTTCATGGTGGTTTTATATATCAATAATATAGTAAGTACCAGATCTTTAACTCTTTATTTTTAAACACTCGACCTCATAAACATTTATCCAGTGAATTTGCTCTATAGATTATAATGTATTAAGAGCGATGTACCTCATAGTAAACCATCTGTACCCTCTTCCACCTATTAAATAGCCACTTCACTCACAAGTTTCCTGATGTGTATGCTTTGTTTTAGATACTTACGACTTCTTTTCTCATCAGTAATGAAGATTCACGAGTACAGATGGAGCTAGCAAACATGGAATTGACATCACTCTCCTATTGGTAGAGAGAGGGCCTTTACTGCACAGTAACATCATTATCCAATAATATAATTCATGAGAACTTACGAAAGTTTAGGTGGGAGTTGCCTGAAAGCTAGTGTCATGCAAATACTTAAGGAAGATGCTAACAGAAGATAGAATCTTTCTCTGAAATGCTAAGTATCTAATTGAAACAAATTTTTATGTAAGAAAATGTTAACTTTCCAAAATCAGATCTGTGGTGACTAACCAGCAGGAGATAATACAAAAGGATGGGGGGCCTTACATTTGATGATGTGTTAAAATCTTCCTGTTTTGTTCTTTTATGTTTTGCATGTTGTTTGTTTGTGTTTCCTTTATTATATAGTTGTTAATTAACTAAAGTTTCAAAATTCACTCCAGATGAAAATGAATCTTGAAGTTCATATGAATTTTAATACCCTTTTCACTGAGGAGAATTTTCAAAACATTTCTCAATGAGGCTGAATTTTCTTCCTTTTATTTTAGGTTGATCCACTTCTGATCTGTCTTATAATGAAGTTATTTCTATTTTGAAAGTCATGTCTATGATGGAAGTCCCTATACCTTTGACTCAAACTTACTTTCATACATGTTACTGAGTATGATTGAATTAATGGAAGATTTCTGTAGGTTCACTGAAATTCTCTATCAATCCCTATCTATTCTACAAGATTCTTTGTATCAGTTGAATACTCAACGTCTGTATACATTTACCATCTATCTGAGAAAGAAAAGCCTCTCTTTTGGATCTTTGTACCACATCCTTCAGCTCAGATGGTAAATTAATTTATTCAGGATTATACCAAGTTATCCACATACCTGCCTATTTCCACACATTAAAATTATATAGATATGATGAAAAATCATACCTACAGCTACAGAACAACTTATTAGACATTGATTTTCTAAGACAATTATCATAAACTCTTGCATTTCAAAGTTTCCAACATCAGTTTAGGGTTTAATAAACAATACCATAATAAACAGAAAAAAATTTAAACAAAAAATTACTGGTGATGAAAAATGAATTAAGATGTGTCATGAGATAAAAGTAAAGATAAAGAATGGAACATAGCTGTGAAATGATGTCCACGTAACGAGAGAAGATACAGAATGGAACATAGCTGAGAAATGATGTCCACATAATGAGAGAAGATACAGAATGGAACATAGCTGTGAAATGATGTACACATAATGAGAGGATGGCTGAATACTGTCCTCAAGAGGAAACAAAGTTGACAAAGCCTTATGTGGAAGATGGAAATAAATAAACAAGCTAAATTTCTCATTGAAAATGGGAGATAAAAGAGATTAAAACCATAGGAAATGCAGTTGTAGGCTGCATAATGAAAATCACTAATATATGAAAATAGGCTGTCACGTCATCAACATGTAACTACTTTATCTAGCCACTGTTGAGATTTGACTTATGTGAGGTAGTTCTTCCATCACAATAGAGACAGAAATAGTAATACCAGCTTGTAAGTTCATAAGCTTTAAAATATAAGTCAAAAACCAAAGTAAATCTCTATCATTTAAAATGCATCTTTCGAATGCAGAACTATATAGGGAGCTAACAATTCGGGAGGTGGTGTCCACTCTAACTGTTAGAAAGCAAATGTATCATCCCACTTTTGCTACTCTCTTGCTTTACATGTGACTTTTGGACTAGCTGCACATGTACTTTCCATTCCTATATCCTTTTTCCTTTGTTCCATATCAGAGAAAATTATAACTGGCTGAGTATTCCATAATCTACAAAATCCTACTGATTATTTTGTGAGGGAATTAGTTTTAGAAAGTAATTTGACCAACCAAATAATAATAGTTGACTAAAGAACCCTCATCATACTTTCTCCAGCTGGTTTATTCCTGGGAGGTCTGGTACAGAAAAGAGATGGACCAGTCTAGATGTATTGGTAAATAAGATAAACCAGACAGCATATCTACAGTTAAGAATGTCATACTCATTTTACATACAATTTAGTGACCTAGACTTTCAAGATGGAAGAATAATATACCTGGTTAGTGTGTTTTCTCACTAGCTTATTCCTCTTACAAAAATAACATTCCAACCAAATTCTTTAGACACTTTCCGAGGACTGCTTGTCTGGGTTCCTAAACCAAATCAATGTTACGTTAGTTTCAGTAAGATATCGAATCAATGTTAATATTTTCTTACAGTGAAAACATAATTCTGACAGATACTATACTCTCCTCACACTTCTGGTGCTTCTTTTCTGACTAATACAGAACTGAAGAATGTGAACTACAGTAAACAGGAAGACAGCTGTGATAGTGGTGTGTGTTTTAGTGATAAGTTGTTCTTGGACATTTACATGCTACAACGCAGCTGAATCACATTGAAACGTAAAGTAGGTGGGAGTTTCAAGACTAGAAGACAGTATAAACATTTTCACTCTTTGAAGGTTGCAATGAACAATACAAATTCTTATTGAAAATAGTATGAAAACTGATATTTTAGGGTATGTACAGTGATATGATATAACTTCCTATGTATACATACACATAAACCATCAGTTATAAATATAACTAGAAAAATAAAACTGAATATAACACATGGCAACTGATAATGTACTTAATATTTAAAATTAATTTATAAATAAAATCAGGTATAATAACTTTATATCAAACACAAAATATCTAAATAAAAATGTTGTTGAATAACTTGTTGAAAAAATATGTCGAGGAATAAATATTTTTGCAATGTAACATTATACAACATGAAATTATATTGTGTGTGTGTTATTATAACATTATATAACATTAAATTATATTGTGTGTGTGTTTCACAACATTAAATTATATTGTGTGTTTTATTACAACATTAAATTATATTGTGTGTTTTATTACAACATTAAATTATATTGTGTGTTTGTGTTATTTTGTAATAAAGCCATATCGAGCTATCTAACATATTCACTGAGGACAATGAAAACCCTGATTTTATCGTTGTAATTCTGTAGTAAAGTGCTGTACCACCCTGAGTTTCCAAGAATTTCCAAGTATGTCAGAGTTTTTAAATATTTTAATCTAACCTAGACTGTGCTAACGTATCTACTTAAATAGATGTTACAAACTTGGGACTTCCTAATAGAGCCACAAGTCTTTTCATGTGTTATTACTGATATAGTCACCAATATGGTTGCCTTTAAACTTTACTCATCTTGGCTCATTTATTGTAGACGATATTTAAGTCACGGTGTGAGGATGCTTTCTCGGTAAACACAGATGAATTCCTTTTAGATGGACCAAAATTATCAAGAGGTTTTCAGAGATGTCACAGAAAATTAAAGTATATCTAAGGGTAAAATGTAGTACTACTTAGTTACACAGTTTATCACATCACTCTAAATAACAAAACATCACTGGAGAGCACAAGTTCCACAAAATATACTTTGAACTTTAAATATGAACAATTAATGTGGACTTAAATCGAGAGGTGAAAATGTAAAAACATGTACAAATTACACGGTTAGCAATTAAGTAATAAAGATATCTCATGAGGAAAACATCAGTACTTATTAAAAACTAGATTTATTTTAATATGTTAAATATCATGAGATCAGTTAAAATAAACTATGAAGTTTAAAACATATTATATTCAATTTTTACAGACTTATCACTGAGAAAGAGAATATGTTTTGGAATAAATTATCTATCACAAGTGTCCATCATGTCTTAGTTGTGTACAGTTTCAAAAATTAATGTTTTCATTCTTTATTGTACAATAAATTACTTGATTAAATATCTCTATAAATGATTCCTTTTTAGTGAATATTTGTTAGCGCTCGTAAAAAGTTTATCATACCATATTTTACTTCGTCTTTCATTATATTTTAATTTTTTATATAATTTTCTTTTATTCTTACCTATCAATTTAACTTGTAATGAGACTTATCTAATATTTATACAATAAACAATATTTAACAGTTTTACAGACATTTCAGTTTGAATAGTTTGATCTAAAACAGCTTCGTTTTTTTTTAAAGAATTTCCAACCCATAAATGAGACATCAAGACTGACATTCTAATAAACATTTGGCCTGGTTTTTGAATAAATTTGGTATTAACTGAAATGTCATATTTTGTTACTAGTTTTTGCCAAATGTTGGTTATATTTCTGCTAATATCGGGAATATATGATATGCAACAGTATATGGTTTCATGATTTTTTGATTTGTGAGGTGTATTTACTTTTGTTGGTTAATTTTGCTTTATGTTTAGGTGTGTGCGTATAATATTTAACTACGGTTTGTGGAGGAAACTTGTTGATGAAGTATTGTTTTATTTTGTCTAATTCATTATTAATTTTATCTGGTGAGCATATTTGGTTTCTTAGTGTGTTGAGTTTTTGTTTTGTTTTATGTGCTGAGTTCCAAGGAATGTATAGTCCAGTATGGGTGATTTTTCGGTGGATTTCTGTTTTAAATTGCATGTCAGTTCTTGTAATTTTGAGGTTAAAAATGATATTTGATTGCTTTCTTTCTATTCACATGTGAAGTTAATGTTGGGATATATAGAGTTAATGTGATTGAAAAAATTAAGTGTGTGTTGTGTGGATGTGAATCTCGCAATTGTGTCATCAACATATCTGTACCAGTTTAGTGGCGGATGTAATGCTGTGTTCATTGTTTGTGTTTCAACTTGCATCATACAAATATTGGCTAGAACTGGTGATACTGAGTTGCCCATGCTTAGGCGATTTGTTTGTATATAGTTGTGGTTGTTGAACATGAAGTTTGTCTTCATTGTGGTGAATTCTATGAGGGTTGCTGGGAATGTCTATTGATGAGTTAGGGTCTCAAATACAGAGTTCTAAGACTATCATACAGGCTTCAGCAGTTGGGACTTCTGTAAAGAGGGAAATAACATTGAAACTGGCCATTAAGGCTTTATGATTAAGTTAAGATTAGACTTGAAATTAAAAGAGTCTTTGATGAATGAGTTGGCTGATGTTACATATTTGGAGAATGCCCATGCTTTGTATTTACCAAGATTGTAATTAAACAATTCATATGTGGATGTTATTGGTCATAATGGATGATCTGGTTTAAGAGGTTTGGGGATGCCGAATATTTGTGGTGTGCGTGAGTCGGTCTTGCATAGGTAGGAATAAAGTTTTTGAAACTGTGTTGGCTTTTTCATTTTTAGTAGTATTTTGTTCAGTTGCATTTCATGTGTCTTTGTTGGATTTGTGTGTATTGGTTTTAATTTGTTTGTGTCTGATAGGATGTTCTTTATTTTTTGATGTATTAATTCATGTTCATTATGACTATAACATTTCCTTTATCTGCTTTTAAAATTTTTATGTTTTTTGTCGTGTTTTAGGTTTTAATGGAATTAATGTCTCTTTTGTAAGATTGTTTTAGCTTTCTGTTGTGAAATTATGTTGATGATTTTGTGAGAAAATTATTTGAAAAAATCTTTTAAAATGTTGTTTTTAGGTGTTTCTGGAAAATATAAATTTTTAATTTTTTGGGGAAGTTTGGCTGTTGAAAGTCAATAAAATTGTCACAGTTGTCTTTCTGTTGGTTGTTTTCTGTGGAAAGTGTCAGAAGTTTTCTGGCTAGGTCTTCTAAACATGTTTTAATTTCTAATGTTGGACCTTAGAACCAACCTAGAAAATAGTTTTTGGCAAAACTAGTCGCAAAATATGACATTCCAGTTAATACCAAATTTATTCAAAAACCAAGCACAAATCTAAGTTCTATATTATGTAAAAACTACAATGACAAACACCACACCAATATTATTTATAAAATACAATGTGATAACTGCCATGACTTCTATATTGGAGAAACAAGTAGAGAAATGGAAACCACATTCAAAGAACACAAATAGTCACCTTCACACGTTTTCGAACACTGTAATTCAATCTTTGGCTTTCCTTCCATCCAACAGTTCCTCAACTGCAGAAGTAAAACCCTGGAATTTATTGTTCAACAGAACAGAATTATTATGATCAATTTCCTAACTTTTAAGTCAAATAGTGTTCTTTCTGCCATCCTGAATGTCAATGTTAACTGATATATCTTTTCCATGTAAATGTTTAAGCTCCTCCTGAAATCTTACTGTCATTCTCCACAGTCCACACTTTACCTGCCTCTTCTTTAATGAGGATACTCTCCAATTACAAATTCTACACACAAATTGCACATCTTCATTACTAACTTCCTTCAAAATACCTGCCAGTCCAAAGCTCCCAAATGAAATCCCGTCATTGTGCTCGTTACATCTGACAAACTTTGAACCCTTGTCTCCAAGTCTTAACCGTTGTATTGATACTTGCAGCCTTACAGTTATGAATACTAATTACCATAATCTTTTGCTAACAGCTACTATTGAGCTTAACATTTAAGAATCAATTACATTATTTTTATCTCTACTCCTTCTTCACAATAACGTAATGAAGTTTAGCTGTATAGAACTTTATAAATTAGTATAACTGACAACATACGTGAGGTTAATAACAAAATATTTTTAGTCTGATTTATAATCTACCTATTTTTATAAGCTGGATCAAAACTAGCGATCTCACTTGAAGTAATAAAGTTAATTCTTAAAACACCAAAAGATATTAAAACTTTTAGAATAGGCTCGTTACAGTTAATCAAGTTCACTAATTTTTGCTGTAATAATAAAACACGAAGAGAAAAACAGTTTTAGTAAGCTATATTTTAGATTATATTTACTTAATAAAAATATATTTATTCTGTTCTACGATTTATCACAAGCTTATCTTTAACGAAGCCTGAAGTACCGTTACAATGTTAAGCCTATTTAAAAATTAAACCTTGTTGTAAAATCTACACATTTGAAATTTTAAGTTTAAATTGTGACCATCTTTCTTTCATTTACAAATCAGACTATATCTAGTTGTTATTTAACCCAAATGACTTCGAATTTTAATATCAAGATTATATAACTCACAAATTTATAAGAGCGACCACTCTTACCCTGCATCTCACAACTTAGATTTGATAATCAGCGTTAACATATAAAATATACATATATATTTGATAGCATTTAAACGACAAAAAGCAACCTGAGCGTTGAGAGAATTTTTGTTCAATCGGAAATTGGGAATGAACAGATTTAAATAATAACAAATGCAATGAAATGTACAAAATAACATTTGATACACACGTGTTAGAAAAACTACTGTGAAGAAAGGCTCAAATATAACAATAAACCATTAATATAATGATAAATATGAAATATTATTACTTCATCAGCTTTTATGTCCTTTCCAACAATATAGTAAGCTACTTTAGAAATACTCAACAATACACACCGTCTCTTAGGAACCAAACTATCACTGCACAAGTTTCGAAGTTTTTGTGAAAAAAAACAACTGCGGCGTATATTTCAAAATATTAATTTTACTAAAAGTAATTACAAAGGCTCTTTGGAAGATCTGAGTTGACATAATAATGATGTCTATTCTGGAGTGTTTAACTCATGTATTTCTGTTGCTTCTAATATGCTGTTGGAGGAATATCTTAATCCTGGCTCTCTTTAGGTTTTTGATGGTAGCATCAATAATGGCTTCTATATGCTACTTAATTAAAGTAATGACGGCTTCCTGTAAATGTAAAACCACGGAAGATATGAAAGACGCTTTAAAGTATATGTCTAAAGAAATCTGTACGGATATCTTGATATATCTGATTATAGTTGTGGTAACTGTCCCATGGCGATTACATTACGTATCCATGATGAATATCGCAAGATACCTGATTGACGTAGTTGTGGTGGTTCTCCTGTTTAATTATTTTAGCCATGACAAATGTACTAATCTGTTTAATTATTTTAGCCATGACAAATGTACTAAAACATTCAAATAATGTCTTTTGGGTGGTTATCCTAAGTTGTTTCGTTAATATCATCCTGATGGTTCTCGGCAGATGTTTGACAAACATTATCATGATAGCGGTATTAATATGTTTAACTTCACTAATCATATTAATTGTTTTGATGCGTGAAACTAAAATGATAATGATAGATATCGAGAGATACTTAACTGAAAAGGTGATGATCAGTATCTTAGAGAAACTGATTAAAGTAATAATAATGACTACACTCCAATTTATAATCAAAGAAAACATGATAGCTGTCCAATATATCTTAGTTTACGTATTAATTAAGGTTATAACTTTTTCTATTTAATACAGTTATGGTGATTAGTGATGTCGATAAAAACCCACGTGTAGAGAAATATATATGCAAAAACGTTTCTTTTGGGTTGAGAAAATATTTTACATGGAAGAGCGACCTACGTCAGGTTCACAAAGAAAGAGGTAACTGAACGGTAATTTATTTATATAAATAAAATTATATATTCAAACATCTAACACCGCCCTCTACATTCCGACACTCAGTTACACAATCCCTTCCAAACATGTGGTCAGCTTCCGGTCAGTTACCTCTTTCTTTGTGAACCTGACGTAGTTCGCTATTTCATGTAAAATATTTTCTCAACCCAAACGATCCATTTTTGCATATATAGTTATGATGATTGTTATGAGAAAAAAAAAAATCGTGTATAGAAAAGATAAATTGTTTGATAATTATCAAAATTGTTGTAATGTAATAAGTCAAGTAACTAGTATATGGGAGTGACATATGAAGAAAACTTTAGCGTTTAGTAAGCATAAAAGATATCACACACGGTAAAGAACAACATGGAAAAGAAATCCAAAGAGCTATTGAAGTAAGTGTAAAATCTTCCAAATAAACAATTTATTCATGTCTTATCTGAATGAGGTTAAACGTTTTATAAACTTAAGAAACACCGAGATAAATTAATTCAGTCAGTATTTATTAGACGATTAGGTGTGGCAGCATTATTTTAGCTAATTGTCTAATTACCTGATTGATAGTTGTACAAAAATATTTGTTCATGTTGATTACTGATAAAGAAAAGAAGTGAGTGAGTACAAGTGAATTTGTAACAAAATATTACATAACAACTATGCATTTCAAAAAATATATAAATAATTTAATTATGGGTTCAAAGCCAGGGTGTTTTTAAAGTAATTATGACAATAAAAGTACTTTTTGTGTTTATTTCTTTTGTATGCAGTAAGATTTGTACAGCTTCTTTGAAGGGAAGAGAAAAATCTGAAGGAAGATTATGTGTTTAAGTACAAATTATTCAAAAAATAGTCAATGAACTCCTGATGCATGGAGGATGTTGGATGAGCGGTTAAGCTTATGATGACAGTAATATTTAGCTGAGTTAAAAAAACTACAGCACATAACCACGATTTTGTGTTATCTAAAAAGGAGAAAACTGACAGAACCAGAATGTGTAATATTTATAATGAAGATTACACTGAAACAGGAGAAAATAACCAGTATAGTGATTATTTTTATCACAGTTATTAGGGTGATAACCGTGATTTACTTTAACCATTGACTTGTGAAATACTCTCAATCACTGTAAAGCACTTGGCAAAATACCAAATGACAATTACTGTATCTTTGGGTTTAATAGTTTAGAAACAAAATTTATGGTATATTGATAATGATACAAAATACAGTTAAATTTGAACTCAACATCAAAGTAAACTATCATTAACTGATTACTACTTGGTCCTAGTTATTTAAGAGATTGTGATACAAGTAAAATAGTTTTGTTGTAGAGATTGGCTTTAATTTTAAGAAAGGAGGTTTTAGGGTTGTTTAAGAGTTTTTCTGGTTTATATGAATTTTACTTCAAAGGTTATCATTGTTTCTTTGTGTTAGTTTCTTATCAAAACACCTTGGATGTGATAAAATGAAATCAAAATTGGCAACTAAAGTGTTAGCTGCACTTAAAGCGTTGATAAGAATTTTACAGCAAATATCCATTCACTGGTTAACCAGTTTCTGTTCAGTTTAGAGTATTATGATGAGTAAAACCATATACCTAGTCCTTCAGTATTACTACAGTAACAACAGAATGTTTATACCTAGTCCTCCAGTATTACTACAGTAACAACAGAATGTTTATACCTAGTCCTCCAGTGATGCTACAGTGACAACAGAATGTTTATACCTAGTCCTCCAGTGATGCTACAGTGACAACAGAATGTTTATACCTAGTCCTCCAGTGATGCTACAGTAACAACAACAGAATGTTTATACCTAGTCCTTCAGTATTGCTACAGTAACAACAGAATGTTTATACCTAGTCCTCCAGTGATGCTACAATAACAACAGAACATATACCTAGTCCTTCAGTGATACTACAGTAACAACAGAATGTTTATACCTAGTCCTCCAGTGATTACAATAACAACATAACATATATACCTAGTCCTTCAGTGTTACTACAGTAACAACAGAATGTTTATACCTAGTCCTCCAGTGATGCTACAATAACAACATAACATATATACCTAGTCCTTCAGTATTACTACAGTAACAACAGAATGTTTATACCTAGTCCTCCAGTGATGCTACAATAACAACATAACATATATACTTAGTCCTTCAGTGTTACTACAGTAACAACAGAATGTTTATACCTAGTCCTCCAGTGCTGCTACAATAACAACATAACATATATACCTAGTCCTTCAGTATTACTACAGTAACAACAGAATGTTTATACCTAGTCCTCCAGTGCTGCTGCAATAACAACATAACATATACTTAGTCCTTCAGTGTTACTACTATAACAACAGAATGCATGTACCTAATCCTTCAGTGTTAGTACAATAACAACATAGTGTATATACCTAATCCTTCAGTGTTAGTACAATAACAACATAGTGTATATACCTAATCCTTCAATGTTACTACAACAACAACATAGTGTATGTACCTAATTCTTCAGTACTACTGTGGTAAAAACGTAATGTATGTACCTAGTCCTTCAATGGTACCACAGAGTATTACATATACACACATATCTAAACTTTCAGTGGCACTAAAATAATAACAGAATGTATATGCCTATTTCACCAGTGGTATGAAAATAATAGGAATTTCCTCAAAACTCTTTTACAGAACATTTGGGCTACCTTTAAAACAGACTTATTTTTTCACAGCCTTCCTTTTCCAAAGTTAAAATTGATAATCAACAGAAGGGGATTTTTCACGTTCATTAGAAAAAGTCAAAATTTTCCTATTTGTTCATATTATTATTTCACAAGTCTATCGCAAAATGAACTGTTTGTTTTGCACTAAAACTGAAACAGACAACCATACCGAACGCTGTGAATGTCCATGACCTATCTAAAAGTTGATTATTTTTCATTGAAAGTTGATCTCCGTGGTTACAACTGGATAATAGATGTGATGTTGTTCTGAGGGGTTGCATGTGTACATGATGCGTGTTTACACCAAACCTGAGAAACAAAGAACTTTGGGTCAGTACATAATTACAAGACACAAAGCTTTATTTAAAACACTGTTTTAGTTGTATTTGAAAAGGCTGCTTCTTTTCTGGTAGAGTTTTATTATGTGTTCACTGAGGGTTGTGTCTTACTCTAGACATATTTAACTATTACTGTGCATTAGAAAAAGCCAATGTATAAATAATTAAAAAGCATAATTTAAACTTTATAAATACGGATATAAATACAAATATGAATATAAATATAAATATGGATTAACTGCAGCTGTTTAGTTGCTGGTGTAATTATCAGTAATGGATTAACTGTTGCTGTTAAGTTGTTGGTGTAGCTACCAGAAATATCCAAAACTTTCTCTTATCCCTTGCTAAACATTTTCTGATTTATTATAGAAACAACTTGGAAGACTGTTTCTGTTTCCTTTAGTGATAGAAACTACATGTCTCATGAAAGGAATTTCAAGCCAGTGTTTTTTGTTGACAATCTTGATCTTGTAATAGAAAAGAAACAATTCAACAGACTGTATTGTGGAGAACAACTCAGGGTAATGGATATATGTTTCAGGTAAATCTGTATGTTAGAAACAGGAATCAGCTTTAAAGGAGCATCGTAAATATGCTGTTTTATTATACCAAATATGAGCATGTTTTTTACTGTAAGTTACATAAGTAAGTGTCTTACATTATTCCCATGTAGATGTCTTTATTTATTCATACATGTACTTGTCTCGTGTTTCTTACCTTATTGATTTATACTTCTCTCGTTACAAGAATTTGTTTAATGTATCTTACTTCATTCATATGTACGTGTTCAATGTCTCTTACTTCATTCACATGTAGGTGTCTACTGTTTCTTACTTTATTCGTGTACATGTGTGTATTCTTTGTTTACATGTACTTTTTAATATTTCTTACTTCATCGAAATGCACTTGTCTACTTATTCATGTACATTTGTCTACTGTTTTAATTTTATTTATGCATATTTGTCTACTCTCTTTATTTCAATACACGTGATCAATGTTTCTCATTTTATTCAAATTTAAATGTCTACTGTTTCTTACTTTATTTATATACATGTCTACTCTCTTTGTTTATATGTATGCATTCAATGTCTCCTACTTTATTGACATCTGGATGTCTTTATTTACCTTTAGGTTCTACTGTCTTTAATTACATCTATCTACTCTGTTTAAAACTGGTACATATTAACTCGTACCTAATGTAAATGTGAATTTTTTAGTATTAATAACATTCATACTATAAAATAATTAATTTACTCATAATAAAATTAAAATACAGTATTTTTTATTGTAATATATGATGTTTTTGTCACAGCCTTTAAAATGGGATAAGGATCTCAAGTGTCGATATTTCAGTGGTCATCATCCGTATCTGCTAATACAACCAATTAAGTTAGAGGAAAAGAGCCACAAACCTTATATTGTTCAACTCCACGATGCCATAAGTGACCAAGAAATCCAAAGACTAAAGAACATTAGTCAACTTACAGTAAGAATTGTAAGATTTGTGCAATATAAATCTTTCATTCAGTAGTACACCTGAGATCTGTACACAATCAATCTTTTCTTCAATAGTAAACCTGAGATCTGTACACAATCAATCTTTTCTTCAATAGTAAACCTGAGATCTGTACACAATCAATCTTTTCTTCAATAGTAAACCTGAGATCTGTACACAATCAATCTTTTCTTCAATAGTAAACCTGAAATCTGTACACAATCAATCTTTTCTTCAATAGTACACCTGAGATCTGTACACAATCAATCTTTTCTTCAATAGTAAACCTGAGATCTGTGCACCATCAATCTTTTCTTCAATAGTAAACCTGAAATCTGTACACAATCAATCTTTTCTTCAATAGTACATCTGAGATCTGTACACAATCAATCTTTTCTTCAATAGTAAACCTGAGATCTGTGCACCATCAATCTTTCCTTCAATAGTAAACCTAAGATGTGTACACTATCAGTAATTCCAGCCATTTAGTTTTGTAATTTCAATACTACCAGTCTTTCCTCCTTGTGTAATATTGTGATCTGAACATTATCATTCTTTCCTTACAGCTTCATAGGCCTTCTCACTATGGTATCAGTGGTGAATTTGAAGCTTCTCTTATGCGAACAAGTGCAAGGTGTGTATTCAAGATATAAGTGAGTATGTCGACAGTGGATGAATATTTAACAACTAGAGGTTTATCACCTCGTTTAATGGTTATTGATTGAATGGTCTATGTATTAGTGTAACAATTTGAAGAGATGGACTTCTTTATTTTGTATTATGAAGGACTAATCCATTGTTGTTGTACTGGGAGGGATTTATCTGTTGTTTTAAGATTAACTTTTTTATTGTTGCTGTATAATGAGAGAAAACTCTACTGTCATTGTACTGTGATATACTACTCCACTGTTGTTGTTGTGTGATGGATAATATAATGTATTGTAAGGAACTTCTCTCTGTGTTTTGTGTTGTAAAGTAATACTTTAAAAGACCTACTGTTATTCTAACATGTACATATCTAAAAGTTACGTCTTGTAAGACAGTTTGGTCGCTTGGATGGCAAAGAAAATCATAAATGTTTACTAGATTTGTTGCCACAGTATTTCTCAGCAAAACATATTAATAGTAAAGTAGGTGAACAGAGATATTATGAAGACCAAGTAATTAATCAGATAATTAGAGGGAAGTTTCTTTTGGTGATGAAATAAATTTACTATATTTGTTTCACAAGAATATTTTTCTGTACCTTCTAGCTCTTGGTTGACGAAAGAAAATGATCCAGTTATTGTGAAATTGGACCATCGAGTTGCAATGATTACAGGGTTGGCTACAAAGTACAGTAACGAAGAAGCTGAAGCTTACCAGGTGGAATATATTGTTGATTAATAAATGAGATTTAGAATACTGTACATGACCAGATAGGATACACTGTTGATTAATGAACAAGATTAAAAATACTGTAGTTTACCAGGTAGGATACACTATTGAATAATAAACAAAATTAAAAATATTATAGTTTACCAGGTAGGATACACTGTTGATTAATAAACAAAATTAAAAATATTATAGTTTACCAGGTAGGATACACTGTTGATTAATAAACAAAATTAAAAATATTGTAGTTTACCAGGTAGGATATATTGTTGATTAATGAACAAGATTAAAAATACTGTAGTTTACCAGGTAGGATACACTATTGAATAATGAACAAAATTAAAAATATTGTAGTTTACCAGGTAGGATACACTGTTGATTAATAAACAAAATTAAAAATATTGTAGTTTACCAGGTAGGATACACTGTTGATTAATAAACAAAATTAAAAATATTGTAGTTTACCAGGTAGGATACACTGTTGATTAATGAACGAGATTAAAAATATTGTAGTTTACCAGGTAGGATACACTATTGAATAATGAACAAAATTAAAAATATTGTAACAGGTAGGATACACTGTTGATTAATGAACAAGTTTAAAAATATTGTAGTTTACCAGGTAGGATACACTGTTGATTAATAAACAAAATTAAAAATATTGTAGTTTATCAGGTAGGATACACTGTTGATTAATGAACGAGATTAAAAATATTGTAGTTTATCAGGTAGAATATATTGTTGATTAATGAACAAGTTTAAAAATATTGTAGTTTACCAGGTAGGATAATCTATATGGTTGATGAATTAACCAGATTAAAAAAAATCATAGCTTATCAGGTATGATGTACTTTTGTTTATTTATCAAGGTTTAGAATATTGTACCTTACCTGGTAGGATATATTGTCCATTAAATGACAAGAGTCAGCATAGTGTAGGTTACCTCATGCCATATATTTTTGATTAATCAATTAAATTCAGAATACTTTTTCTCTTTAGATGGGCTAGCCTGTTGATTAATTAATGAGATTCATAATAATATAGCTGGTAAATAAGGTAATATACTGTCTACAATTCATGATATTTAGAATACTGTAGCTCACCCTATTTAGTATTTACTGATGAATTCATGGCATTCAGAATATCAGTATGGGATAATATTATTTTTAATTAATTTAGGAGGATCAAAATGCTGTAGCTTACCAGGGAAAAAAAGAATAAAAATCTTATAACCCGAACACTTTCGAAAGGTGTACTTTTCTTTTTGAGGGGCACACTGGGAATGGAATTACTAGATACTTTTTGATTAATTGTCGAGATTCAGAATACTGTAGCTTGGAAATATTTTTGTTTTTCTTCTGAATTTTGTGCAAAGCTACATTAGAGCTATCTGTGTTTGTCATTCCTAATTTAGCAGTGTAATAAGATGCTATTCGAGAAAAATATTCATAAGAGATGAAAAAGTGATTTGTAGAAATTCAAAATCAGATTAGTTCATACATTTCTCAGAAATAAGTGCATTAGTAAGTCTACAAATCTACGCTGCTAAAATACAGGATTTGATTTCCCGCAATTTACAAAGCAGATAGTCCAAAGTAACTTTGCCTGAAGTCAAACAAACAATTAAAAACTAATTTATTGTATTACTTGTTACATAGAAACAATGCTATTAACTTCTGTATAAAACACGATTTGCTGAGAAATATCCAAACATTGTTATGAGTTCTGTAGTTTATAATTACATCTTTTTACTATAAGATGTAGGTTATGGAAGGAAATATGGACATATATATTGTTTTACTTCAAAGTTTCAAGGATTTGAATACCGGGCTGGAGACCGGATAGCAACGTGGATGTTCTATGTAAGTTAATAATTTTAAATATTTGTTAATTACTTAACACAAACTACAGAACTAAACCTATCATGGCCTAATTTGATTTAAATATTCCAACTAGTCTTTCTGTCTGTTTATAAAGATATAATGTCTGTTTAAAGTTTAGAGAAACAACAACATTTTGTTGTTTTATCTTAACGTCAAAGCAGCTTTCAGGTATGATAGAAAGATTTTTGTGAGGGAAAAACAGAAGAATATTTCTTCATATTCTTTCCGTTAAGTAGCTGATGTCTAATATATTTTTAAAATGACTCTTTATTCAGTTACATTTTTTTCATTTTGTAGGCCTAACAAACGAAATATTTTTATAAATGTTCTATGAAATATTGAGTAACTATTCCATTTCTAACAAACAAAATACTTTCTTTTCTTAACAAAGCTAATATTTTTTTTTAACATATCAGTGAACTATTCATAAATATCTCATAAGTTTTAAGGCCTAACAACAACAGTACTGCTGTAAAAATCACCATTTGTGGGCTAGAAAGACTAATACTTTTTTGTAGTTTTCATTACGAAAACAGTGCGATGAGTTTGTTTTTGAATTTTGCGCAAAGCTACTCAAGGGCCATCTGAGTTAGCCGTTCCTAATTTTGCAGTGTAAAACTAGAGTCATCACCACCCACCGCCAACTCTTGGGCTACTCTTTTATCGATGATTAGTGGGATTGATCGTAACTTTATAACGCTCCTACAGTGAGGGGGATGCGAACCCTCGACCCTCACATTATGAGTCGCACGGCTTAACCCACCTGGCCCTGCCGGGGCAGATAAATTACGCTAATAGTACATTTTAATTTCAGCTATCTGATGTCGGGGCTGGTGGAGCCACTACTTTTACTTATGCCAGAACTGTGGTTTGGCCAAAGAAGGTAAAGTTACATTTATTTTACGTTTATTAATGTCATTCTTGTATTATTATCATAACAAAAACCTCAATATTATGAACAGTTTAAATACAATTGGATGTGTGATGAAGTAACCAAACTGAAAAGTTCAGAAAATTCAAAGACAAAAATACTTTTAAAAAACACTACCTATACTAACTTTTAAGAAACACTACCTATACTATTTCCAGGGATCTGCTGCATTCTGGTGGAATTTAAAAAGAAATGGGGAAGGAGACGAGATGACCCGTCACAGGGCGTGTCCAGTGCTGCACGGATCTAAGTGGGGTAAGTGTTAACTGACCTAATTTTATGTCCGTTTTCGTAACAAAATAGTGATCAGATTGAACTAAAAAAATGACTCAAACATGTCAGATGGTTATCAACTCCATTGTATATAATATGTTTTTGAACAGAATTCTAAATAGATTAGCAAGTCTAACTATTGAGACCTATGAAGAGAGAATAAAGTATGTGTAATTAATAACCATGGAAAACATGGCCGACTAAACGACAGCACAATTTTAGAATTTCTGATTTCAGACAAACGTTTCTAATTTTCTTCATTTTTTGTACATTAGGAAATACATTAATCAACACTTGATTCCAGCTATAAGCGTGTACATCTATAGTGAGTGTGAACAGTACAAGTCAAAACACAGATCATTGTACACTATTGCACAAGTACAAATATGTAACACAGATCATTGCACACTGTCAACTGTAATAGTACAAACAAAATTCCCATTCAGGAGGAAACTTCCATGGTCCAGGACTCCAGCTACTGGGAACTAGAAGTGGAAAGGACTCTCAATGCTCCAGTAGAATAGGGGGTAGGGGAATGTGCACTGGGCAGTCTGGATGAATGATACACTGGAGACAGTGCAATGAGTGTGTGAGATTTCCTATATATTTTGAAAAGCAGAAAGATCCTGATTGTAAGAATCATGGATCAGTATAGATGGACAAAAATACCAGTCTGCTTTGCTCATGGAGTCTGTTAGTGATGGTCCTTTATAGGTGAAATAGTGATTAAAACAATTATGTATATACACACACACCACTACACAAGTGCACAGTAGTCTTACAAAAACACACCATCTAACAGTGAGCATTATAGGAGTATACAGATTTAGTGCTGATATAATTATAAGCATACTTGACCAGGCAACATCTATCACCAGGTTGGGCCCTGAAATATAATGTATATCAACAAAATAAAGTAAAAGTTATTAATACATTGTCTTAAGAAAACGATAAATGCCCAAAAACGACATAGCTAGGATGTGCAAATAATGTGTGACAAATGTATTGGGAGTTGTCTGCATACCAGCCTGAATAATCTTCTCTAAAGGACAGTAGTTTCGAGCAGCTAAAGAACCAGTTAAATGACAAATTTGGTGAGAAAAACTTTATGTCAAGAGTGATCTTCCATGAACACATCAGAATATACCAGTTGTATGAGTTAATGAAACCAACCAGTAAGCATAATAGGTGACAGATCACAGGAAACAAAGAAATTCCATTGCAAGACTCATAAAATGAAGCAGTACAAACCACATAACATAGAAGAGAAGAAATTGGACACAGAAGTCAGTCCAGATACGAAGAGGAGAACAGATGGAAAATGAGAGGTAAGGAGATAGGAGAAAAGGTGAAAAAAACCTTCTTGGGCATCCTATGTCTTGGGAAGGTAGGTCTAATCAGGATAGAGGATAACATACAAGGAAAAGTAAAGAAAGTGGAAAACATTAATGCCATAAATACTGGGAAAAATGATGAATGTATGCCAGGAAAAAGAGAAAATAGCTCTTAATGAAAAGATGGTACAAGGAACATATTGCAATGACTTCAAAGGGAGAACTGGATATGGCACAAATGTGAACATTGAGATTCTAATCAAGCAGAAGAAAGGAAGGTGGCAGATGGCTACATGAGATTAAGTCCCTGAATAAAGCAAAAATATCAGATAAATGGCACACATGGAGATGGAGTTTGGTGATGTTGGTATGAAATACCTCCTAGAGCAGTTTCTGGAGGAGCACTCAGGACAGAGGGAAGGGCAGAGGCTGTTGCTCCAATAAGAGACAAAGCAGAAGGAAACATGTCCATGCTAGCTAATATGATGCAACCAGCAGAATATAACAAGGAGTGGTCAGGATAAGAGAAATAACTTTGGAGAGAATTCTGGTCATAAGGTAGGCACATAGGTGAAGACCTCTCCAATAGTGACTGAAAGCATCCTCCCCAGAGTTATAAGGTGAGGGACTAGAAATCAAAAAGAAAGAAGTGAGTGGTGAATGTATATATATATATATATACACACACACACACACACACACATATTTATAGAGCGAGACAGTACTCTCAGTTGAGAACACAGCTACAGAAATACCTGAGGATGAAGAGACCACCACTCTGAGAGAAAAACCTGGTCAGAATGGGATAAATAGCTAGACACAGGTTTCATAATTTTGGGAATATGAAACACTAGAACTTTCATGTCATAGTAGTTGGTTTAGTACAAGATATCCCCAGCCTGAAAACACAGAGATCTGGACATGGTTCCCTCTTACTTAGCTCATGACAGTGGAATTGTCAGACTGAATCATGAAAACAAACCCCAAAAACCCAAAAAAGACAACACAAAAGTAAAAACCTAAACTGAATAACATGAGAATAAAAAAGTACCTGCTCAACAATGACATGTTTGAACTCACATCTACTGTACAATTAGATGTGAATAGCAGTAAAGAAAGAGGAACTTTCAAAGTAAGTAACATAAACACTGAAAATAAGTAAAAATAACAAACTGCCACACCCAAAAAATTAACCAAAGAGACATATATCCAAACAGTAATGATTATGCAAATCAGTACAATATTTGTTTAGAACAGGTGAAACTGTTTATTTTAAAATACCTGTTATAAGCTTTCAAAGATGTCATTCATATTCACAGTCCCTCTATAGAATTGAAAGCTTCTACTTCTGTTAATTAACTTGTTACAAGACTTTAAAATTACACCCTCACCTTAGTAGTCCTTCTGAAGTAATTAATACTGCTTTTCCTTGTATTCACTGACCTGTCATAGGCTTCCATAACTATCACCCATCTACACAATCCCTCTGCAGCAGTGAAAGCTGTTTTTATTTTCTCTGGGTCAAAGTCAGCATTTGAAGTGTACTTATCTCTAATAGCTTTGATTGATTTAGCAGAGATGTTGTCCAATAAAGTAAAACATAATTTTTACTAGCAATATAGAAACTACTACTTTTTAACAGGCAAAACAATATGGCTAATATAGCCTACCATCTCTGTTACCATTATAATACAAATGATAAACCAAAATGCTTTCTGTACACTAATAACAATATACCTACAAACATTGTTTTAAAGTTTAAAACACCACAGGTATAAAAATTATTACTCATACACAAGATCACACAACCAGTACAAAAACTATCTGAACTGACAAATGAACCAAAACAGCTGCAGAAATATTTCAGTAACCAAACTCAATTTTTATATAAATCATAAGAACAAATTCTTATAATAATACATATTTTTTTTATTTTTCAAAATGTATTAAACCCTATATTAAATTATTTATGGAATATCCTATATGCCATAACCAGTGAACAAAATAAACATAAGTGAAAAATAAATTAAATCTAATCAGTGTTGCATCAGTACTGAATCAGATTATTTCTGAGTTTGTTTGTTTTTCCAGCACAAACCCACATGCTGTGTCTATGGAAATAAAACCCTGGACTTTAACATTGTAAGTAATAAATTCAACTAAACATATATAATTATCTCATGGAAAAATACTGATAAACTGCTTTTAACCTCTTCTGTGAATCTAAGTTCAATTAAAGTCAATAAATTACATGGCGTTAAATTGAATTTGGTAGTAAACATACATTTTGCAAAATTGTGGAGATTGCTGAGTTGTAATAAAGCATCAAGTGATCAGGTTACAAATATAGAAAAAACTTTTTAAAAAATGAAGTACATGTAAAAATGGCTAAAACTAATCTTTAAAAACAATGAAAACAAAATAGTAGTGATGGCATATTCCTCCATGACAGCATAGGGAAGAATTAATGTACAGCAATATCCTACAGTACTGAAACTCTTGCTTATATGTGTGATTCTGGAAAAACTTTTTATTATGTGATCTGCATTACACTACCAGTTTTTTTATTTGGAGGGTATTTTAGAATGGTCATTTGGGCTTTAGGCCTGTCAGTTGCTAACATCATTAAGGCTATCAATATGGATGAAGTTATCAGCACTTGATCAGTTGTTGTGTGGCTGTGTAGCCTAGAAAGGGCACTGTTGTACATAATTTAAAGTTCTAATGACCTGTTGAGCTAACTCTTCCTGGCCACTATCCATTTCCCTGTTATATATATCATTTAGTAAATTTTATGGATACACTTATTTGACTACTTATCCAAATTAGCACAAACAACAAATTAGTGTAAGTCATAATAAAAATATAAATTAGTTTAGATTACCCACATGGGTAGGATTATTGTTTCTACTTTCAAAATATCATTTGGTTTGATATTTTTCACACAATAAAATTTTGCCAAACCTATAATTTTTCAAAACTTTTTTTGTATACAGTCTGAATTGGTCCCTTTCAGGACAAAGTTTCAGACAATAAACTGCTATTTCTAGAAAAATTTACGAAAATGTTTCATTTAATACTATTTCTGAAGGTCTGGATTAACTTATAGGCTACAAAGATCAACAAACACATACTGCTTACAAAAGGTTCCGAGTATTGTTGCATGCGTTCATATTTGGATGTAAAATTCTACAGATATTAGAAATTTCTACAAGACTAAAAAAAAGCATTTGGATCATACATCTCTTAGAATATATATATATATTGCTCTTGGCACATACCACTTCCAGAAGGGTCAGGAATACGATCTGGCTTGATACCTTTGAGGATACAAATTGCTTCCATGACAAGCTTAACCCCTGCAGGAGGACTCTTCATAGTTTTCACAATAGTAATATCCCAAAAAATAAAATAAATTTAAAAGGAATATAAAATATAAGATAAGAGATCGTATTCAACATTACTATGATATGATAAAAATATGTAAAAATAAAAATTACAGAAAATAAGTAGTTTTTGTAAAATAAACAAAATGATACATTAACATATATTAACTTTAATAGCATATAATATTTTTTTAAAAACAAAATGCATGATGTATGAATAATTCTCTATAATTAACAATAATTAAAAGTAAAGAGTACTTAAAATCAAGAGTTCAGATGAAATACATGTATAAAACTGTCAAAATGCAGAATCTGTTGTGTTCATAACATAAATAGAAATACTGACAAATGGTTAGATAATATTAAATCTACATATAATAATATATTAGAACTTAATATGAATGTGTTATGACAAAGTAACTGAATAGGCAAAATATTCAAGAAAGACTTACAGCTGGGGTTAAAGTGTTGAGTGCTGCCAAAGCAGCTTCTAATACTGGCACAGCTTCTGCTAAGTCAGTATCACATTCATTTTTAATGGCCTGAGCAGCTTCAGCCTGCTCATCAACTTTAACAATCCGCTCCACTTCAGCAATTTCTGCTGATTCTTTCGCTACCACAATCATGATCTCATCAACTTGTTGACTAGCAATTACCAGTTGTGGTTGGAGTTCAGTAAGTTCAGTCTGCATTAGAGATACCTTGGCTAGCAGCACGAGCCAGTTTCTCTAGTCCAACCTCGTAACGGTGTTTTTGTTTCATCACAATCCTAAAGCATACATTAGTGCACTAAGACTTTAAATTTATGATACATTATTTGATTTAACTAATTTTTATGTCAACATTTAAAACATCAGATCATATAAAATATTTGGTGTTGCTGAAACTTGTACAAATATATAATCATTACTTACACTATTTCACCTGTTTTTGTCAACTTTTAAGTCGTTATAAAAACCTGTCACATACTAGGATTAATATTAACAATATTTTAATTCCAAAACAAACACAATGAAAAGTCTATGCATTCTATGTATGTTTCTTATAATCAGACAGATGTGCAATAATAACAAGATGGCAAACAACAATTTATAAGCATAATAAAATGATTTATTTTAGAATATACTACAAATTTTGACAGAATACTGGACTCTCCTCTTCAGGTATGATCTCTAGCTAAGCAATATAGGGTTCGTAAATAAGCACAGAAATTAAAACCACATGGATTTAATGTAACAAAAATTATGTCACATGGTGAGAGGATTATAGACAAAGATAAATGCTGGTGAAATGTAAAAGTGGTAAATAAATTTTGCCAAATTTGTTTGTTTTTGAATTTCACGCTAAGCTACACAAGGGCTATCTGTGCTAGCCATCCCTTATTTAGCAGTGTAAGACTAGAGGGAAGGCAGCTAGTCATCACCACCCACTGCCAACTCTTGGGCTACTCTTTTACCAACAAATAGTGGGATTGATTGCCACATTATAATGCCCTCTCGACTGAAAGTGCAAGCATGTTTGATGCAATGGGATTCAAACCTCAGATTATGAGTCAAATGCCTTAACCCACCTGGCCATGCTGGGTCATTTTGCCAAATAAAATTGATGTTGCTCAAACCATTATCAGTGTTTAATGAAAGGGTCTCTTGCCTTTTGGGTTGGTGTAGGAGAAAAATTTTGTCTGAAAGCATTTTGTGTGACCTGATTCAAACTGATGACACATCCAAACACATGTATGGAACTCACTTTTGTGCATGTGATCTTAGTGACTTTGGTCCTTATTTCAAATAAAATTTTTACTGTATATTGGGTTGAGGAATAATTCGTGAGCGTTTTTTCAAGTTAAAAAATATATTCATAAATGAAACGCTTTCGCAAAATATTTCATGTCATTTAGTAGATAATGTTTTGCTCTGATAGATGGTGTGTTTGATTTTCATATGTCTTTAATTTTTGCTTTCATTTTCAGCTCATTAAATGGAATGTCAAGTGGACAAAATCGAGCATTTTCGACACCATCTGCTTTTCGCATTTAATCGAGGTGTTAACGCCGCCGAAGCTGCTCGTGAGATCTGTTCTGTGTATGGCAAAGGAGCAATGCCTGAAAGTACCGCCCGCCGTTGGTTTTCGCGCTTTAAAAATGGTAATTTTGATCTGAAGGACGGGTCACACACTGTGTTTGATGAAGAGCTTCTCCACGTCACACGACTAGAGAATTAGCGGAGCAGATGGATTGTGATCAAAAAACTGTGGTGAACCACCTTCATTCAATGGGCAAGGCTCAGAAACTCGGCGCTTGGGTGCCACACTGTTTGAGCGAAAAGAATAGAAATCAGCGCATCACAATTGCCGCCAGTTTGCTTGCTTGCTCGACATCGCTTAACACATGGTCACAAGGAGCGCTTTCTTTACCGCATCGTCACTGGCGATGAAAAATGGTGCCTGTACATCAATATGAAGCGGCGTGAAGAATGGCTCAGCCCCGACAGAAACGCGACTCCTCGAGCAAAACAAGACCTCCATCCTCGAAAGACTATGTTGTGTGTATGGTGGGACTGGGAAGGCATAATCCATCACGAACTGCTTTGGCGCAACCAAACAGTTAATGCGGATCTCTACGTTAAACAACTGCACCGACTTAACGAAGCAATTCAGCAAAAAAGACCAAATCGACAAAACAGTGTTCTTCTGCAGCACGACAACGCTCGTCCTCACATCGCCAATATGACCAAAGCAGCGATTCAAGAACTTAAATGGGAAGTGTTGCCTCACCCTCCATATTCGCCAGACTTGGCGCCATCAGATTTTCATCTCTTTCGATCGCTTTCGAATGCATTGCGCGGCGTATCGTTCAATAATGACGTGGAATTGAGCGCTTGGTTGGACGAATTCTTTGAGTCAAGACCGAAAGACTTTTATCGCCGAGGCATTGAGAAACTTATTGAACGATGGGAGGAAGTTATCAACAACAATGGAGATTTTATTGTTGACTAATTTCTTGCAATTTCGTTTAAAACAATGCATGCTATATACCAAGGTATTACATGAAATAAAGTATCATAATAAATGTTTTGGGTGTAATGTGATCATGCATTGAAGTATTGTATAGTCTTGCATGTAATGCTTGAATGAAATTATTTAAAAACGCTCACGAATTATTCCTCAACCTAATATTTCTTCTTATGTTTGCATGAAGAACTGTATACGTTTTACTTTTGTTCCTTTAGTACCGGTTATTTCAAATTAGATAGTTAATGTTAAGTGAAGGTTTGAATAGTTTGTATTCAAAGCATTGTATATCAATGTTCAAGTTATTAAATAGATTGGTAATCTCATTAGCAATGTTTGGCACAAAAATAAAATGAAATAACTTTGTTATGCTTTACACCATTGATAGGGGAAAGGTTAGCGTTTCTTATGGTTTTAGAGTTTAATAAAAGCTCTATCTATGATAATGGTATTGAAACCTCTAGATAGTGCTAGATTTCTTAAGTAGTTCCAGTCAATTTGTATGTCTTCATTGTGGATACAAAGTTGTAGAGCATAGTTTGCATAGGCAAAGTAGAAGGATTTTTATGTGACAGATATTGATTAGATCTTATGTGTGATGGTAAAGTAGTAGCACAAGGTTTCCTGTCTAGAGATGGTCACTTTATTGTTTTCTCCTTTCACGTTAATATCCAATAAAAAAGTAAGACCGCTGTTAGATTCTACTTCATGTGTAAAAATGAAGACATTAAATCTTAAGGCATTTTAATGAAATTAGGTGAATTATCTTTCTCATGCCACAATATACTAAAAACACTAAGAGACAGACTTTCTTAATTGTCCAATTTAATGCCACCAGTGTTCTGAAACAAATTTCTCTGAGTATGAATCTTATATAAACACATAATAATGATTGATGATGGACAAAGCTTGTTGAATGTGTGTTACATTTTTCCAGCAAAACATAGAAATACAGAATGAGTAAATAGGAAGATTAAAGTAAATTTATTATGGAAAGCGAGACCTGTCAACACTGCACTAGTTGTACAGATATGAACAAAACATATCACAACAGAAAGCTGCTGTTCACAAGCATATTGACTGTAGCTTCTTCGATCAGTGCCATTTCTGAAGCAGTGAGTGTTTAGTTACAGGTTTCACTGCTACAGCCAGGTAAAGATTGTCAAAGTTAACGATGTTAATCTTAGATAAACGAAAAAAGTTAACTATCTGAAACTAAACCGTATATCTCGCACTACCAATGACCAGCAAATACGCGTGTGTTGAGAATGCTGGTCTCGCACAACGAATATCTTTATAAAGTGGGTATATCCAGCAAAAACTTTCGAAGGTCGTCTTTTTACAAGATGTCACGTGCCACCCCAATTTTCTAACATATGCATAGGTCTAGACAATTGTCTTTTTTATATGCTTATAAAATAAGTAAAGGAATAATAAAGATATTGTATGTCGGCTCAATATACGGTCACATTTTACATGAACAAGCAAAACATACTGTGGAATTAAAAGTAGTTAAAATTTATTTAACTTCTGCATTTCTATCAGAACTTTCCATCAATCTATGGGTTTGTTTATGCACTTGAATTATCTTTACTTGGAAAAGAAAAGGACAATATAAACCTACAATATTTTCAACTCTAACAAGTTTGTTTCGCATAAAATTAAAAAATATTATCAGACGTATAAATACGGATAAGATATTTGTGCACTAGATATCGCGTCCATCTTACATTAAAATTAGAGATAACTTCCACATTAAACTTGTGTGGAGGTTAGGGTAAGCCTTGAGACCACCATAAATGCCGAACTAAATTCAAGGCCGTTATGATGTAATTCGCAATTTGATCTTTAATTAGCTTTGCGAGCACCGTAATAAACCATAGGACGTTCAGCTCTAGGGAACGAGCTGTCAAGGAATAATATACTAAATGTTCATCAGAGGGCTATTGAAACTATGGTAAGGGACGAGTCACATCCATTCAAAGAACAGTAGTTTACAGTGAACACGGTTTTATAGAACACCGTATCTGTAATGGTAACTGTGTGTGCCTACGAACAAATACGTGAACACCATTTATCACAGACGAGGTCATACTTTATATTTTTTTCGCAATTGCAGTATTAAGAACTGACCAAAAGTAAATTGAGTTAAATCGCTCATTCTGTGTAAAATAGAAGTCTCGAACAACAGTTAACCGATTCCATTCGTTACAGAGTCCCAAATAACATGACACAAAGTCATGGACTCGGTGTTTCAGTATACTTTTCAGAATATAAAATATCGAACCGTTAGATTCACTGCTCGATACGCAAATAATTGACTTTACAATTTTTTCTCTTACATAGTAACCGGCAATGTGCAATATCTGAAGACATTCATGTGTTTAATTTAGCTATTAAACAATAAATCAACGTATACCATTAGCGAGAGTTTGTTTGTTTTGGAATTTCGCACAAAGCTACTCGAGGGCTATCTGTGCTAGCCGTCCCTAATTTAGCAGTGCAAGACTAGAGGGAAGGCAGCTAGTCATCACCACCCACCGCCAACTCTTGGGCTACTCTTTTCTCTTACCAACGAATAGTGGGATTGACCGTCACATTATACACCCCCACGGCTGGGAGGGCGAGGATGTTTAGCGCGACGCGAGCGCGAACCCGCGACCCTCGGATTACGAGTCGCACGCCTTACGCGCTTGGCCTATATAGCAAGCTACTTTAGAAATACTCAACAATACACACCGTCTCTTAGGAACCAAACTATCACTACACAAGTTTCGAAGTCTCTGTGAAAAAAACAACTGCGGCGTATATTTCAAAATATAAATTTTACTAAAAGTAATTACAAAGCCTCTTTGGAAGATCTGAGTTAACATAATTATGATGTCTATTCTGGAGTGTTTAACTCATGTATTTCTGTTGCTTCTAATATGCTGTTGGAGGGATATCTTAATACAGGCTCTCTTTAGGTTTTTTGATCGTAGCATCAATAATGGCTTCTATATGCTACTTAATTAAAGTAATGACGGCTTCCTGTAAATGTAAAACCACGGAAGATATGAAAGACGCTTTAAATAACTTTTAAGGTCATCGTGTGAACCTGAGGATGACCGAAGAAGGTCGAAACGTTGTTCGCTCTTCTATGTAAAATATTTTCTCAACCCAAACGAGTCGTTTTTGCATATAAATCACTCGAGAGTTAACTGCGCTAAACTTAGAGAATAAGCTGAAATTTAGCAATACACATTTAACAGTATAAGTTACATGGATTTGTAAATATGTATTTAACTGAAACAAACGTCGATATTAAAATACATATATATTAGTAAATCCGTTACAACACATTTTCTAAACATACATTAGATATAATGTATACTTTTTGTTTATTTATATTTTTGCATGTGATAATATAAACAAAATAAGGCTGCAACTCATGCCTCTATCCATTAAATGTTGTAATTAAAGAAAATGATTTTGTATGGTTGTAGATAAGTAAGAAAGGATATTTACTTATTATAATATGTTTATAGTATTTTCTGATAAAAACTAACTTTTCGACAAGCGTCATAAAGCTAGATTGCTAATAACTGCAGATTCAAATAGAAAATAAGAAGAATAATTATAAATCTGGTAACTACATTTTCTAGTATGAGTTAACTCACAAAACTTAATAAAATTAGTAAACACTGATACAATATTGATTATGAGAGAAATAAAAAACGGAATATATGTGCTTACAGATACATAATCACATTAAAATTATATTTGGTTTAGTTTTGTCACACAACTTTCACTCTGTCACAATTAATTTCAATAAAACTAAAAATAACGATTTTCAGTTAAGGCTATATTCAAAGAACTCCAAGTGGAAGTGAATTAAAAACAAGCTGTGCGTGAATTGAAAACGTTAAACTTTGTTTCTTTGTCCAATCGACAGCGTTACCTTGTGGAATTTGTTCTCTCAAAGTATTGAGTGGCTGTTCTGTTTAAATACCTTGAACTTGGTCAGCAGAAAACATTATAATCAGTAGCTGCTTCAACTGTTATATTATATATTACTGCAAAATCGTCTTCGGCAAAATTGATTGACTGTCTCTAATATAGAGACTAAAAATCAAAACAACTACAACGAACCATTCTTAATGACTTTCTGAACTACAAGTTTACGCTAAAACTGCATGCAAACCAAATAAACAAAACAGTTTTAAAATCTGTATAACACTATAGATTTAAAAAACATGTACCTGTATATATATTTCACCCTTACTGGAGAATGAGTGTAATAATTCTGTTTGGAAGAATTGACCAAATTTTTTTTTAAATTCACATTATTTTAAAAAAGGAAGGGTTAAAGTTTATCTTACTGAAAATAAAAAACTTTCATATAAATATTGATGTTCCACTGCATGTTCCTCAGTCTCTTTTTTGGGAATATTTTTGTTGTTGTTTATTGTTTTATGTACTCTATTCCTCTCACAAAACCTTGATTCTTCGGGGTCTTGTTTTGTTCTCTGTCTTTAACTGAAAATGTGTGATACCTGTAAATCTTTGAAAACGAAAACACAGCAACATATGCATTACTCTAATGTCAGTTTATGCCACATTTTATTTATTGAATTTTGCTAGAACAAAATTTACTTTCACGTTACAGGTATTAAATAGGAATATATAATGGTAATATAGTGTCAATTTTTTCAGTTTCTTTCGCAGTTACCAAGACAGTTTGTTTGTTTGAAGTTATATACAAAGCTACACTATAAGCTATGTGCGTGCTTTGCCTATCATAGGTATCGAAACTCGGTTTCTAGCGCTGTAATTCTGCAGACATGCTGTTGTGTCACTGGTATGCTGGAAGATAAAACATTAGAAATTATATTCATGCAAAACAATCCCTCTAGCGGATACTATTATAATTCACTATTTAGATGCTGTTTGGTATTAAAATGATGGTGTGGTATGATCATTTTATATTTTTAACTCGAAAGTTTTCTTGGAAAATATTATAGAAAGGTACGAGGAAAGTGGAGCTAGAATGCCATTGTATATTACACAATTTTAGACAGTTGATTAACTGAGAAACTTTACTAATGAAAATAACTAAGCTACTTAACGTATTAGGCTAAAGTAAGTGGAAAGGAAACCAAACGAATTGCCCTAATATTAATAACTACCGTTAGTTTTGGTAAAAGCATATATTATTATAAATTCTAACGTTATTAATTACAAGCCTTTCCTGTTTCCATCGTAGATATAAAACTATAATGTAAAATTTAAGGGCAACATGGAACTTGGTGATCTACTTAGACGATAAAACTATTTAAAAAAATAAATAAAACCACTTATTTTCATTATTTAAAAGGCCAAACACCTTACTGGTCATAGTCATAATCATATAAAATTTAACGTGTGATCACCCAAAATTATTTTAATTGAAGAAGAGTCATAATCTACCAAATTTGTATCAGTGTTACAAAGTCTTACCATTCTTACAATAAAATATGAAAAAAAGTATACTTCCACACTGTTCGTTTCATCTAGAAAAAAAAATGGAGATCTTGTTTTTCTATAACAAAGTTCCCATCCTAGGTATCACTCTAATGCTAGTAACCATTCTCTGGACCTTTTCTAACTGTTTAGTGTCTTTCCTAAGGTAAGATGTTCAAGACTTTGCATATTTCAAATAAGACCAAACAAGTACTATGAAATTACAATTTTTTTAGGCTTACATTCTATATTTCTACCTCTATATAATCTGAAGTGTTAGTCATATAAAATTTAACTTGTGATAATCCAAAAGCATTATA
Source organism: Tachypleus tridentatus (assembly GCF_004210375.1). Lineage (NCBI taxonomy): Eukaryota > Metazoa > Arthropoda > Merostomata > Xiphosura > Limulidae > Tachypleus > Tachypleus tridentatus. Next base: position 27,102,681 of record NW_027467782.1, on the reverse strand, counting down.
TTGCTTTTATGATAATTAAACATGATCTGCCATTTATATGCCTGTTAGCTATGTAGGAAGTGCAACAAACAATCAATTTATTTATTAATGAAGATGAAAATGGTTGAAAAATATGTACTACATTTTATTTACAAGTTTGAACAATTTGAAATAACTTGTGTAAAACTATAAACATAATTTTACAGCTGAGTTATGTGTGAAAATTTAGAATAATTTTAGGGTTAAAACTTTGTGAATCATCAAGGTTCTTTTGTTATGCAAAATGAAAATGAAATGTACCAGTTAAAACTTAGTCTGTGAACAATTGGGAGTATCTAAAAGAACCAGTTATCCACTACTTAAACCCAGCCACTCGCCCAGTTATGTACATTCTCAAACTACAAGTCATGATGTATCATTTAAGGATTTCTCTGTCATCACAGCAGGATCTTTAGACCCTGAATTCTATTGTTTTTAAAAAAGTCTACCATATAGCTGAAGATCACCTTAATGATTGACAAAGTTCTTTAGACCTAAAGTTGTTATATGTATAAACATTGGTTTATCAGTCCTTTAACTGCTTTTCTTAACTAAATAAATTAATGATGATGATATAATTTCAGGAACACAATTTTCAAATTTTGTTGATGATGAAACAAGTTATTTCAAAACATTCAAACTTCTAAATAAAATTTTTCTGTTCTATCAACTGCCTTATCTTCATTATTAAACCATCATGAATCCATTGCTAGCAGTATATTTACCCAAAACACCAAATAATCTAAATAATTTTGTAAATCAGAAGCATCTTTCTTACAACATTCAAGACCTAGAGAAATTTGTCAGTTATTTCTTTGTCTGTGTCACTTTGATGTAATTCAAAATTGGTAAAGACTCTGATACTATACCCAGAGGTATGCCAATGGTGACATTAATTCAAGTTGTCTAAATTTTGTTTATAACAACCATATATATTCTTCCATCCAAAAGCTTTTCTATTAGGTAAACCAACTTATCTCCCACATATTTTTTAACAAGTTTTGTATACTCTCTGAAAATCAATATACACATTCTACACCCTCAACTATTTTAATGAATGCCAAAAAATTATCCCCTAGTGAATACCCAAATTTGTTAAACTTTGATGAAATAATTTACTACAAATCTTTTATCAAACTTTTAAAAACTATCCATCACAGATGTAATGCTAACAGACCTATACTTATATGAACAGTTTTTCTTATCACTTTAAAAAAAGGAAACATTAGCAGACTTGTCTTCTGAAACCTGTTCATTGTTCCTGAATTTACAAGAAATAGTAGCAAGTCGCTCATGTTTGGTCTGTAACCTTCTTCAAAGCACTGAAGTAATATCTAGTCCAAGAGAAGTATCATTCTTTCCAATTCCTTGTAAGGTCAAAATTAATTTGATTTTGTTTCTATCTAGTCAGTGGCAGAATAATGGGAGGGAAGACAGAACTGCAGCCTAGGAGACTTAAGGCAAATGTAGACCCCAAAAAATACAGGCTAGGATACTGTATTTATATTGAAAAAGTAAGAATAATTTAAAAAGAAATGAGTTTAAAAAAAATATTAATTAGTAATGCAACTTGAAATTTTATAATAATTATGATTTTTTTTTCAAGGATTCATGTTAAAATAAGAATAACAATTAAAAATGTATCCTAAATAGAAATTAAAAAGGTATCCTAAATAGAAATTTAATTATTTTTTCATACATTTGTAGACTAAGGTGTATATTTAATCATGAAGTAATAATTCTATAACAAAAATAATATGCTTGAATAGGCTTTGCATTATTCACTGTTCTAGACCACTGCATCTAACAGCTGTTCAGGTTGAGAGATGTCACTTAAATCTATTCGTAAATATTTAAGAAGAAATAAAATTTAAAAACTAACAAACAATAGTAATGAGTCTTCTTGTGTCATCTCTCAAATTTGAGACCCCACTCCCATCGTAACATTTTGCTTTTAATATTTTTACAGAATTTGTTGCTCTTAGTTCATACATTTTAAGCAAATCTCTTTCTTGTATGATGTTTTTTATTTCATGTCATCCTATTTAACCACCCCTCTTGGTCATCTTTCTCCTGTCACAGCAGTAATGCTCTTCTTTAAATGTATTTATTGTGCTCTTTGTGATTCATCCTGAGTTGGTACTTTCAGCCACACTTTTCTTGTTGTTTTTTTATAAGCAGCATGTGTATTTCACACTAAAACAGTAAACAGTATTCCAAGTGACAACTATATAGTTATTTATCTTGAAAAGGAATGCCTGTTTTGACTTGTAATGAGTATGTGCTATTAGTTGTCTTAACCCTTTTGCTGTGGGTTTGGTGTATGATACATGAGTTTGTCTACACATTTGCATGCATTAAGTATTTGCATTATAACTTTTGATACAGTATGTGTATCTTCACAAACTTTGGTAGACTTTTAGTAAACATTACAATTATGCTATATAAAAAAATCAGATGTAAGACTTTATATTTTTTAAGTTTCTTTACTCAAACTATGTAGGGTCAGTCACTTGACCAACCTCGTAAACATCATAAAAAAATTAAGAAATATAAATTATGCTTTTTTGTGCTAGAATGACTACATATTATAAAATGAAAGTACAAATGTTTAAGTAGCTTAAGTCTCATGATGGTATATATTTTCATATAATTTTTTTATTATATGGACCTTACAGTCATGTCTAATTGCATAACAAATCTTTCATTGATGTAGGGCACATGCACTTATATCCAGTAAAATATAACTGATCTTTAATTTTCCCTGTCTTGGCTGTGTTTTAGTGGACTAGTATTTTGTGATATATAGTCATATTTCAATTATTATACAATATATATATGTATATTGATTTTTCCAATTTAGAAATAAATTATTAAACTTATTTTTCTTAACATATAAAATGATAAATCAAGAAGTAAAGGAAACAATTATTTCTTTTGGCTATGAACTTTGGACTTAGTTGCTGCTGGACACAAGTTGCTAAGCCTTTTAAAATTTTGTACTAGAGGATATCAAACAATTTTTTAAAATTCTTTTAGGTTTTACATATACATTTGAATAACCAAAAAATCAGAAATAACCAAAATGATACCATTCAATTCCACTATAATTTATTAATCTTAGTTTATAAAATATATTTAGATTTAAAAAAAACTAAATGAAACTTCAAGTAGGCTAAAGATGCAACCTTTAAATCTTGAATTGAAGGAATGTGGAAGCCTTTTCAAAGATTAAAATAGCAGGTAAAACCACTCTGGGGATATTTTAAGCTGTTTATTGATTATTCACGTCATATGTTGAAGTAATTGTATATAAGGAACCGTTTCCAAAAATGGAAAGAGGTGAACAATGTTTGATTCAGTATAGAAGCTATATCTCTGTAAAATAAAAAGATATGAGGTTCTTATTTGATATTATAACTTGATAATGTTTGTAATTTGAGTTCTTAAATTTGTACAAAACTAGATTTGGTACGTTGACATCACAAACATCAAATTTTAAACAATGCTACATTTAACATATCATGCGACTCACTAATATCTATATTTGGATGTGTTCTTTGAATATTTACTTTTAAATTAGAAATTAACTCATATATTATATTAAAGTTTGAATTATAACCTTCAGTTTGATTCCAAACTTACTGATGTAAATTCATAAAATAGTACAATAAAATTTTTAATGCAACATAACAAACTTAATGATATGGTCTTTGATCTGACATGAAAGGGTTAAATGACTTATCTGCCACATCTAAAACCATCTATATCAAATGCATAATACAAGTTATAATAATTATTTCACTTAATATAGTTAAAAATAATTTACCAAATGTTTGTCCTATTTAAAATGTGACCCTCAACATAATGAATACAGCTAGAATAATTAGTTTGTCATTGGCAAACTTGACTAATTTATTAGTTCTTTACATCAGTATCATACCACTGATCCTCCGAGTTTCTCCACTAAAAACAAGGGTCTGTTAGATTGGTTAGACTTTGTAGCAAATGTTTGCTGCTTTTTTCTTCTTTTTTTCTTCCAGCTACTCTATAAATCCCACTGTCCAGTCTTTACCTAACTCCTACTGGTGTGATTTACCTTGCTATTCTTTTTTGTGGCACCTTATCAAAAGCTTAATGAGAACCCAAGTTCATCGAGTCTACAATCTTTCTTTTGTAACAGATAAGTAAGATTCTCCGTTGGTGAAAGGATATTTAATTTCTTTTATGACATAATTTTTCTCTCAATTACTTTGTAAATCTTCTTTTACCAGACCTAGATTTTTTTTCACTGTGCAAGTAAGATTAACTGACATATAATTTCTCTAACTCTTAATATGCCCTTTAAAAATAAAATAAACGTAAGCATCTCTCCACCCCTCAGGCAACACTTTCTTGATTTATCAAAGGCTAAAGAAAAAGTTTTGAATAAATCTTTGTTCTAAGTGCCAAATATTTTATTTCTTCAGTACTCAAGACTTCAGTTAAATTTTTTGGGTAATCATTTCTAAGCATCAAGTATAATATTGTTACAACTACTTTGTCAGTCACTTTTTATTTTACTTAAACTAAAATATTTTAATGATTTTATTTATTTTGTGTATTTGTTTTAATATATATTTCTACTAAAACTAAACTTGTGTAAAATATAAAATTTCAGGTTTTATTTTGTGTTTAGTTCCATTGTATGGATTGTCTGTGAATGTGGTTGGCCAGAAAAGTAGCCCATGAAATGACCCAAGTTATGCACCATTCTTTGTGTAATACTCTTTGATGACAGAGCAGTAAGTTTGTTTAATTAATTTACAGTTGCTTCTTTAAAACTATATGTTGACAGACCATGGTTTACAGTTCATTAAATTTCAAGATATCTTGATTTTTATTCAAAATTAATCTATCATTTCCTTTATTAACTTCATGAGTTGTTGTGGGTGTTGAGAATGTTGAAGAGTGCTTTATAAAAGATTCAGTGAAAAAGCTTTATCCATAATCAGTTTTAATAATTGTACATGTACATTACTTCTCTGTTTCTTGATGCTAAGGCTATAATAAATTCACTAAGTTATTTCTCACATGAATCATATATTGTTTTGTTTGAAAGACCTTAGTGATGTATTATAACATGAAATTTGTCCTTGTGTGTTACTACATAATGATTTTATTGCTATTAGCAATTTTTATTATAAAACAAATAATAATTTCTGTCAGCATTTCTCTAGACATGAAACCCCATGTTTTTATTAACTGTGGTACATGGTAACTGCAGTAGCTTCTACAATGAAAATGTTTTGCCTAACTTCATTCCTTTTTCAAATAAGGCTTGTCAAAAGCCAATAAAACAAGAGTTGTGATTTTAATATCACTACTACTTTTGCAGGTGTTGCAGTAACTAGTATCCTGTTCACTGAAGTAAGAATCAAAAGATGTATTTACTGAACTGAGAAGCTAAACCACTAGTTACTTTTACTAAGAAAATTGTTTCCAAATCATACTTAAATCTGTTGATAATACAGCCATTTCTCAATCTCTAAGACTTTGACTCTTTGCCTATCTAAGCATTTAGAATGCTTGTTTCAGTCTTTTGTACTCCACTGAAGTACCTTAGGCAAAATCTCAATCTTTTTGTTTATATTTATATATTACATAAAAATGAAAAAATCTTACTGATAAGTATAAATTCTCAAGTTACAGTTCTTATTGCAGAGCTCAAGCAAACCTCTCCTCTTCTGCCTCTCATATCTAGTGTTTGTCACCTGATGGGATGGGTCAGTCTCATTCAAACATGTCCATGATATGATCTGTTGTGATGCGAACCAAGGGTATCTCTTCAGAGGATTCTGAGGTGGCTTTTGCAAATCATTGAGGAGAATTTAGACTTTCTTTTCTGGCTGTTCCTTTTACTAAATTGACCTAAACAGAGAAACATTTTGATAAGCCACCTCCAGCCTCTTTTCTTCAGTTGTTTTCTTGGATTTTGTGAGGTTTTGGGGAGCGTTGCAGTTCAGAGCTTTACCTTTTGGTTTTATATCAGCATCTTGTGTCTTCTTCAAAGTTTTGAAGTTTTTCTCATAACCTGAATTACATGGATCTGTGCATACATCATCATATGGAAAACTTGCTCCTTCTTATCAATTAGTAGAACAACACTCTCAGATTCTCCTTTCAGAAGCCACAAAATTGGGCTTCGTTATCACACTGAATAAATATATTTTGTCACCAGTACAATATCTCATTCATCTGTGTGTATTTTTCAATACTCTCTTAAGATGTGTTCAACCACCATACATAAGGCTTCAAGCCATGGAAAGAGCTGTCAGGTTTTACTTCTCTTGGTTATCTTTTTTTTTTTTTTTTGATGTGAGCATCCATTGAGCCTATCTTTCCTTTGGGATGAATGCATATGATGTCCCTTTACTAATCACTGTGGAATCAGTAGATCATGCATCCTGATCCTTTGGATGAGCTGTCTCCTTGCATAGGAGCAACATTGTCATTTGTGAAATAGTGATTGGATCGGAACAACACTTTTATTCCACCACCTCATCCCAAGATCCATTTGTTCAGACATCTTTTTAGGTATGGTGTGCTTATCTTCAAGGTTAGGAGCTCCAGGGTACTTGGATGGAAGATAAATCTATCCTTCACATCAATGTTCTTAAACTTCATGCAGTACGCTGGGCAATGGTTCAAAGCATGTTTTCCTTGAAGGGAAAAATTGATATGATACATTCTGACAATTCCATGGTGGTATCTCAGATTTCTCTTCGAGGAAGTACACATTCTCAAGACCTTTGTTTTCATACCTTGGACCTTCTGTACTGTGCATATTCTTATCCAATGAGTCATTAAGTATGTCATGTTCCAAAGGGGTTAAATTTAATTTCAGATCACTTGTCTTAACCCAACTGAATTTTCCAGCATGACTGATGCTACATCATAAGGTTTATAAGTGGATTTGCTCACATTTTGGATCTCCAATGATGAATGCCTTTGTGAATCATTGGAATCCTACACTGCAGTTGTTTTGATCTTCAATACCTTATTCTCAAGCATTGCAGTAAATGTGTTCATTTAGCACTGGACAGATTCATATCTGTATGCATTTTCTCCCAGTTTGGCTGTTTATTCAGGTTCTAACTATGGTTTGTTCTATTCCCTGTTGAGTTCTCTTGGTTACACCATATTGGCCAACTCAAGCATAATTTCTGCTTTTTCACTACCTGCAGGAGTGTCCACCTTTATTTCTTTCATATTCTCAGTCTTTGCTGAGGCAACCTTGATCAGACATTCTCCACCCAGACATATGGAAACTCCATCTTCTAATTTGGAAATTGTGTTCCTGTTCCTTTGTATTTAATTAAATCTCTCTGTAGGCCAGTCATGATCATTTATCAACAAAAGTGAAATATTTATTGTCAGTTGTGTATTGAGAGGTATTTAAACCCTCTTCATTCCAAAGTATTTACCATATCCTGTTTTATGACATGGGTATTTGAGAAGGGTCTTGCTTTGTCTACAATGGCTTTATATAAGGCATCTTTATCCACTATTTTTAGGCATTCCAAATATTGGAAGGATTTTGAATCCCCAGTTCTATATGGTCTGCTAGAATCCTTTTGTATTCTTTAGCTAAAGCAAACTTTTCAAGTTACCAAATTGGGATTTTACAGTTGTTTTTCATGTCTCATCCTCCTTTTGAGGCCTTAGTTCCTTGTTCTTTTCTTCATCGTTCTCTTAAATACTGTTTTTTGTTGTTGGTCAGTGTTGTTTGCAATTGATGTGCATAGGACTAGTTATCATTGCCCATTTGTCCTGCTTTACCCTGATAGGCCTTTTCTTCCCAAGACTCATGCAATCAGGAAAGGAGGAGCCTTCTTACCAATCCATTTGCCAGCCATTTCTCACCTTTATGACATCCCCAATCCTGATCTGTTGGTATGTCCTGTAGAACCTTCAAGTGTTATGTGGCTTGTACTAACTCATTGACGTACTAGACTCGTGCAGAATAATTACCTCTTTCCTTTCAGGCTGATTGTCTCTATGACTATAATCGTTCCTTTACACTTGTGGAACTCAAACTGGCCCTTTGTTGGTCGGACCTAATGGTATACACTTTTAAATGCTGTGCCATTCATCTCCTGCATCTCTTGCTATTCTTCTGATTGTTTTTAACTAGATCTGGCAGGAAAATGTTTTCCTGATGCCTGGCACTAGGATATTTTCCTACCTTACTCTAAACCTGAGAAGGATCCTAAGAATCCTTCAAATTACCATCCAGTTGCTTTAACAAGCTGTCTATACAAAATCTTAGAGAGGATTGTTAATTCTCATCTTGTTTGTTTCCTCAAAGTAAACAGCCTGTTCTTGCCCACCCAGCATGGGTTTTGATGACAATGCTCCACCGTGGACCACCTGATTCGCTTCAACCCTCAACCAGAGAAGTTTTTCTCAAACGACATCTTGTATCAATATTCTTTGACCTTGAGAAGACTTATGATACAACATGGAGGAATGGTATTTTGCAAGACCTCCATTTATATGGGTTACGTGACCATTTGCCCATATTTATTTTAAAATTTTTAATGGGCAGGCGATTCCAAGTTTGTGTGGGTTCAGCACTTTCCTGTCCTTTTCTACAGGAACTTGCAGTCCCTCAAGGCTGTGTTTTGAGTGTCACACTTTTCATTATAAAGATTAATGCTATCACAGAACAACTCCCTCTTACTGTTGTAAACTGGCCCTATGTCAACAACTTTCACATCCCATGTCAGCATTGAACATGTGTTATATTGAGCAGCAGCTACAGACTGCCTTTAATCATATATTGAAGTAGACCACAGCAAACAGTTTTACCTTTTCTGTCTCTACAATTGTTTGCTTGCACTTTTATCACCAACGAGGTATTCACCCTGATCCTAACTCCATATCGGTGAAGTTGTGCTACCTGTGGTCCCTGAATCAAAGTTCTTGGAATTTATCTTTGCCCGTAAGCTGACTTTTATACCACACATCAAGCAACTACGGGTCGAATGTACAAGAGCACTGAGCATCCTCCTTGTCATTTTTTCCACCATTTTGGGAGCAGATTGATGTTCTATGCTTAAGATATATTGTTCTCTTATTCGAATGAAACTAGACTATGGATCACTGATCTATGGCTCTGCCAGGACCTTGGTCTTAAAAATGCTGAACCCCGTTCATCAACAGGGACTTTGGCTTTGTATTGGGGCTTTCTGAACTTCCCAGTTCAGAACTTACACACAAAGTCTCATGAACGTCCTTTGCACCTCTGCCATTTGCAACTGTCTACTGTGTGCTTTGAAACTTCATTCCTCACCAAAGCATCCCACCTGGGGTTGTGTTTTTTTGTTTTTCCTTGATGGGCCATGCTTTTTCAAAACAGGCAATCTGCCATTGCTCCTTTTGGCCTTGTTATCCAAGAGCAGTTGAGTGAATTGGGCTTGTCCTTGGATAGCATTACTGTACCCACCAGTCAGCCCATCCCATGTTTTATTACAGACCACAAATGTGACCTATCTGAGAAATGCAGATACTCCCTATTGGAAATACTGTCTGTTATTTGCTGAACATCTTTCAAACCATCCTTCCCTTCCTATTTATACAAATGGTTCAAAATCAGGTGACTCTGTGGGCTCTGCCATAGTTTGTTGTGGTTCAGTGGTTGTGCACAGAATCCCCTCTACAGCTTCTGTGTTCACTGCTGAACTGTATGAAATTTCTCTTGCCCTGGATCACATAGAAGATAAGCAGTACTCAAATTGCACTGTTTATACTCACTTGCTTAGTTCTCTACTGGCCCTGGAACAATTTCACGTAAGTTTATACCCTGTTCTCGCCGATATTCAAAACTGATTTGATCCAGTTTGTCTAGATACCAATCCATGTTGCCATTTGTGGGAATGAGCTTGCAGACACTGCAGCTAAATCTGTCTGCTCTGGCACTATCACTGCTGTACCTTTTCTATACATGGACTATGGTCCTATATTCAAGGCTCAGCTCCATGGTTTATAATTGGTTTGCCTATTGCACTGTTTCCAGAACACTGTTTCTCAGGATTTTCTGACACGTATTACTCACCAGACTACTAAAGGAGCTTGAGAACCCCCAGTTTTGAGTTGCTGGGGTGATGGACATCGTTTTTTTTTTTTTTTTCATCTAGGGTGTTTGAGTGTGTTTCTCCAGTCTTGGAGAAGAGGGTGAAGTTGGGGCCCTTCTTTTTGGGTCTCTGGATGTTTTTCCCAGATGTTAGTAGGAGTGACACCTTCTTGCTTTTGAGCCTACTTGTAATTTCAGCTGAAGTTTGACATGATGTTATCCAGTTGAGGATTGTGTGGCTCTTCTTTTTGATCAGTGTTGGTTTTGTACAATGTTCACGAAAGGAGGTCAGCTATCTCCTCAAAATTCCAAATGCAAAATGGTTTCATCCTAGGCCATTGGTTGAGTGCAGGTTCTACGTCTTCTCCATAATTCTGGGTCAAGTGAAATACTCCTTCTCCATATGGTTGAGGAGTAAGGATGAGTGTTCATAATTCCAGACTGGATGAGTTCTGTTCCTTTGGTTGAGTATGGTGTACACAATCCCATCATTCTGTGCCTAGTGTGTTGCCTTTTGGACTTTTTCAAGTGGAGGAGAAAGTTTGTCTATTTAGGTACTGTTTACATTTTCATCATGATGATTCCAGTGTGGTGAAGTGTATCATACTCTGGCTACAGGTTGGAATACAATCAAAACTAAGTGTGTGTGTGTGTGTCTATATATGTACCACTAACGTGTACATCAGTAGCCAATTTTTTTTTACCATCAAAACGTGGTACATAGGTGCCACAACTCTTTTAGTTCCAATCCCAAGTTGTGGAATTTCAGCAGTCTGGTCAGGTCTGATCTCAACTGACACTTACTCGTGTTCTATTCCACCTTTGATGTCAGAGCAAAGTTACAGGTGAAGAACATATCTGTTCTGGATGTAGTGCAGTTCTCCCACTCTTATACCAATTTTTATTGTGGTACACTCTTGTTCTGTACAGATGTTTTCTGTATGGATAATGCCTACACCAGCCTCAATGTAGAATTTTAGCCATACATAAGTGGATGCTTAGTATGTTTTGAAAGCTAACATTTTCTTACACTGAAAATATATTTTTAATAACACTTTCCTCTGCTGACACTATTCCATCCTACCTCCCCACTAAAAGCCATTTTATGTCTTGAATAAGGTGTTCATATATTGTACCTAAATAGAAGAAGTTTGAAAATTTGAATTCACCTAAAGCATTTGAGTGGGGTATAAAAGGCTAGAGCAAATTTTTTTAATATTAAGCTAAGATGGGCAAACAGTGGAAATGCTGGAGACTGAGAAATATGGATATTATCAGAGGAGGTATTATTAGAAATACATTTTCAGCTTAGGAAAATGTCATCTTTCAAACCACTTACTCATTAATTTTATTTACTAAGTAAAGAACTTCTGTATGTCCTATAAAGAATGTTCTATATAACATATATCAGTAAATGTCAATATGCATGTGTATCTATTCCTTTTAGATTTCCATATTTTTTGATCAGTCAGCACCAAACTTAGCACAGTGACTTGAGGAAGGTCATGGGAGAGGGTTAGTCCCCTTTTCTAAATTTGGAAAAACTATCAATGTTGAGTATCCTTCAGCATTAGAATGACCATGTCACCACTGATATAATTTTTATAAATGGTATCTTTCTTTTCAGTATTGGTACTGTTACATATTGTTATTGCATTTTTAATGTTATTATGTTTAAGAAAGAAAAATAAGGCACAATTTTCAATCTTTTGGTAGATACGAGTTTTTGTTTCATTCATTTAATGAACAGGTACAGTGGCTATATACATATGCACACCTGAAAGACATAAAGTGGTTGAATTTCAAGAGATTATGCACATTTCAAAATAATTCAACCAAATTATATTAAAAATATTATTCAAGTGGTAATGCAATAATATTAATGTAACTTTTCCCTTTTCTTACAGTGTGATGCTTCAGAGACGAAGGTTACCTGGGGTATATGTTGTTCCATCAGCTGGTTCACCACTGAGTAAGTTAGCCTCTGTATTTTAAACATCACTTTTACTTTAATACAAATGTAGTATATCATTTTTAACATAGGAAATTGTGGTGTTTGAGCAGATTTGTTTGAGTTTATTGTGATAAAATTATCACTATTTATTTCAGAAGTTACTACAAAAATGAAATACTAGTTCAAAGCTGTTACAGAAATAGAAAAGCTTTATAAAATATGTCATTGCTTTACCCATGGTTAGTTTTGTGAGAATCAGTGAGTATTTGTAGCATAGCTACAGTTAAACAATGTTAGTTTGTATACTTAGTTGTTCACAAAAATAAAACTTATAATGAAAGTATCTTTTGGGCTTATCTTACATTTTAATTATAAAATTGTACATGTATTTATTTCCATGAAAATGAATAGAATTCTGCATTATTGTATTGAAAACAAAGAACATTTAATTTGTTACATTTACATAAAATTTAAGGACAGCAAGGGACCTGTCAGCTCTTTCAGGCTATCCCATCCATTAAAGTAATTTTAGGTGAAACTACAAGTTTTAAAATACTTGCCAAGTCTTTTCTTAAACTCCATTAAATTTACTACATCTATTACATCTGAAAACAATCCATTCCAAAGGCCAGTTGCTGTATCAGAAAAATAAGAGTGCTTTTACTGAAGATATTCCTACCCAGTGGAAGTGAAGGAAAATATCAGTCTGGGCAAGATTTCAGAGTGCCATTGCTGAGGACTTGTGTACTAAATTAAACACCAAGCCTAATGAAATAACTTTATTACAAATCTGATATAAGATATTTGCAGTTGAACAGTCACACTTGTCCTGCCAAGCATCCAGTTGTTGTTCTGATGAGATGGATCACATCTTCCTAGCCTTTAATGAGCCAGACTTCTCTATCACAGCTTTGGAGTTAATTGGATTAGCTAGTTCATGTTTGATGGAGAGGATGGCTAGGTTATTGAGCATTAATTGACTTATTGTGGATCTCAAGTAAGTCTTAATTTCAGTTTGGAAAAGCTATTTATATGTTGTATTGCTCACACACTTAGTGAAAAGGAATGTCCTCAATATGATGAGAAAGTTAGGGAAAGATTCCTCAAATCTCCACTTACCATATTTAAATATTCCACATGCCTTTTGTCTACTGTTTTGTTTCTGGTGGCTTCATCATAGATTTTGATGTGTCAACAAAGATGATGAAATTCTTTCTGTAGTCCACTGTTGATGATATCATAACATATCTCTATGAGATGGTAAAGGGAGGGAGCATATCTATATATGTAGTTCACAGTCTGCTTGTCCTAACCAACAGTGTGAGATATAAGGAATATGGCTTTTTTAATTCCAACTTAGAGTGGAGAAATCTTGGCTACTTTCTTTGGGTCTGGCTTGTAGTCTTGATAAATTAGGTAACATTTCCACCCATATATGAAGAACATGTCTATTCTGAATGTAGTGCACTAGGGTGTGAATTATCCATTGACTCAGTTATGATCTATACAGATGATGCTTTCATCAGTCCCTTCACTTTATCAATGTCGGATTTTAACTATAAGTGTAAGAGGGGGTGAGTATTTTTTGAAATTAACATTTTGTTAAATTAGGGAATGTATTTCCACTAACACTTACCCCTCTCACACACTCCTCCCTCTCTTCCTCTCCATTGAGAGCCAGTGTTATCCTGGCAGTTGAGTAATAGTTGTAAATGTAAGTAGAGGGTAAGTACTATTGGAAATACTTTTTTGATTTAAGAATATTTTAAGTTTTAAATTATAATTCATTTATAGTTCAATGAAATGCTTAAAATTAAGAAATAGAAATGTGTTTTTTCATTTTAACTCTGTTGAATAATTCATCTCAAAATATCTTCCTTGGATCCTATATATAATTTCATATCTGTTTTCAGTTATAGTTCAATTTAAATGTTTCATTTTCCTTTCCTGTTCCTTACTGTTGATTATATACATCACATGTCAACAGGAATCAGCAGGCAATAGAATGGTATGAACAGCAGAGATTCCTTTATTTTTGACAAAAATAATTTAATACACTATTTTGTACTGTAAGACATGTAGAGCAAGGGCAAAGTTTGGTTATTTTGTAGCAGTTATTAAACCTTTCAAATGTGAATTTTAAAACAGAATACATAATTAACTAAAATATAAAAAATGTACATACAACTTAAGTGTCTCTCTATAACATTTATGTAAGAAACAAATGAAGTGCTGCTGTGAACAAAGTAACCAATACTAGTATAAACAGTTACATTTACTTGAGGACAACAGTTTGGTGCTAATTTCAAATAACTGTTGTTATAGTTTGAGATTAATTGTTTCTAACAGTTGTAAACATGTACATGTTAAAAGTATGTTTAACTTCTAAAAAGTTAACTGTGTAAGGTGGGAGTTGCACCTGTCAGGGCTTGACAGAATGTTGTCTGTGTTTCATCTTTGAAACATACTTTTCAAAAGAGCACATCAACTAAACAGGTGAACTGTGGAAGATGGGGCTTGCACCTGTGAGAGGTAGACAAAATTTAGTCTGTATTTTATCTTTGAAACATACTTTTCAAATGAGTACACAAACTAAATTACTGTCTAGACTTGCAGACACATGACTACCTATTTATGCTTCAAACTATACTTTGCCACATTTAGCATTGCTCATAGTTTGTCACATAATACAAAAGTAAGAAGTTTCATTATTCCTTTCAATATTTCTTTTGAAATAAAGAAACAAAACTAAAATTATGTAAAACATCAAACACTAACACACTTGATGATAATTTCTTCACAATATGATTGTAAAGTTGCTTAAATTTTGAATGTAGCCTAGTGATATGCAGATAGGAGTTTAAAAAAGTGTCATTATGAAAAGGTTTGTCACTATCCAGATTCCCTTTATCTCTCTCCCTCTCTTTTATTCTCCAAGAGAAAGCAAGTACAGAACTTTGTCATTCTGTGGTACTGTACTTACCTCAACATTCTTAATATGGCTAGAAATACCAAAGAATTTAATGTAAGCAGCAAACTTTATTAATGTACCAATAGTAACTCTATTAATACCATTAATACAAATAGTTAAAAAACAGAGGCCCAAATGCTGGGGATTGAGGCTTTCCGCTAGTAACAAGGATCCAGTTTGATGGAACTTTAGTACTAACCATATGCTTTCTTCCATTTAATTAATTATTTTTCCCAATCCATACTGATGAGATTTTCTAAGATAATCTTATTTCATAGCACATTATTAAAAGGTTTTTCCAAAACTATAGTAAACAAGTCCAAATAACAAGTAATGTTTACAGAAAGATAAAGATAACAGATTTATGAAGCAAAATTAAGGTGCTGTAAAAAATTTGACCTCAAAACTTCTAAATGTATATAGTGAGTTATGTATTAGATTGATACTCTCTTTTGTTAAATGAAAATGTATTTTCCAGATTGTTTTGTTCTCAGTTTATTTTCATTGTATGTGTATATATTTTAAGCCTTATTTACTTAAACGTGTTAATAGAATGGTTTGGAGTGCTGTTCATCTGGCAAGGGCATTACCAAGGAGGAGTATTTCGTTTCACTTTGTACATGCCACACAATTATCCTGATGGGGATTGCCCAGTAGGTGATCAACCTTAATTGTTTATTTTGAAATTATTAGCATTATAAAGGTATACAAAAATGTTTTTAAGAAGTTCTTGTGAAATTTATTACAATGATTTCAGAAATATCATAATGTTGTGCATCATTTTTTTTGTGTTATTGGTCATTGTATACTAGAACCTTATCAATCAGAAGTTAGAGTGATAGTTTGTACATTCATTCCAAGGCTGATATATCCTTAATAAGTTCTCAAAGGTATTGTACATGATTTGACATTATTAAGAAAAATGAACTAAGTACATTTAAAAAATAAAAATGCCCAATACCCTACATATGACAACTTTGATAATTGCATTAGGTTTTAGATCCCTACCAAAAGGTACTTTTTTAAAGTATAAATTTATTAATTATTAAAAGATAATGTTTTTAAATACCTGGTCTTAATATGTAAAGTATTTATACAGCTTATGCAACTTAATTGAATTTTAGCATCAACTTTAATCATTAAAATTAGCACAAAATTTATGCTTTTATGAATTTTAAAAAATTCTAAGAAAAATGGCTTATTCTAGCTTTTTCTACTGCATTTAATTCTTATATTATTTTACCTATTAGCATTGTTTCATTTTATATTAATTGCATAATTTATTCTCTAAAAGGAGCATTTTCATAACTTGCAAAGAAGAGAGTTGAAGTGTAATTATGAGAATGATAAATGATAAATAAATTAGAATGTATTTAGAGGTTAACATCTTTGGTTTCAATGAAAATATCTTGTTATAACATAATTCTTTTATACCTTCTTTACATTATTTCCTTGTTTAAAACTACAACAAACTTAAGCACTTGTGTTGCCAAAAGTTTTGTATAAGCTAATGTTGCAAGTGATGTTAATTAACATTAATCAACTTGTAAAAAATTACTGATAAAGCTAAAACACTGGCCAGTTCACATTTTTTCTTGAGAAACTATCTACTCTGTTAACTGCCTTCTATATATGATATATTTTTGAATATTATGCAAACTGTTACATCACATCTTTAGAAATACATATATTATTAAATCTTTTGATCTCAGTGTTATCAAAGTCTGTAGCTTCATCTCGCTAATACTTCAATTTTAACTTTACATTTTGAGCTACAGTATTTTCTTTAAAACCTCTTACAAGTTAGTTAAAGACTTCTGTAAGGCATTAGCTACAAAATTACAACACTGCATAAGTGAGCATAGAAAAAGTTTAACTGTTAAGCCTAATTTGAAATCACTGAACATTTGTAACAAAAGGTTGTGTGTTAGGCATAACTTTTACAGCTTTAAAATTATGTTTTCTTTGTGATTTTAGAGAAAAACATAAATAATGAACATTAGTTATCCTGTAAATATCAGACTGGAAAGGAAATATCGTATTTTTTTTAATACTTTAATAAACTGAACACAAATTAGTCTTCAATTACAAATTTAATCACGATAATGTTTGCCCTCACTTTCTATGACATAACTCCATCTTTTGAGTAAGTTATGGATTCCTTGTGAATAAAATTATTTTGATTTGGATTCAAAAACACAGTCTTAAGTCAGATTTGAGTTCCTCCTTATTTGCATACCTTTTTCCACCTAGGTAATATTGCAAGGATCTGAAAAGATGGTAATCAGATGGAGTAAGATTTGGCAAATAGGATGGATGAGGCACAACTTCCTATTTCAAGGCCTGAAGTTTTTTTTCATAATTTTTTCAGTGTATGATGTTGCATTTTCATGGAAAATTATTACACATTTTTGATTGAATAATGCAGCTCTTTTCTTATCGGTACTTGGTGTAAGCTCTCCGACTGACGACACTATTTTTCAGTCATGATTGTTTCATTTGGATCCAAAACTTCATAATAGATTACACCTCCCAGATTCCACCAAATACAAAGCAAAACCTTTTTTGGGTGTAAACCACTTTTCAGTGTTAGAATAGGTGTCTGACAGAAGTTCAACCATTGTCTCTAATGTTGATTGTGCTCATAAAAAATCTGCTTTCCTTACCACTAATAATTCTTTCTATAAATGGTTCACTATCATCTCTTGTTCTCAAAGATGAACAAATGGTGACCCTCTGAGCACTTTGATTATTCATCAAATAATATGGAACCCATTATCCAAGTTTAAAAACTTTTCCAAGCTTTTGTAGGTGGGTAATGATTGTTGAATGGATCTGTTGAGCCATTTCTTGCATGGTCAGTTTTGAATTTGCTTCAACTATGACTTACAGGGTATCTTTATTGATTGATCTTGGCCGTTTAGAATGTATGGAATTGGTGAGATCAAATTCTCTTGATTGAAGCTTTGTGAACCATTGTTTGACGATTCCTGATATTCAACATATTTTCTTCATAAATTGTACATCTGTTTCTTGATGAAACTTTCAGTGATGTCGAGAAACTTCTTCAAAGAAGAAGTGATGAAACTTTGTAGAATGGACAATAACTGCCTGTTGTGGAGACAAGTGTAGAGGACGACGCTTTGAGAGTCTTTGGCCTTTCGTCTTCAGGTCAGTGTGTGTGTGTTTGTAGGTGTTGTTGGTTTTTATAAAGTTTTGTGGAGAGTGTGTTATGATTTGTTGGATTATAACTGTTTCTGACTGGATGAGAGATTTCCTGTAGATTCAACCAATGACAGCCACAGGTTACTCACCTCTAATCCAGAATCTCTGTTAAGTGAAGGTTTAATAATATTAATATAAAACAGTTTATCATTTCTTGACATACTCATCAACAAACAAACAAGACAAGTAACCACAACTGTGTACAAAAATCCCATCCACACAGACAGATACTTACACTTCCAGTCCTATCATCCAACCTCGATAAAACGTGGTATGATTCAATGCCTAAATAAGAGAGTAGAATGCCAAAAGATCATAGAGAGTTCTAAACAGAATGGTTAAACTTCCTCCTCCATCAAAAACTCTTTGAAGAAGACCATGACAGATAGAAAAGATCAGAAAGTCAGAACCACTACCACCATTTACCTACCATACCAGCAACATTTTAGTGAAAAACTTAAATGCACATTCAAGATATTCAATATAGAAGTCCAGTGGAAATCCTACAGTACCTTTAGGTCCATTCTGATAAAAAAAAACAACAACAAAAAAACAGCAACCTACCAAAGAGAATCTCAAAAATGTCATCTATGAAATTTTGTGTTCCTGCAATGATACATAAATTGGAGAAACTCGTGAGAAGTATAAAAGAACCTAAAGATAGTACAACACTCACGAAAATGCACATTTCAGCCATTGCAGAGCACACTACATCAACTGGACACAGAATAGACTGGGAGAAAACAAGAATCATCAACACAGACAAATTCTGTAAGACAAGAAAAATCAAAGAATCTTTTTATTTTAACACCATTAAACCTTCACTGAACAAAGATTCCAGATTAGAGGTGAGTAACCTGTTGCTGCCATTGGTTGAGTCTACAGGAAGTCTCTCCTCCAATCAGAAACATTGATAATGCAACCAATCATAACACACTCTCCACAACCCACCAGGGCACTATAAAAGACCAACAACACCTACATACACACTGACCTGAAGAAAAACAGGAAGATAACTTTCAAAACATCATCCTTTACACTTGTCTTCACAACAGGCAGTTGCCATCCATTCTACAAAGTTTCATCATGAATATTCTACCTGAACAGTCTATAAACTGTACATGTGTTTCTTGTAGTCTCTGAAGCTTTCAAACCTTTTTTAGTTCATGTAGCATACATGCACCTCTTTGAAACTATTCCTTAGGTTTTTATAGGTTAAAATTTTTTTTCTAAATGTTTATCAATTAACTTAAAGTAAGAAGTAAGGCTTATTAATACATTGTCATTGAGAAAAAGGCAAACATTTCGAAGTTGTTTTCCTCAAAACTCAATCACAACTTTTGGAAAAAAAACTAAAAAAACGTTATTTGCTTTCCAACTTAATATGTACTTATAAATTGAAATTTAAATATATTTTGTATTAAAATTTCATCTTATTTTCTTACAGCTAATAGTTTTTGAACCATCAGTTTTTCATCCTTTAATAAATATTTAAACTGGAGAACTAGATGTAAAGAGAGGATTCCAGAAATGGAGGTCAGTTTAAGATACAGCCATTATTATTGTTTTACAAATTGAAAGTATCTCCATATCAGACACTGAACTGCATTATTTAGATTCAGTTGTTAAGGGAATTAATATATTTGATAAAAGGAATAATTTCACATTTCAAATATATGAGCTTCCTTCACCACATAATGCTATACATTTGTAACGTTTTTGATATTTTAATATCAGTAATATACCATCCTTAACATTTAGTATGAACACATTTGTAATAAAATTGATATTCAGTGGTTTTTAATAATAAAACAGTAATTGAATAGTTTAAATTGTTGTATAATAAGTATAGAACATATTTATATAATTCCAAAATAATAATTCATCTACTTGCACAAGAATGCCATTTCCTTTGCATGTTTGCTTGTGAGATTTGCATGCTACTAGCCTTGTGCTAATTTATACTTAAATTCTCATATTTAACATGAACTGTGCTGGTGCATGATGACATAATCATGCAATGGTAGCCCTCTACCAGTAGCAGGGTAGTGTGATCTCCATTTGTACTAACTTTCTCTATGCACTCGCATTTGTGATAACTTCATTCTTTTCCTTGGCATTGAAGTTTCAAATTTGTGTTTAATTTGATGAGATTTACATTGGTTAATGAAACTTTGGTTTTTGTTTTCTATAGTTTTGTAACAAAAATGTTGATTATTGTCTTGAATTCTCAACTGAATGTAACTGATACTTAATTACTTATTTTATACTCTGGCTTCTGGAGGCTTGTTTATTTTTGAGAATGTTCAACATGCTATGGATTACCACAGGTTTACTGATTCATTTACCCCAGTCCCTTCACCTGATGTTCTTTCTCCCAGTCTGGTATGGCTTATTGTACTTCAAATGCAACCTGATTTGCTTTGAGTAGTGTCTTACCATTTGGAGAATGTCCAGTCTCTTCTGATTTTCATTCTCATGTGTGTTCATTTCCTAATTTTTTAACTGTATCCTGTAATATTCTTTTTCACTTTGTGAACCCAGTTTCTAAACTTTATTTTGTTTTTCCTCCTACCTTTTTATTAAATGTTTTTTTTTCCTATCACACCTAGATGTTTCATCCTGCTTATATTTGTGACACTTTTTTATGTCTTGACTTGCAGATGTTCATCCTTTCTAGATTCTCTGCCTTTTGTTATCTATTTGGTCTGCTTTGTGATCAGGCCACTTGCTTTATATTTGATTCTGTGGTTCCCCATTTTTGCATTTTCATCTTTTTCTCACCACCCCTGTCTTTCCTCCATATATTGTCTGAGGCATTTCACCATGCTTTAGAGAAGTTTTGTGCAGAAATTTTTTTTTTCTCTTTGCCTTTTTAACCTATTCCACTTCTGTTCTATCCCTCCTTAGTTTGTTTCCCTTTGTTAGGACTTGTTGAGTTAAGTTGCATTCCATTTTACAGTACCTTTCTCTTTGTCTGGATTCCTTTCTTCAGGTAGCCATTGTTGATGGTGTTCATTTCTCACTGGAGACCTGGTTTGAAGTTGTATTATTTATATCCTTATTACTTTCTCATGTTTTTTTTCTTAATTTTATTCTTTGATTCCTATTCCATGTTTAATCAATTTATCAAAAAACCTTCTCATTCCAGGTTGTAGAGCTTTTTTTTTCTCCTTCCATTACCTAACAACTGGTGCATTGCTTATCTTGACAGTGTGATTTTATTGTCATGTATGACACTCTAGACACCCAATTGTTTTATCTTACCTCTAGCTGAACTCATTTTCAATAGCCTCTCTTTCCCTATCTTTCTTTGCTCCTTTTCCCACTTTTTTTTTCTATGACTCTGTATGTTCTTTTTACCTGGTCTGTAGTTTCTTTGGTTATCATATCAGATACCATTTCACACATTGCTGTTAATCCATCCTCTCTGTGTTTTCTATTTTTTGTCTATCAGATTTGCATCTTTCAATTCCTTGCTGTTCTCCATGGCACAGCATTAACTATTTTTGTATTCATTTGGCCTAGGACTGTCTTTTTTTTTTCTAGATGATTGACTCTCTGTTGGCCTACTATTGGGTAATATCCTCTTCTCACACTTCAGTTTCTTTCCAGGAAACCACTTAGTTTGGGTGACTTGTCAGGATATCCAAGTCCTTTTTCATGCCCACTCAATATATGGTATTGTTGGTATTTTTTTCATTTTATTCTTTTTGCTTGTGGGTTTTGGGGTATCTGGACACTAGGACTTGCACTTCTCATTGTCATTTTGCATGAGGGTTCTTTTGCTTTTTGGGATTTTAACTTCCTTGAAACCCCTAATTTCATAGAGATTTGCACATGATAATCTCCTCCAATGGATCGTACATATCTGAGGATTTTTTTTCTCAGGTTCCATTGTTCTTTTTGTGAACTTCCCCTCTCACATTCACAAGGAATTGTCATTTTGACTGGACCATTTCCATACTTATGGCCCTTTCTTACCAACTTCTAAACCACATCTATCTCTTCACCAATGCTTTCTTCTTGGATTGAGGTGCATTTCTGTATGACATGATCTCTGGCATTTGGATGCAACATGACTGATCACCTTAACTCGCTGCTCTTTGGAACATTTCCATAACTTTCCTTTTCTGGCTGATCATACAGTCAACAGTCCACTCTGATGCATCAACAGTTATCTTTACACCTACTATTAAGGGAATATATATCCCAGTCCCTTTGTTTTTGGGCATTGGACTGTATCCTTCTGGGCTTATTCCTGTAGGGTTAACTTTTGTTCCTTATTATGTGCCTGGAGCTGTGTATCTTGTGAGAGACAGCCTGTCTCAGCCAGGTTATGTTTCTACCCATGGTGTGATCTCTTCTCTCCCATGGTCTTTTTGAGTTTGTTCTTGCTTGGGTATGCCCCTCATGACACCTTTGCCAGTCCTCTCTCCTCCAGTCTTCATCTGTTTTATTCTTCTGTTCCCCATCCTGTGGCTCTGGCTGTCAAAGTTTTTAGCTAGGATTAGTGTCTTCTGTTGGGAAATATACCTTTTGCCTACAATTCTCTTCCACTAAACCCTTGGGTCTTTAACTTGATACATGAAAGTTCTTCTAAAATCCTACTGTGACCAACTTAATCTTGGTTTTCTCTGCTTCATCACTTGGTATCAACACCTCCTTCGTATACCAAATATCCATTCACTTTTGCTTCAGTATTATGCATCCCTTTTTCATGAAAGAGTATTTCTCTATCATGTATGAAATTTGTATTTTTCATAGTGACAGATTTTCCTATCATGTAACCTTTTCTTGTCAAATACCTATTTCCTTCCAATTTTGTCCATCTCAGTATGACTGTGGTGATATTTTGTTATTGATCCATCTACCATTCCTCTCCTCCTGACTGTTTTATTATGCCCCATCTTTCTGCCTTTTATTAATTGGATGTTCAACCATGGTTTGTCAGTCCGCACCATTGCTGATTATTGGGCAGCACTTTCTGGTGCATTTTACCTTTCCTTCTCCTTTTCACTTGTTTCTGCTCTTTCCCTCTTCACTATCCTCCTTACTTAACTTCCATATGGGCCTGGCATGGTCAGATGGATTAAGGTGTTCAACTCATAATCTGAGGGTCCTGAGTTCAAATCCCAGTCACACCAAACATGCTTGCCCTTTCAGCCATTGTGGCATTATAATTCAACAGTCAATCCCACTATTTGTTAGTAAAGAGTACCCATATGGTACATATGGACATATGATTTTTTAAAAATCATGTTTTCTTCCCTTTTGATGTAATATTTTTCAAAGATTCTGCAGCTCAGTTAAATTTATATTTGTATGTATGTTTGTATATATATTTAATGTGTGTGTGTGTGAATTTCACACATATATCAAGAAAGAAAACGTTCGAATAATGAAGTTTTCTAAAAGATGACATTTTTGTTGAACTATTGAAAACAAAATTACTGAATTCTGAGTTTAGAGTTTTCATGAAGAATTTATGAAATAATTAAAACATTAGAGGTTGTTTATCATATGTTTTATAGATTTTATTCCATGTAAGGAATTTTATTTTTCATAGGCTCCTCTAATTTCAAAACAAGAAATTCAGATTTGGTATATTAAGCTTATTAATTGATACTGTTTTGAGTAAAAGTGTAATTTTTTAACTGTTAAAAGGTAGATAGATTTGTGGAACATATTTATTGAAAACTGATACATCTTACTGGTGAATTTATAAACGTAATTGTTAAAAAAAAACAACTAATACTTTAATCTTTCTATTTTGTAGAAGAAATGTCAATCACATTTGGCAAGTAATTTTGTACGCTCGTTGAATTTTCTATAAAATAGAAAATCAAAATCCACTGAATCCAGAAGCATCAGTTTTGCAAGTAAATGTCCTTTTAACAGAAAATCTTGTTCAAAGAATTCTGCACTTTCACCAAAAAAGGTACAAGCTAATAACTGTATCGTACACATAGTAATAAACATTTATCAGTTAATTTTTGCTTATTTTGACTTCAAGTGGATATTAGTCATTATAACTAATTCAACTTTGGAATACAATACCCAAGTGACCTTTTCTAACTTATGCCATAACTTATGATAAGTGTGTGAACTTTTCATATGTACCTTAATAAATATCTGAAAAAGGACTGAAATTCGTAGTAGTTTAGTTATTATAAGGTAAAATTCCTGTTATAAAAAATTCTAGAGAACTTAATCTAATATGAAATGCAAATGATTAGTTATTTAGTCTTACTTCTTAAATTCCTGAGGGACTAGGTAATGAATGCAGTGTTTAAAAATGTAATAGACCAAACTCTAATGTTTTATGACATGTTTAATTATAAACTGATAAATTTATTGTAACATACAGTTGCTTTTTGTTTACCAATTGTATGTTTATCCTTACAGGTTTGCATTGTATTAATTTCTGAATGTAAAACTTTGAAAGTTTCATGGTTTAAAGATAAATAACACTGTAAAATAAAATGAGAGAAGTTTTAAAAAGTTAAGAAGCCTACAGCTCTTAAGATTAATAATTGTTGTGGACCAGAATCAACTAAGTAATTCTCTTTTAAAATAAATATAATTTTTTTTTCATTATATTACTCAAATTTTAACTTTTAATATGGTTTATTGTGATACAGTTAATTGTAAAATAAAGAAAATAAGAGAGAGAGAGAGAGAGTTTGAATGAAACCCGTTTGTTTGTTTGGGAAGTTCTAGATATTATGTGAAAGAAATATTATTAATATTAATAGTAATTTTATTTTTACCACGAAAATCACCTATTACATAGAATATCTCAGTAAAAGTTTTGTAAATTTTGACTCTTTGTGTATATAAAAGACTGGTAATGCTCACAAAGAAATTTATCAAATTTCAT
This sequence comes from Tachypleus tridentatus, assembly GCF_004210375.1. Classification (NCBI taxonomy): domain Eukaryota; kingdom Metazoa; phylum Arthropoda; class Merostomata; order Xiphosura; family Limulidae; genus Tachypleus; species Tachypleus tridentatus. The sequence continues at coordinate 27,077,513 of NW_027467782.1, read as the reverse complement.
GAAGGTAACCTGGCACATTCACTTATAATACTTACAGTTTCATAGTTACATGGTGTTTATAAGATCAATCAAAAGGAACAGTCTGTATACAGAGAGTTAAACCTTGAGCCATGTATTTTTAATAACGTTATGTGATTAAAACCACTTAAATCTAGCTACATCACAATTGTTTCTATGCCATGAACATTCTCTATTTCAACAAAACATTTCTAATACTTCTAGTAAGCTTTGTTCTAAGACTGGCATTCTACTTTGTTCTAGCTTTTCCTCTATCAGACCTTGTTTTTGTTTTTTTTCCTGTATATTTTTTATTTATTATTATAAAAGTAACTAAAATGTAAGTATTGACAAATTAAAATAAATAGTAATAATAATAATAATAATAATTGTTTATGAGGTATGCTCTTGAATAGTTCTGTGTTATGTAATTCAGTACTGTGAAGTGGGATACACATTCCCCATGTGAATTGCAATTTATATGCTATAAATATTAGTCAGACAGGTTTGAAGGGCTATAGAATAATTTAATTTTGTGTGTATATTAGTTTGTTATAACTTAGAAAACAAGCTGAAACAAAAATAAACAAAAATGCTGCACTAATTGAAAAGATCCCAGAGAACAAGCTATAATATGGGATTATAAGATGTGCCCTAGTTTTTAGAGGTGACTGTAGAAGTAGGACCCACAATGTGGTGGGGATACACTGTATATTAGTCTTAACCTCCAGTCTCGCAATAGATATAGAAATTATGAGAACGAGATGTGGGTGCTCAAGCCCACAATGCCCCTCATCTTTATCACCATTCACTACCTGCAGACAAAATGTGGAAAGGTGACTGCTCTCCCAAGTAAAGAAGAAAATGAATTGAAGTAATGCAAGAAAAGGAAAATAAGGTACGACCATTTGGGATAAGTTGAAAACTTGCCTTTTGAAGTTAGCATTCCAGCTCCCAGTATGATAGAAAGGCACTAATTGACAACACAGTAAACAAACTATACCAGCATGTGTATGTTTATGTATATATATCTATATATTTAAGCTGCTTAGTTGGGATAAACATTTCTAATTTTGTGTTCTAATTTGCAGTCATTTCAGAGAGAAAATTGGAGAAATTTATAATTATTTTCTAATTTTATAATGGTTACAAGGTTGGTCAAATAAACTGACCTCATAATGTCTCACAGAGTTAAATATCATCCCTCAAAAGTAATATAAAATTGTCTTTTATATAAAAGTGTTTTCATACTCCTTGAGTGATGCACATGTTTTGGAGACAAACAAGCGAGTTGTTGCTATAATTTGTCCATTAACAACTTATTATAACAACAGTTGGACCAAAACAAATAATAAAGGAAATCATGTTGTCACTTTTATCTAATGATACCTTAAAAAAAGAAGATATTTTGTTCATTAGAAAAGCCTTTCATTTTTTACCCTCTTGTATACTGTCCAACTTTAGTACTTGGTAAGGATAAACAACATGAAATGAAGCATTGGGATAAGTCAGCTTTTTTGTCAGTTGTGTTTATCATCTGGACATTAATTGTTTTGGTTGTCTAAGATCTATGGTCAACATCAGGAAACTTAAACTTGTATACTGTTGCAAATTATTGGTTATTTTAGCCTAGAAAATATAATTTCTATGTCTCGAAAAAAAATATTTGAGACATATTTACAGTGTTGGTAGTGTATTTCACAAATTTTGTGAGTTACACTTGTTATGGTCTACTCTACTCAAACATTTACTTTCTGTATAACAGATATGTTCTAACAGCCTTAATCACATTTTCTCATATTAAACAATCATTTATAGTAAGGAAAGTTAAAGCATACATTCAAACTGTACCCCTGTCAATGTGCTGCTCCTGCAGCTTATTTTTACTTGAGGTGTTTTGGAACTTGAATGTAGATTGCCACAGTTTCTTTACATTTTAAAGATCTGATATCTATATTCCACACCACAATTGTTGTTTATTAATGAATATACATTTTCTATAGGTTATATTTATTTACTGTGATATGACTTCAAACATGTTTTAATCAGTTTCATTTTTCAGCATTGAAATCTTTGCATTAATTAGAATTAACCTATAAGTAAAGGAAAGTTTGTTAATGAATAGGTTTCAAAATTGAATAAGCATAATAGTACAGTTTGTTTATTATTACTTCTTCTACAAAGAAAATGTAATTTTTATAAAAAACTATTTGAAATCAAATGAATTTAATTGTTTTTTTATGAATAATTACTTCTATGAATTTCCGAAGTTTTAAGTTTAAAGTTAGCTTTTATCTTAATAGTAATGATCTTACACAGGTGTAAGTTAAATGTGTATTTAATTTATAAATTAATAGTTAAGAATATGTGAATTTCACTACTAGGTAGTTGTCTATTCATATAAAATAAAACTAGTTTGACAAAATGTAATATTTTAATAACTTTGTGATAACTGGAGTTGAAGATAAGCAGCAACTAATGGTTGCTAAATGGAAGATGGGTTATGCATTCCTCAAATTGTAAGCTTCCAAATTTTGATTAATACAAATAGTAATTATTTTAATACCCTTTGTAAGTAGTATTGATGTTTCCATTATTTTTGAACTTGTTATTTTGCAGTACTGTTGGATACTTCTTTGAATTTTATGTAACAAAATTAGTTTAAGACTTATCAATAATCATAAGAAAATATTTTTAACTGTAGATATGAGAGAGACCTAGAATTGTTCAAGGTCAAAGTGGCTGAGAGTATTAACTTTTGTAATGAAAAGCTGCATGATACCTCAACTCAAGATCCACATGCTCTCCACTTCAGTCTGTGGGAACCGACTATACATGAGAATGTTAGGAAGAAATTATTATCTGGAAATGTGTGTTACTTTTTGTATTTTACTGAACTTATTCCTCCCAGTTATTGCTCAACTTGCTCGTACCAGGATAAGAGTTTTAATGTATGATTTAATTATTGTTGCTATAAATGAAAATGCAAAAATATGTGGAAACACAACAACAACAAACAATTCTTATGTACCTCAAAGTTCATATTTATACATTTATAAATTTTAAAATGTATAAATCAAGTAAATAATTATTTTTCTTCTAATATTCTCCTACAAATGAGGCCCAGTATGGTCAGGTGATTGGGGCATGTGACTTAAAATCTGAGGGTCACAGGTTTGACTCCCTGTCCCACCAAACATTCTTGCCTTTTCAGCCATAAGTGCATTATTATGTGAAAATAGAAAAAGTTAGAAAATAGTTTAGAAAGAGTTTTGAAATGTAGTTTGAGTGGTGTTTACTAGCTTAATTACTTTACAAATAACTCATGTTTTATCACAGTTTATAAACACTAATTTGTACTCTACATCTTAGGAAGTACAATAAGTTATGTTTCTAAATGAATAAATTATCAAATTTTACAAGTCTGGTTTGCAAAATAAATGGACTAAAAGATTTGGGCTGGATCTAAATTCAGTTTTGGTCATTTTGACACATTGTGGTCACCATGTAACCATCAAAATATATAACTCTGAATAAACTCGGTATACCTTCACAATTTTGAAAGCATTAATTAAACGTTACAAGTATTTTGCACACCAAAAATCTGATTTTATTATGAGATATTTTCACTGAAGAGTTATTTATGAATTTCCAAATATTTCTGGGTCAATCTGAATGCAACACTCCAACCAGCCTTAAAGAATAAGACAAAATAATATATATGAAAACAATAAAGTTAGTACTTGTATCTTTAGTTGGGCTGCCAACAGGTGAAGCACTCTAAACCATTTTTGTTTTGAGTGAGACAATGTTTATCTTCAAAAATTTGTACTTATTTCAAATATACATGTTTTTTTACAATATAAATAGTTATCATTCACTGTAGTAGGAGGTCTTATAATTACTGTAATTTTATCTTTCTAATGAATCTGTAAATAAGTTAGACATTTATCTGAATTATCTAATTGTGAAATAACCAACATAAAGTTCCTTGTAAAGGGAATTCTTCTTTTTCTGTTGGTTAGAAATAATCCAACAACAATTTCAAAAAGAATTATTGACTTTTTTTAAAATAATTATGTAAGAGGGGATGTGTCATGTAGGTTGGACATTTTCTATGTAAGAAAAGCAAGAAGACTGGAGGTTTACATTCTGACTTGTCAGTATCTATAATATGTTTTTGTAATTTAGCCTTGTTCAACTATGATATATTTAGTGTGTGTGTGTTGGAAAAACACCTCATTAAAAATCTGATTTCTTTTCTGTTCAAAGTACTTTATATATAAAAGCTTACAACATATCATGAAGATACAATTACTAAATTAAAAGTTTTCTATACTTCATTGGTTACAAGGTCAGTCAAAGTGACCAAGCACTTATTGTGTGGTAACATGCATTGATATTAAAGTAGTTTAATTAACAATTTTGAACACAACCTGTATAAATTATTGTGACATGCATACTTTGGCACGTATATCTATACACAAGTTACCTATCTTATCTAAATGTTATACAGAAATATTAAGATGCGACTTTTTCTGTTTTAGAAAGAAGATAACGATACTAAAGTCTCCACACCTTCTGGCTTATCCTGGATACAAAAAGGAACTTTGAAGATATTCTCAAAAACCATCTTAAATACCCAAATGTGATTAACGTTCCTTTTGAATAATAGTATTTTATGATATTTGATTGAAATATCCTTTTACCACATAAATAAACACTGACATGATTTTATTTAATTTTTAAGACATAGTTTGTTTTTCCAGTGCTATGTTTACCCTTCACAACACATTCAGATTCTGAAAGTAGTGATTATAAAGTTCAGTTTGAAATATATGTATGTATGTATGTGTTTCATTGTAATGGATAACAAAAATTAAATTGGTTATACTGTTCAGATTGATTTTTTTAAACAATAAAGCCTCTAATTTATAACAATAAACTTGAATTCCATGTTTGTTTTTCATTCTCATGCAGTTGTCAATAACAGTGTATGAAATAAAGCATAGGGGCAAGTCAACCTTCTGCCAGTTACGTTAGCCCCTGTGTATATTGTCTGAACACTAATTACTTTTGTTATCTAAAGTCTATGATCAACATCACCAAACTTAAACTTATGTACTGTTGCAAATTATCAGTTATTTTAGCCTAGAAAATATAATTCCTATATTTTGAAAAAAAATACATAAGACATATTTGCAGTGTTGGTAGTGTATTTTGTGAAATTTGAGTAAATTTTGTTATAGTCTACTGTACTCAAACATTTACTTGCTGTGTAACTGATTTGTGCTAACAGTTTTGTGATTTATATTCTATAACAGTGAAATAAAATTCTGTGTAATTTTAAGATGCTGATTTTTCAATGTAATCAAAACTTAACGCTCAGTAATACTGAAATTGTAGTGCATATAAATATTTGTAAGATAATAAATATTTTTTGTTTACACCACGAAATTATTGTAAAAAACATTTTAAGAAATGTAACAATTTTATGAGCTTTTGTGCTTAGTTTTCCTAATGTTACTTACAAGGTTCTTGCATACAAAAAACAACAAAACTTCATATAACAAAAGATATAAACCAAGTCTCAACTACAACTATAGTCAAGATAAGATTGAAATAAAGACACAAAACTGTACTCAAAATACTACTGGTTTCAGCATGAATAATTGATTCAAAAGGATACATGAGTAACTACTGGTAGCTTCACACTAGTCAGTGACTGTGTAAAATGTATGAGATATAGTTTAAGATACACTCACCAAGACCTGTGTTGATTTAAAAAATAAAATTAAGATAAACCACAAAGGGACCATGAAACTCCGTGTTATAAACTTATCTAGAAATGGAAAGGAAATTATTCGTCTGAATGTGAAAAGTATTTATTTAAATTAAGGCAGTTATTGTTTTAGTTTAATGTTTTCTGTACCTTGGTATAATCACCGATGTGTAACTTGTGTTTATGTGATATTTTGAAAAGCTCTCCTGTTTTAAAGAGTAAAATGGTTACTAAAAAGTTAATATTATGTTTTTATTGGCTGGCAAATGGAAGTGAAATAGAGAACAACAAAAGCCTAAAAGAAGTTTGACAAATGTTTTCTGGTTCACACGTGTTTTATAATCTAGTCTTCATATAAAGTCTTCTAATCATAAAGATAAGAAGTGAATTAATATTCCTATTCGTACAGATGTTATATACAATATATATATGTTCAGATATATGTTACTGAAACAGACCTGTTTGGGGCCTGGCATGGCCTAGCGCGTTAAGGCGTGCGCTTCGTAATCTGAGGGTCGCGGGTTCGCGCCAAACATGCTCGCCCTCCCAGCCGTGGGGGCGTTATAATGTGACGGTCAATCCCATTATTCGTTGGTAAAAGAGTATCCCAAGAGTTGGCGGTGGGTGGTGATGACTAGCTGCCTTCCCTCTGTCTTACACTGCTAAATTAGAGACGGCTAGCACAGATAGCCCTCGAGTAGCTTTGTGCGAAATTCTAAAAATAAACAAACAAAACAATAATACTTTAATAACCGAAAATGGTGCATGTCAATTATATCATAACAGTGCTTCACATTAATCGCTGAGTACCATTTGAAAACAATAAAAATAAACTGTAGGCATATCACAACAATTCTGCTGAAAATGTTGTATAATTAATACGTACTTCAACATCTAGACAAAGCACAAGGAAATTATAAATGTCACAAGCTGTTAACAATGTAATAATTGAAGAACCAATACGTGGCTTAAGCTTAGTAACGCATGATATGAAACACATTAAACGTAGAAATTGAAGAAGTTCATGTTGATCCTGAGTTTCAGTAAAAAATGTCGCATGTAAATCTTAGTATAACAACTGTGAATTGTTGGATGTATATTGTGACAGTTAATATACTTAGAGCTGTATTACAAACAATATAAACACAATTATTACTGAGATAAACATTTAATGTGTAATCGCTGTTACATTTAAATGGGCGAAAAATATGTAAATAAATATTTCATTTATTTTGATTTAATATTTTATACATTATATGTCGTAATAAATATATACTGCATGAAAGGAAATCATAAAATACATGAAAAAAAGCTTGTGAATTGTTGAACTAAAGCCACAGTCTCTTAAATTTCAATAATAGTTTTGAATGTTCCGATATGTTAAAACGTTAAGTTTTCAAAGTTTATATTTAAGTTGCTTGTACATCAACGTAAATAGTTAATTTAATGTGTAAGTTTCTGACAACCCAATAATATCAATGATACTGAATTTAAATATTTTGTGCAATTTTGTAAGTATCAATCACATTTGTGTAACTGTATAGTGTGGAGATAAAATCCATCTTTATTTCTCTTTACTCTAGAGAGAACATTAACAATGGCGGTTTTTTAAATTCGTTTATTAATTCTGATTCGCAGTTTTGAAGAAAAATCAGGTTGGTTTCCGAGATTTTCCAATGATAAACGTATCTTGGCTGTCAGAATTTTCAATAAGAATAACAACGTTTTCCTTGAGATGTCCTTGTTTAGTGTGAGATTTAACGATAATAAGTTCACCATAATTTTTCACATGTCTATCAGACAGAGGTCGCTGTATATATTCTTCAATGGCTTTTGTTTGTTTTAACTCTGGTGTTCCTCTCTGAAGATGTAGAATATAGTTATGTTTAGTGGCGCAACACTCAAAATTTTAGTAATAATTTTACTATAGCATGCATAAAAAACAAATAAATGTTTCTATGAAAACTATAAATTGTGAAATTGGTTTTAGTTATCTCATAAATGTTTTCTTGAAACTAGGAAAACTATCTCAACCATTGTTTCATGTAGTAAATAAAGAATGATATACAGCAGACAATAGCTTAAATACTGTTTTCCATTTATATTTTACACGTTCACAAAGGATAACTAGATTGTTTATATTATTACCTAGACACGATGAAAGTACAGTTATAATTAAATGTCAAGTGTTCTACACAATTTATTGTTATATAACCAGACAAGATGAAAGTGCGATTATAATTAAATGTCAAGTGTTCGACTCAATTTATTGTTATATAAATTACACATGAAAAGTTATGTTATCTGAACTCCAAATGACTGGTTATTTACTTTATGTCACAAAGAGAAATAGTTTTCAAACTGTCTTATTTTTTCTGCAACTTTGGGAGTAAATCACGCACCTTATGGTGCTTTAAAATATTCAATAATTCATTATCAGTAGTAGTAGTATGTATGTGAATGAAAAATTACGAAAGGACATTCTGATCTTTATGTTTTTCAGATGTTATTAATGCTATGGACATTAGTGAAGATAATCAGACTTATCAGACCTCAAAGGTATCGAACACGTGTAGGTCTATTTTGGAAAAAAAATCGCATGTATTCAAACGACTCTAAACATTAAAGATTCTATGAACGCATTTTTCTCAGTAGTTGTGAATAATTCAAGGTATTAACAACATTGATTTTAAACATGCAACATCTTTTTGATATTGTACACGTAGTTTGACGTTTGACGAAGTATACATACATTAAAATGGAATGTTTTTAACTGTAAAAATGTGAATTTACTTGTACCAAATATTAATTATGACGTAAAATGAATAAGAACCTAATTGAATTTCGAACCAATGTATTCCTTTCTTCTAGGTCATTTTCATATATCGTCTCCAGGATTGTTCGTTTGGTCACTTTTTTCTTTCTTAGTATATTAGTTTTTTGTCTTCTTAACGTTCTTTGTAGGGACCTTCTTCTCACATTCATGGATCAGCGGCATAGCCTCCAATATATCCAATTCATTAGTGGTTATCTTTTCATCACCAGGCTGTTTGTGTAAAACACGGTTTTTCAAAACATTCCCGAGTTTTTTCTTTCCAGATGTGGAAACAACAAAGAACGCTGCACGATCATTACAAAAAGTAAATAAATAAGAATCACGTGTTTCAAGACCATTAAAATACATATTATTATTAAATAAGCTATGGATAATGGGTTACAGATATAACTATAAATGTGTTTCATGCTTAACCAACAAATAATTGTATGGATTCTTTAGACAAGTGTATTCAGTTGTAATGTTTCGACCCATGGAACGTAGTACTTCACATGAACCAAAATAATACGTCATATAAAGGTGGAGATCTCAAATTAATACCTTGCTTGAAATTAGATCTATCAACATAGTGTGTCGTAAGCAGGCACATAAATGAATATAGTACCTCACGTGAAAGCATATGTTTCTAACAGCAGTGTGAGTACAGAAACCAATATCTTCAAATGATTACTCCCTGTGTTCCACATACTTTAATTATAATGAAATTGAAGATAACATGTAACTTACCACAAAGCAATAAGACATATCAAAATGAGTGCTGTCCACCAAGAGTATCTTGTAACTGTAGATTTTGAAACCGAGGGGAGCGTAGCCTTCGGAACCACTTCAGTTGGATCTCAAGACAGAGAGTCGTATTTAAAATCAGTTTACTTACTCTACCGATTTCGTAAAACAGAAAAAATCTTCAAATGCGAGTTTACAATAATAGTAATATGTATAATTCTTTAAGCCCAACAATAATTTTAATTTAACATATTTAAAATTTTAATTCAATAAGCACGATATTTCTTCACGACGAGAAATTCACTTGAAATAAAAATTTATCTCAGAATGGCTGGTATGGGTATTAACACTTTTATTGATAAGCACAAAATAACGTTTTAAAACGTTACGGCATGGCCAAATCCTATCATTATGGTCATAATGGGCATACGTTTGCTATCAATGATGTGACCCAGCATGGCCAAGCGTGTTTAGGCGTGCGACTCGTAATCTAAGGGTCGCGGGTTCGCATCTCTATCACGCCAAATATGCTCACCCTTTCAACTGTGGGGGGCGTTATAGCCCTCGTGTAGCTGTACTCGCGAAAAGCTGTTTTCATAGCCAGAGTATTTTAATTAAAAATCTTTAGATCTTCTTAGTAATGACGTGAAACACACAGGTGTGTGGTAGAGATACCAATATGTTTGTTTGTTATTTAATTTCTCGGAAAGCTAAGAAATGGCTTCCAACGCTTGCTGTTCCTAATTTTGAAATCATATACTTGAGGAAACACAGTACTTCAATACTATTTGTTTGAATGTTTGAGCCCATCTTAAACCCGTGTAAGGGGGTTAAAGTTATATTGAAATCCCTAACTCGTATCACAATTTTTCTTCTTACGAGAAACCCATAATACAGTACTAGTAAACTTTATTTCTTTGTTATTCAATTTAAAGGAAAGCTACACGAGGACTATATGCGCTCGCCATCCCTAATTTAGCAGTGTAAGACCAGAGAGAAGGCAACTATTTATGATCGCAAAAGGCCAACATTTGGGATACTCTTTTACAAAGAAATAGAGGGATTGACTGTCACTTTATAACGCGATCATGTTTGGTGTGACGGGGTTCGATCCCGGGACCTATAGATTAGGGAGTCGAGCGTCCTACCAGTAAAGAAAGATTTATATAAAATTATTATAACTCTCATTATAAGATAATGTTGAACAAACTATTGATTAACACCTCATTATGTACTAGAATCACCAAGTAGACATTTTAAGATATATTTGAAATTTCAATGGTATCTTAATATGAAAATAGTGGCGCCAAGTAACATTCAGTCGTATAACTTAATACAATTATGTTAACATAGAATTTCTGAGTAAACGTTTTCTTCATAGTGTTAGGAGTCTTTCTCTTGAAACCAAACTTTGGAAAATCTCTGTTTAGAGGCCCAGCATGGCCAGGTGGGTTAAGGGGTTTGATTCGCAATCCGAGGATCGCGGGTTCGAATCTCTGTCGCACCAAACATGCTAGCCCTTTCAGCCTTAGAGGCGTTATAATGTGACGGTCAATCCCACTATTCGTTGGTAAAAGAGTAGCCCAAGAGTTGGCGGTAGGTGTCTTACCTCTCATCTTACACTGCTGAATTATGTATGGCTAGCGCAGATAGCCCTCGTGTAGCTTTGCGCAAAATTCAAAAACAAACAAGCTCTGTTTATATATGTTTCAATGAGAACTTTTACTTTAGTTATAATATTAGGTACATAGAATGTCTACGTGATGTTATCATTCAAAGAAGAGGGAAAAATACGTAATAGTAAATATACATATATATATATATATATTATTGTTAACTATTTTACCAAAACAATACCACTCTGTCATATATATGTTTTTATGTAAATATAATATTTTGACAAAGAAATATTAACATACTAAATCGTTACAACAACTGTTGCCACCTCCTGGAAAAGCTTTTCCGAAAAAAGCAAAGCTGTTTAATACAATAAAAACCATGTAAGTTATGAGGAAGTGTCTTATTATAACAATGTGTTTTAACAAAAATAAACATTTTTTAACTTTTAGAAAAACAATAAAAGAAAATCATTACTTCTACAAAGATCTTTATTATCAGCTCCTTCTTCGTCAGTAATTTTATCTCCAGGACAAGGCATACAGGCGTCAGCAGCATAAGATGTCATATAAGTCCCTCCTGGGCACGGTAGGCAGTAAGTTTGTAATCCACTGTCATAATGATCAGGAGGACATGGATCTAAAACCGTTAAAAGTACATAGTTAAGCATTTATTTACTCAGTGTTAATTTTTATAGCCCTTTCAATGAGTTTTTTTTATCAAAAAACAAATTTATTGTATCAAAACTACATGATATTAAAAGTCTTTCATCTTTTTATGTTTAATGGAAACTATTAACGTTATTGTGTGTAATATATACTTACAACACCTGTCAGCATCTCTTCAGTATCCTCGAGTACAAGTGAGGTTTTCTGCTGGAACATACACTGAAGAAAACAAGAGAAAGTTAAATATTTTTTAGCTCATTTACTGTCACCGATAGGAATAGAAAGTTTTACACAGTAGGAGATTCGTGAGAAAAATTTCTTTATGTACTTAATAACTGAATCAACTCATGAAACTAATCACAGAAACTTGGGATTTTATGAAAGCACACAGAATTTGTCTCTTTATCAATTATGTTATACCTTGAGGTACGTTTCATTTCTTTTGGTATTTCCCTTGCAAAATTTGTATTTGGCAAAGTTTAATGTAAAACTGGTTTCACTGTTTATTTTAATGTCAGTTATGAAAATACAGGTTATTTTGGGAATATTACGCTGGTAAAATGTATCAGTATATGATTTGAAGGTGTCTTGCAAACAAGAGTTGGAGGTCGGTGGTGATGACTAGCTGCCTTCTCTCTATTCTTACACTGCTGAATTAGTAAGGACGGCTAGCCATCGTGTAGCTTTGTGCGAAATTAAAAAAACAAATAGATATGTGTTCCAGAATCCGTTACCAGATAGACTCCTACATAATACAATAATGTACTTTAATCAGAATTGGATGAAAAACTAATTACAATGTGAACTAGATAGGCATCTCATACATGATGAAGCTAGTCCTAAATATCTCTCCCCAGTTAATTTATATTTTAAATATAAAAATAAATTAAAAAATAATAAGAAATATATATATATATACACACATATATACATGTATTAAACAATAATAAGAATGCCTTGTTTGTTTGTTTGTTTTGGAATTTCGCACAAAGCTACTCGAGGGCTATCTGTGCTAACCGTCCCTAATTTAGCAGTGTAAGAACAGAGGGAAGGCAGCTAGTCATCACTACCCCCCGCCAACTCTTGGGCTACTCTTTTACCAACGAATAGTGGGATTGACCGTAACATTATACACCCCCACGGCTGGGAGGGCGAGCATGTTTAGCGCGACGCGGGCACGAACCCGCGACCCTCGGATTACGAGTCGCACGCCTTACGCGATTGGCCATGCCGGGCCCAAATAAGAATGCCACCAACAAACTTGACATTCTGGTGATAGAATAAAATAATCACTTTCTATGAGCCACAATACATGGACATTGCCCTGAAAAGGATCAAAATAATATTCAGTTCTGCAATTACAAATACCAGTCCGGCAAGAACATAAGTACGGGGAGGAGGAAGAGGTCATAAAGAACCTGACCCTCCAGGGTATGAACTTTTCTTACCCAAACACTGACAGAAAGAATCCGTTAAAACAAAATATAATAATTTTGCTAGGACGTGAAGACAACAAGGTAGAACTGGTGTTTATTGTAGACCGAAATTTATTTTCTCATATGACAAATACAGTTGTCGAGAACATTCCATTTCTTGAATATTTCAAATTGTAAATTCTATTTTTAGGTGAATTAATAACATTCGAATAATCATTTAATAAAACAGACCAGTGAAAGATTCTGAAACTGGATAAAAGTGATGGAATAATAACCTTAACGAATAAGAGAATTAAAGTACCAAGAGACAGACAAATAGAAGTGACAAGAAATTTTATTAAAGTTGTTAAACCCAATCATATCAAAATGTGATAGTTCATATCTTATTAGAATTACATGCTATAAAATAAAACGTATCGTTTCCTGATAGGTATCAACATTACCGTTCAAGCCATAAAAACTATTTTCTTTTTTTTTTAGAATGATGTTTTTAATTTATGTGAGATGAAAGAAACTATTACTGAAATACTTTCTACTGTCTGTAAATTCCTAATAAAGTATATTACTTCAACACTTTTGATCCAAAATTGGAAGTCTTGAAATTTTTACATTTTGAAATTAATTCATATACTTTGCACTTATTGAAAAACATTGAACTTATATTACATACATTTGTATGTTGAATTTCGCGCAAAGTTTCACGAAGGCTATCTGCGCTAGCTCTCATTAATTTAGCAGTGTAAGACTAGAAAAAAGGCAGCTGGTCATCACCACCCACCGCCAACTCTTTAGCTATTCTTTTACCAACGAATACTGGGGCTATCTGTCATTTTACAACGCCCCAACGACTGAATGGGCGAACATGTTTGTGTAATGGGGATTCAAAGTCTTTCTTTGGATTACAACGAATTATGGTAATCCTTACCAAATCAGTCTTGTCTTAATAATACCAGCAAAAATAACAGGATTTACCATAAACAACAGTCATCAATGAATCGCTTTAACATAAATGTATCTTTCACTTGTTATTGAATATTCTATAAAGTGATATTTACGTTACCAAATCGCTCAGGAAAAAGTGTTAGAAACGAAATGTTAAGTAGTTATTATTTAATTCTTCTGGTGTTTGTGGTAGTTAAATGTACACAATATTCTCCAGTCTGAACCAAAGCAAATTTAACTTTTTAGAAAGTTTTGAAGGATTTGTACGAAAAGAAAATAGAGAAAAACACAAATTATTATTTACAATGTACGAGTGAGGGTTTGAGAACTGCATTTGATATATAAAAGTTTAAGCGTGTCAATAATAAATGAGTTGAAACACCATTCAAGAACAGATACAGTGAAGAACCAGCTTACTTGTTTACAGGTTTTTACTTCATGTAAATGTAATGTAAAATGAATGAAAGGGTATGTTGTGACCAGAGTCGTATTTATATTCAGTAACGCAAGGTTGATGATTGTGCTCGTTTATGTGAGTGCTTTACTCCCTATTTCTCTGACTTAGGCTTATATACTGTTATTTGTTTTTGTTTTGTTTTTGAATTTTGCGCAAAGCTACTCGAGGGCTGTCTGCACTAGCCGTCCCTAATTTTCCAGTGTAAGACAAGAGGTAAGGCAGCTAGTTATCACCACCTTGATACCTTGTATTTTTAGGTTTAGAAAGTTTAAAGAAAACTTTGTATTCGTGAGGTTGATTTGACGAAGAGCATCATCTTTACTTTAACATTATTAGCTGCTAAAACAGAAGAATCACATTTTGCATAACTCTAACCAACGCATTCAAATGAGCTAAAACAAAAATATCGCAAACACGTGGTTACATTAATAATCAATATTGCCAGTTAAACTACTCTTTTACCAACGAATAGTGGGATTGACCGTCACATTATACACCCCCACGGCTGGGAGGGCGAGCGTGTTTAGCGCGATGCGGGCGCGAACCCGCGATCCTCGGATTACGAGTCGCACGCCTTACGCGCTTGGCCATGCGGGGCCAGAGTTGGCGGTGGGTGGTGATGACTAGCTGCCTTCCCTCTAGTCTTACACTGTTAAATTAGGGACGGCTACCACAGATAGCCCTCGAGTAGCTTTGTGCGAAATTCCAAAAACAAACAAACAAACAGTTAAACTATAATTTAAATGCTTTCCGAACAGTAAATATGGAGGGAATTCATTTTTAATCAATACACATGGTGGGGGAAATATCAAATTCAAAGGTAACGGCTGAAATACTATCTGACCATGCCGGACCTGAAAAACGTATTGTTGTCTCAATCAGTCTAAAGCAGCTTACTTTGTTGCTTTGATAAAAATCACATGAACTACATATAGTATCAGGCTGGATATACAAATGGCGTTTTGGGAAATATTTTGTCTCTCATTATTATTGGTTTGTTTGTTTTGGAATTTCGCACAAAGCTACTCGAGGGCTATCTGTGCTAGCCGTCCCTAATTTAGCAGTGTAAGACTAGAGGGAAGGCAGCTAGTCATCACCACCCACCGCCAACTCTTGGGCTACTCTTTTACCAACGAATAGTGGGATTGACCGTCACATTATACACCCCCACGGCTGGGAGGGCGAGCATGTTTAGCGCGACGCGGGCGCGAACCCGCGACCCTCGGATTACGAGTCGCACGCCTTACGCGCTCGGCCATGCCGGGCCCATTATTATTGGAATGTAGCAGTTGATGTACTTCGTTAACATGAAAAAGTTCTTATTGGTGTTAATCACACAAGTGTTTTAATTTTACTGATACTACTTATTGTTAATACGTTTTAGACGTACTCTTTAGACAATGTAATAATAGCTGGATTTCATTACCAAAAGAGCTGTTCTCAACTGTATTCTCGCCGAGGTCAAAGCACTGTATAGAATTGTATTTAATTCAAAAATCTACACCACAAAATAAAAATAATTGTGAAAAATTAATTAAGAACCAGAGTTATTCAAGTTTTTGAAAACTTATTACAAAAAATCCAAATCTGTTTTTAAAAAACGTGTAGTTATTTTAGTTTTTTAATTCTTTTTGTCCGGTCATACGTTATACTGTTACATTTCTAGCATTTACTCTGTAGTTATTACATGTATGTGGACCTCAACATCAATACAGAATATTAAAAAAATATATATATCCAAGACTTTAGCATCTCATTCTTTGAGGGCTAGGCTACTCATACCATCAGCATAATTAAACAATTATATAAAAAAGTACTGTTACATTGGATAAGTATATCGTGATATGTTTGTTTTGTTTTCAATTTTTCGCAAAACTACACAAGGGCTACCTGCGATAGCCGTCCCTTCTTCAACAATATAAGAGTGGAGGGAGGGTAGTTAGTCATCACCTGCCAGTGCCAACTTGCTAACGAATAGTGAATAGTGGTATTGCACGCAACTTTATAACTCCACCATCTCTGAAAGGGCCAGCATGTTTGGTGTGACGGAGATTCGAACCCAAACCAACTGCGTGTTCCGACTTTACGCTTATCTATCTCTTTATTTGCTGTTAAGGTACTCTTGTACCCAGCATCTTAACATATCCATTTCTCAGTTAAACTACCAATAAACCGAGAAGAATAACATCCAAAACTTAAACACAAATCATTTAACAAACTTGTAATATAAGTAATGCAAACTTTCGTTAATGTATTTTTTGTTACTGTGGCATTTCAGTTTTTGAAACGTTCTTTTATATTTCTATAAATGTTTAATTTAATAAATACCATCATAGAAACTTCTCTTCGTCTTTGAAATGTGTTCATGGTTCGAAGAGTGACGTCCTCATAACTTATATATTGTTTTACTTTAATTATTTGTTTGAAAAAAGAAGCATCATTTCGAATGAGAGTTTGGTTATTGGAAATCCAGCTCCTTTAATCGCTACAAACTTCATAGAGCAACAATTTGGCCAAGCTACTACTATTGCCATCAGACTGTTATATAAAAAAGTGAGGTTTTTTTCTTTGGAGTCTTCAACAGAATGTACTTTGTGATCACGAGAAACCTACTTGAAGTAACAATGTATTTCAATAGGCTAGTGTGGATATCAAAAGTGTAGTTGTAATTTATAATGCTAAATTTGAATATTCATTTTATAAAATAACCGATTTTAATTTAAACTTATCAAAACTTCTGTGAATCAGTATTAAGTTTAAAAATAAGAAAAGTCAAATAGTATTAATATTTTGAAGTGCAAATGTTGTTTGGGGTAAAAGATCTGTTTGTAATGACCGCTAGGTAGAGCTAGCAGCAGTGCATGTGTAACGTGTACACGCTTGGAGTACGGTTTGGTTGTATTTTTATAAATTAACTTTTGATGAAAGTTAAGCTGTGTTGCCAACGTTGAGCTAGAATAAATTTGTGTCTAAGAGAAATAATCTCAGATTCAAAGAACAATGGAAAACATTCAAGAATCGTTATAAATTTGTACCGGCACATCTGTCTTAAGTAATGTGGTACTAGTATTAAAGGTCGTGTATGAGTTATTTACATTTTTAAAATTTGAATCAGTAACAGCAAGATAGTTGTACAATATTTTCTATCCATTTTCCTTGTCGTGAAGAAAATTAAATTTGATAACTGAGTTAGCTCAGATGTTATCATTTTTATGATATGCACAGTTTATAGTGTACATTCGGTTAGATTTGATTAGTATGTAGCTTACCTAGTTGCAGCCAACAGTATGTAATATTCCCCAGTTAAAATATATATGGATGAGTGCAAAGTGAATTGTTTTAATTTGACTGTATACACAATGTGTAGTTATTCTAAGTTTACTATATACATGACAACCATGTATGTACCTTTTCGTAACTTGTAATGACTACGTACGCTACTGTATACAGTATTTTGCACGTGATTACGTAGCTCAGACTACATAACTTTAAGATTCCAAGACAGACATGTATGTAGTCAAAGTTTAAAACCAACTGTATTATAGTTATCTATTTATTTTCATTTACCTCTGCACAAACAAATTGTGTGTAAAACCTTAGCAGATATTTACAACAATGTTATAACAATAACTTGACACACATAAATGTATAGTCATAGTAATATTGTCTTACATGGCATATTTTAAACTTGAAGTGACCTAAACAAATCATCTTATTTAAGGCATAATGAACAATAAAATTTTAGCACGTGCATAAGCTCTTAACTTTAGGCTTAAGTTAGTTTTATTTCTGTTTAGCAGTGTTTTGACCAGAATTGTATATTTCTACTAAATAGGTTTGCCACATATTTTTATGTTGAATGGGCAGGCTTGATAAATTGTGACCTTCAAGTCATTTGTTAAAAATGGTATGGGGTATTATCCATATTAATATTTAGAACTCTGTTGTCTCTTGTGAGTGTGTTTAACTGTTGGTTATTGTGGAGGACTGAATTTGAACTTGAGTACGAAAAACAAAACAGGTTATTGCAATATTCTAGATGTAAGAAATAGTGTGTTATAAGGAACTTTACAAAATAATACTGTTTACTAAGATTGTGGGAGTTTTAATATTTTCTAACAAAACAGTAAGAATACTACTGTATTTTTGTTTGAAATGTTTCCAGGGTCTTTTGCTTATAATACTGTACTGGTATCTCTCACTTTCTTTAAATATTGGCTTTGATTAAGTTTTTGTTTGCCATTCTTTATTTCACTTTTATATTGTTTTAATAATTTTGTATTTTGCTTTTGCTGTTTTTTTTACCTCATGAATTGTTTGTACTGTCTTACTGTATGGGTATTGTAGTTAGTAATTTAGTCTGCATATTGTTTGCTGTACGTGAGGAAGTGCCTACTTCAAGTTTTTCCACTTAAGAACTTTAAAGATTTATATTGAATACTATTCTGTTTTTTCTCAAAGTTTTTATTGTAACATTAAATGAATAGCAGTATAACTTGTCAAACAGTTAACATTTTTATAATTCTATATTTAACTGGAAAAGAAAAAACTTTGCAAACTTTAGGTGACTTGAATCTTAATTGTCCAGGAATTAGTAAAATGTTAAAAATAAATTGGGACTAAATTGAGATTTTGTGTTCGGAACAAGATTTAGTGTGAATGAAAGTGCATTTTTCTTCTCTACAGAACTATAAGATTTTAAGCCTTTTTCACTGTGTGAATGGCCTTCAAGTTCAACTTTCCAGCTCCTAGTAGTCACGTCAGTGATGCTGAACAAGATAACTGTGAAGAAACCTGTGAAGGAAGAATCTGTCCATCAGAAGGAAAGGTACCAATAAACAGTGGAGGTGAAACTATGGGAGTAGAGGTTACAGTCACTCCACAGCACGCACACGCTTGTCCATTTCATTTTTTTTTAGGTATGTTGCTATGTTAATTTTAGTTTTGTTGAGGTTTAAAAAATATTATTAAACATTAAATTTCTTGAAGTGAGCTAAACATATATAGTGTAGCTCCTACAGTAACATTATAAAGGCAGGGAACCATCAACAAAACGGGGGTCACAGAAGGCTGTGGGTTTCCTCTGCTACATAGGGGTTGATCGATGTAAATCTCTCATTCTCTTCAATCAGTCTTACAAACCCTTTTAAAATGTAAAATTGAACAGCAATTTCTTGTATATCAACATTTAATATTTGTATATGTGCCAATTATTTTAAAGCTGACATTTGTATTTCCAAGCTCACAGCAGGCAAGGTTTGTTTGTTTTTTGTTTGTTGTTTTTTTGACGAACTTTAGAAACATTTCTATCTCAAAAATCTAACCGCATCTTGACCATTTGGCACGATCGCGAAATCTAATGTAAGAATCAGAGTACTTTATGAGGGAGTTAATGTGGACAACATTACATTCAAGAAAGTGGCGCCACAATAAAGATTTTCTATCAGAAATTGGGTCAAAGATGAAACTGTCTCAGGTCAACACTACATTCCAAAAAGGTGGTGCGGTAATACAGATTACCTATTAGAGATTGGGTCAAAGATAAAATATTTCGGGTCAACACTACATTCGAGGAAGGTGGCGCCGCAATAAATATTTTTTATTAGAGATTGGGTCAAAGATAAAACTATTTCAGGTCAACATGACATATGTAATTGGTTTGACTATGACTAATTTCTTCAATTTCATGTTTCTTGGAAGCAAGTGCACCTTTGATATTGATATATAAGACTGTGAATTTAAGACATTATACATCCATTGATCAATTGTACAGTTAATAAACTGTGATAAGTATAGTGTGCTGTGTTTTTTATAATTGTTTACCATCAATTCCATACAGTCTTTGGTATTTCTTGATTTTAAATATTCTGTAATGAAGTATTTTTCTTCCTCCGTTATTTTTTTATTTTCCGCCAAAAGGCCGACCCGCCCTCGCCACTGTCTGGAAAACGCTATCCTAAGAGGTTTATTCATCTTGTTGAATGTTTTAAGGAATATGATAGCACTTAAAACCGATAAACATAAGAGATGAACTTTTATATACACGTTAAAAACATATTAAATACATATTTAAATACATTTTTTTCATTTTGGAATTTTACACAATGTAAAATATTTACACCTTTTCGTGATGACGACAAACCCACTTGAAGTAAAAAATATATGTCAGGATGGCTGGTATGAGTATTAACACAAGTAAAGCAGAGAACAACGTTTCGACTTTCCCAGGCCATCTTCAAACTAATACCCGTCATGAAATATAATTTTACAGCTCTTTCGTAAATAATTTGTCAATGTAAACTTCATTTTATAAATTGGCCGAATTTTAAGTGAGGGATTTGTTAAATGTTTAAAATTTTATTTCTACGCTGATAGGTTTTGATAAATAACATTCTCAGAGGAGTAAAGGCAAATTAAAAGTGGGGGCAAGGTTCATTTGACCAAGTAAAGTGAGGGAATACACATCAAAGTCGTGCATACTGAGGCCAGAGTTTAGGGCACGCTTAAGAGCCCAAGAAGCTCTTTATTCATTCTCCCACTTTTCCTGACAGTTTTCTGAATTTTGTGCCCTTTAAATGGAACATATTGAAAAATATGGATTTCCTGCACTGATAACAGCTGTATAAAAATAAAAGTTACAATCAAAGAAAAAACAGCTTTAACTGTTCTCTAGACAGACAAACTTCTGGAAATATAATCTTAAAAAGCAGTGTTTCTTCCTGTTACCTTCACAATGTTCCAGCAACAGCATAATCTTTATTTAAATTTTCTTACAAAAAGCGAGCTGCCACACAATGTTGTTTTTCTCTTTGATTTTTTTCTCAAAACAGTCAAATGAACTTCTTGTGTCATATGTTGATTACAACTCATTATTATTTGTTTATTTACACTGGTTGTTGTTATTTGTTTAATGCAATTTTAGAAGGAACTGAAAATTTATTTCCTAAAAATATGATTACAAAGGCTCCTGGTTAAAATTATGATTTATGCTAAATGAAAACAACGTAATACAATAGTAATTCTAAATATTCGTAATTATGTTGGCAACTTATACAACAACAATTTAGTGCAGATTTTGAAGACTAAGTTGACAGTTAATTTCAGATTATCTTAATTTGTTTCCTTCTTATTTTTAAACACAAAACTGCACAGTAGGTTATTTGTTAGCCAAGGGTATCGAAACCCGATTATTCACATTTCAGGCCCAAAGACCAGAAGAGCGATTATATTAAACAATTTCTCCAAACCTAGATAACGATTTTAAACTGGGTACAGTTTTATCGAGCAAACGATTTAAAATAATCCTAACGCCCCCTCGAATTTCTGACATGTTACGAAATTCTCATCATCTACGAAGTTTGATATTCTTGAACGATTACTTGTGCTTTTTGTATATTTCCTATACTTAGTGTTATCTGCTATGTACACTTTATCAACATGATTAAACAAAGCCAGCTCAGCAAGACGTCAACGTTTGTAAATAATTGTTACTAAACTATAAAACGTGTTAAATATAGAAATTATAAGTTTTATTTTCATTATACTTCACAAGCATTATTTGTTTTGAATTTCACGAGGGATATCTGCGTTAGCCGTCCTTAACTTAGCAGAGTAAGACTAGAGGGAAGGCAGCTAGTCATCACCACCCGCTGCCAACTCTTGGGCTTCACAAGAAGTCATACCTTTCAACTCTAATTTTGAAATACTTCTAAGTTAGACTATATACTATTACTATAACAAAGTGTGGTAGACCTACGTTCATCTTCCAGCAATTAATATTTCTAAAAATTATGTAAAATTAAATCAATATACTTGTAATAGTTAACCCATTCATTCACTTTCTAACTAGAAATAAACTTCTATCATCATATCTATCTTTTCATGCCCGGCGGTTAAGGTACTTGACTAGTAGTCTGAAGGTCGCGGGTTCGAATCCCCGTCATACCAAACATGCTCGTCCTTTCAGCCCTGGGGGGCGTTATAATTTAACAGTCAATTCCACTATTCGTTGGTAAGAGTAAAACAAGAGTTGACGGTTGGTAGTGATGACAACTAGCTGCCTTTCCTCTAATCTTATACTGCTAAATTAGGGACGGCAATCGCAGATAGTCCTCGTGTAGCTTTGCGCGAACTTCAAAAACAAACAAACACTATCTTTTAACTTTCTCAACTCTTCAACATTACCTCATATTTATAATTACCTTTTTTAATATGCTAGAACATAAATTTGATATCAAATTCGAATTAAATTTGCCCTTCAGCTAACAAAATATTACATCATTAAAAATATAGGTTATTATAATATGTTACACAATAGTATTCGACAAAATGAAGGAAAACTTCATTGTACGGTTACTTACGAATGACATCACTCAGCTTCGAAGGGATACACCATTTTTCTTAAGGAAGGTTAACTGTTTGGAACATAAACTTGTGCTGTTCAAGTTGGGCAGAAAAACGATTGGTCTTGACGTTAAGATAAGTCATTTTGAATAAATAAACTTCTGAAGTAAGTTTTCTCTATGGATACAATTAGAAAATATTATTACTATACGAACAGTTATTTCGAAATATAATTACATATTTCATTATAACTTTCGAAAGCAAGATAATTTATATTTTATCAAATTTTCTAAAAGAAAAATTAAACATCTTATAATAAGGAAGCAAACTTTTCCTAAAAACTAATTAAATAAATGAGTAAACTAATTGTTTCCCAAATTAATATAATTTAAAAAATTTCTCGTAATATTAAGTTTGTTTTGAATTTCGCACAAAGCTACTCGAGGGCTATCTGCGCTAGCCGTCCCCACTTTAGCAGTGTAAGACTACAGGGAAGGCAGCTAGTCATCACCACCCACCGCCAACTCTTGGGCTACTCTTTTACCAACGAATAGCCCCCACGGCCGAAAGGGCCGTTGTTTTTCACGACGGGGATACGAACACGCGACCCTCAGATTACGAGTCGCACGCCTTAACACGCTTGGCCAGGCCGGGCGCCGTAATATTAAATGCTGTAGTGCAGAATTTACTATATCGAAAGTACTGGAGGCTGAATAATAATTATTACTGGAATTACATTTTTATGAAATATTTGTGTTACTCAGATACTGTCGAGTTTACTTTATTGTTTTTAGATTAATTTAATAACTTCTCTTTCTTTATCGCAGTTTTGTTTGCTATTATGCAGATAATTACATAATGAACTGTTTCAAAAACACAATTTTTAGTGTTATAAACGCTCAGACTTACTGCTGAGCCTCCAGGAAGGGCTTAACTTTCAAAAGTTCTATTCCACATCTAATATAAACCCAATACTGGAATGAGTAGTGTTGCAGGTCCAGAAACAGGAGAATGAAGAGATGAAGTTTATATAAATTATTGTGATAAATAGTCGTAGTATTCTACCTGCATGAATGAAGCAGTGTTTCTGTTGTGGAAGTGACTGTGTCATGTAGAATGGAATCTATTTTGTGTGTATGTGTGTGTGGTTGTTTTCGCTTTGCTTAACAACTCCCTCTATTACTTGTATCGTTTCGGTTCTGACTGCAAACTTACATTCTTCTGAAAGGTTTGTGAATGGATGGAGCAGAATATCCTCAACTCTATCATCGTCAGATGTATAATTTTTTTATTTTACGAAAATACCCAGCACCTGTTTCTCAGATTTGTACAGAAAGATATTTAATGTGTCCTTCTCAGTTTCTTTTTCTTTTAAAGTTGCTTGCCGCTAAGACTTTCCTCACAAACGTGTTTCACCAGTGTCCGGGTTGTTTGCTTTGTCATAACCCACAACTGCCACGTAACTCGATATCCCAGAATAGGGTAAATCATTGATTGTGACAGTGTAACTATTGTGTTATGTTTTGAAGAGAGAAGAGAACTTTGAAGATAATCAACGATTCTTTTGTTGTTGTTGCTTGTTTGACAGAAACATTATAAATATTCAAATAGCGCCTACTTTCGTGTGGTAATAAAAATAACAGCTCATCATGTTTCTGAAATGTTTTCCTTTAGAGATTTCACTGACCTCCTGAAAGTGTTTGTAAGCGCATTCCCTTCTTCTGAAGTATTCTTCCCAACGTAAAAAAGTAGAAGAACATATTTATTGCAATAATGTTTTCTGTAAAAAATACACTAGACCACTGAATGTACTTCAGCACGTTTTTGTTTTCCTAATATCGTGCAATTGGTAATGTATTTGAGTTTTTGTATTTTGATTTTCACACTCAAGAAGAAACAATTAATATTATCATGATGGACACTTTCTCTGTCAAAACGTGTGTAAAGCAGTGATAAAGTGGAACTTACCACAGAAATTGGTTACAAATACCAGACGATTTTGTATAAGTATATCAATTTTCTGTACTGCACAGAAACTGCCGCCGGGACGAATATAAAAATAAAAATACTTGCTCGTAATGGATCTCTATTTTAGAATTACAAGAATTTTTTTTTCTCGATTTTTCTTCATTATTCTTATTTCTTTATGCGTGAGTTTAACATATAACCAAGGCTCATTGTTCATTCTGTGCGCAAGCAAGCTACACTTTTCATGTATTGCTCACAATCTGCGTCCAGTTACGTAAAAAATTAGCTGCGAGAAAACACACAGCCTCATCTAATTTAATATAACATTTAAACTGAAATGTGGTTGGACGAATTCTTTGCGATTGAAAATCACCAAGAAAAATTTGTTCATTATTCTCATTGCCTGTAACTTTTACTTTTTCTTGTTTCTGAGAAGAAAGCGTTATTTCCTAATCGCTTATGCCTAAAGTAGATGAAAAAGACCTATTTTTCTCTTCAAACTTTGTTTTATGGCTTGGGTAATGAAATTTTCCAATTTATCCATTTTCCAGAACATTCCAGGTAGATTCAGCGCTGAGTAACTGATAGAGAATTTTCACGAACTTACAAGAATATTCAAGAACTTTCTAGAATGTTGTAGAAGCCTAAAAGCTGTGCTGCTCCATAACGGGAATAATAATCGATCTCTTTCCCTGGCTTATTCGGTGCACCTCAAAGAGGAATACAACAGCGTCAAGACCTTGCTAGAAGCTTTGAAGTATGATGAGTATGGATGGGAGGTTATCGGAGACTTCAAAATGGTGGCATTCCTGATTGGTCTCCAAGGAGGCTTTACCAAGTATTCCTGTTACCTTTGCCTCTGGGACAGCAAGGACATTGCAGCACACCACAACAGGAAGCACTGGCCACAACGGACTGAATTCTCTGTGTGGAGGTGCAATATCAAGTGTGAGCCACTAGTGGACCTCCAGAAGGTGTAATTTCCACCATTGCACATAAAATTGGATCTGATGAAACAAATTGTCATGGCTCTTGATAAGGAGTCTGCAGCCTTCAAGTACCTTCGAGACTTCTTCCCTAAGCTGTTTCAGGCAAAGGTCAAAGCTGGTGTTTTCGTTGGACCACAAATAAAGATCCTCGAGTGCGCAGAATTCCTCAAGAAGCCCAGTAGGAAGAAAATAAAGCTTGGAGCAGATTTGTCGCAGTGATTCAAGGTTTCTTGGGCAATCACAAGGTTCAAACTCATGTAGAACTGGTTGAGACTCTGGTAAAGAACTACGGTAAAATGGGCTGCAGGATGCCCCTGAAAGTCCATATCCTTAACGCTCACCGTGATAAATTTAAGAAGAACATGGGAGCATCCTTAGAGGAGGAAGGCGAGCGCTTCCACCAAGATATACTGGACTTTGAACGCCACTACTAAGAAGCGTATAACGAAAACATGATGGAAGACTATATTTGGAGGCTGTTACGTGAAAGTGATTTACATTACAGTTGCAAATCTCGAAAAACTACTCACTTCTAAACATTTTTGTATAACTTTAGTATAAATACATGGAAATCTTGATTCATATGTTATTTTATTCAGGCATTGTGTAAATGAACACGTGCAAATTTGCCTGTTTTTTCATAGGAAATAGGTTAATTTCTAAATTTCATTATCCAGGTCACAAAAGCAAAGTTTGAATGGAATAATGACCATTTTCTATACTTTTACAACATAAGCAATTAAAAAATAACACTCATTATCCAGGAACAAAATTTATGTTACACAGTGTAATTGTTTTGAAAAACCATCAGGACATATGGACTTCAAACCTATAAAAATATTAAACAATAAAGTGTAAGTGATTTTGTTTGATTGTAATTAAACACAAAGCTACACAACGGGCTACTTATACTCTACCCACCACAGGTATTGAAATCCGGATTGTAACGTTATAAGTCCGCAGACATGCCTCTGTGCCACGGGGGGAGGCTTGTAAGTAAGTGAGAATTTCTTATACAGAATACCTGGAAAACATTTTGTAAAGAAAATCAATTACAATTAAGAAATTTTAACATAAAACTTACCCAAAGTCATTTTTAATCTAGGAATTTTCCATTTGACAGAATTGTTTTTCATAAAATGATGGATATATTAATATATGAAAACAGTCTTTTGAATGTGAAGTGAAATGCATTCTAATTTAACATCAACATTAGGAGATTACACAGCGAGCATTTAAGACCTTTACACTGTGTTATATTCGTTATAACTTTTTGAAACATTATCTGGATTTATTAACCTCAAACGTGATTTTTTGAATCAAGGTTTTCTAAAACGTAAATAGACTATTCATGTTTAGCCATAAATAAAAAATCAAGGGTAAATGCGAAAGCTTAAGAAATTCTAATTGGCAGATAAACCGGAAGTTTTGCAAAGCTATAGAAAAGCGGAAGACTTAGTTAATATAAAATTAGAGAACCCACAACGGGTTATGGGTGACATATGACTGATAATGTTAAAACGCTAATAATCTAGCAACAGCATCAAAATTTCACTTTACTTACTTCTCTGTTGCATTTTCTGACTCACAGATTTCACTTAAAGCAAACAGTATGGGTCCACTTACTGGAGTAAGATAGATACGAAGTTGTGAAGTACGTGTCTGTTTCTCTCTCTGCTCTCTTGCTGATTCGTCTGAAATAAAAGTCGAATTATGGAAGGAACACGAGAGCTATTTTCACCCACAAGCTAAGCGGTGAGTGTCTGAGTGCTTTTTCTGTTAAAAATCAGGTTTCGATACCCAAGGTGGGCAGATGATGCATTGTGTATCTTTGTATTTAACAACAAAACAAACAAGGTTATTTTACTTCAAAATGTCAGCAAAATACAGTCCCAAACAAAACAATCAAGCGAGTGTTTCAGCTGAAGCATTGTTTTGTCAATTTTTTTCTTTTCGAGTGTGTCGGTTTTTAAAGGACAGATGGCGAAGTATACAAATGGCGCGAATTACAGTGTTACTGTTAGAAGTTGGTATTAGAATGTTAATATACATGCAGTGAGTTAGTAGGACTTGATTTATTATAAATTTTAGAAAAACTTACATTTCAAAAACAAAAGTGTGCTGTGTTGCAAATAACGATACTTTTGCTCTTGTTTGTTATGAAGCTCTAAGATATATCTACTCGTAGCAGAACTGATTAAATCTAATATAAATTTCCTGGAAGCAAACCTAACGTTCTGTACAGCTACAAATGCTACAATGGATACACATATTTTGATACTGTGTAAAGGTAAGAAAGTAAAAGTTATTTATCTTATTATTTAATTATGTGAGATGAATTAAATAGATTCAAAGACGTAAGAGGAAAAAGCTGAAACTTAAAAGTACAGAACTGTATTTTAATTAAAGTTTTACTATCCATACCAGCCATCTTAAGAATACATTTTCACTTCAGGTGGATTTCTCGTCATCATGAAAAGCTGAGAAAGATAATTCCTATAAGAAAATAAGTTCATTAAACTCGAAGTACAAGTTAAACAGCGATTAGCCTAACGTAATGTTTTCAATAT
This sequence comes from Tachypleus tridentatus, assembly GCF_004210375.1. Classification (NCBI taxonomy): domain Eukaryota; kingdom Metazoa; phylum Arthropoda; class Merostomata; order Xiphosura; family Limulidae; genus Tachypleus; species Tachypleus tridentatus. The sequence continues at coordinate 27,049,185 of NW_027467782.1, read as the reverse complement.
ACCAAGGTTATATTTCTAGTATTTAGTATTAGAACTGTCATTGACAGTGTCAGCAGCAAGCATACTAATTATAAGGTGTATTTAATTATAATAGCGCATTACAGCCGACATGGTTCTGCAAATAGAAAACACGGCCTTAATACCCCTTCTGACAGCACTGCTGTTTGTACTAGTAATAGCATTACTAATGTTATTCATTTATTGTTGCTGTAGAAATTAACTTTGGTAGTGAAATATTCTAGAAATATGTAACTACCTGTAAAGGTTAAATGGTTCATATTGCATACTGTGTTATTACTATTGTCTGCATGTTTTCTGTTTAAGATGATACATTGTGTTCTTTTAGTTAGTTTAGTTTGAAATTTCATACAAAGCCACACAAGGCCACTTGTAATAATCGTCCATAATTTTTAAGTAATAGACTAGAGAGAATGTAGTTTGTCGACACTACCAACTCTTTAGCTACTGTTTACAAATGAGTAGTGGGATTAAGTGTTGCATATAATGTTCCATGGTTGTAAGAGTGAGCATGTTGAAGGATGAGAAATGGCACCTCAACTCTCAGTTGCAAACTGAGTGACCTAATTACTGGACCAATTATTGTAGAAATGACAATACTGTAATACAGGTGTAGCAGTAGCTCCCATTTGCTAAGGTGAAGTTCATACCATGGAGCATTTATTAGTTCATAATTGGAAAAAAACAACAACAAAGTCTTTAAAATTACACTATAGTAAATATATAATCAATTTGCAAGTTTCTATTATATGTGTGTTATTTTATTTATGTATTTTAATGAAGAAATAGTATTGTTTTGGGTAAATATTTTTATAGCATATAATTTGATTTAAATTTTTCCTCCTCTAAATTTTAGCATTGTTGATGAGCACTACTTTTAACAAATAGTAACAGACTATAAAAATAATAGCACCATCAATAACCTTCAGACATTTTCAGATTAACTGTGATACCCAGATTTTGACAAGATATTCAAGCTACCAAACACTAAGTGTAAGTAATAAAATCATGGTGTACCATCAGATGGTGCATTCTTTATAAACATTCTTCATAGCCATCTTTACACTGACAGTTGATTGATAAAATGTGCTAATCTTTGACCAATGACTTAGCATCACAGGGTTGTAAATCAACCAATTACAAATTATCCTCATAATTGTGAATACTTTATAAGGTGATAATAGACATAACATTATAAACAAATAATCAAATCAAAACAAACACTGTTGAGAATGTTTCTTTGAGAAATAACCAGAAAAATAAATGAATTTGTTATTGAAATAAAAAATTTATTTTCTACAGCACAGTTGGAATCAGCAGAAAATAGGTTGATTCACACAACAGTCTCTTTACAGTGATTACAGTTTACACATTTCTTGGTGTTATGTTTATTATGTGTGAAAAACATAATGATTAATGTCTATTGCTTGTCTTTTGCAAAATGAATTATAACTTGCTTTCAAAATTATTTTAAATTTATCAGTTGTGCTTTAACAACAATTTCATTATTTGCTTTGAATAGTTTACAAAATACAGCTTTTTTGATGAATAAAATATTTTATTAAACAAGTTACATGTTTTATATTTCTTGCTCAAAAAGGATCTCAGTTTAAGTTGTTTTCAGAGTGTATTTCATAAGCATTTAACTAAAAAAATCCTCAATGAAATATGTTGACTTCAAACACTTAATGAGTTACAGCTTTCTAATATTGTGCATTTTTTCTTCATAATTCTTGACTTAATAGGATTCCATTCTTAAGATATTACTTTATGTACTTGTAATATATAACAATAGTATGACAACAGAGGACTATTTGGTTGGTTTTACAAAGCTCTCCTTACATATCCACTTGTGAGAAAGTAAGACTGTAAACCCATCAATAAACTCTTGTAAAGTGCCAACCTTCACTATTGCCAGTAGTAACACACTCCTTGAGTCAGTCATCCTGTTATGTAAATAAAATGTATTAACTGAAGCCAAGTCTGTTTTTCCAAATCCTAAACTTGTGTCCTCTATTTGTATTGTCTTCAGATGCTGTTATCCCATCGATCCACCAGATCAGAGATTTGCAACAGGTGGCACGCAGGCTGCATGGTTTTATGTGGCCTGCGAAAGTCAATTGAAACATAACCTACTTTTATAATATTTTTTTTTGTAATGAAGAAATGAAAAATTCTTACTTGTGAGGTAAAAATGCATGAAAGCTCCAACTAGTATTCACTAATGAATTTTAAAATTTATTTTGTCAGCACCTATATGTTTATTAATTATGCCTCTATAATTTTACAGTAATAACTTGATAGTAAGAGCTTTTAAATTATGTCACATACACCTCAACATAGTATACCATCATTCCCCCTGCTAGATAAAGTGGATTCACTGAGTTATATACTCCCTCCCTTCTGCTAGACAAAGTGAACATAGTATACCATCATTCCCCCTGCTAGACAAAGTGGATTCACTGAGTTGTATACTCCCTCCCTTCTACTAGACAAAGTGAACATAGTATACCATCATTCCCCCTGCTAGACAAAGTGGATTCACTGAGTTATATACTCCCTCCTTTCTGCTAGACAAAGTGAACTTGCCCAGCTGGTGGCTGTTGCCAGTCTGTCTGTTTGCTGTTGTGGTGGTCGATATGTTGTAAATTATCACTGTTTAATTCCATGTTAAATATAAAAATGAACAAACTTTTTAAGAAACGTAAGATTAACAGTGAAAATAGTGTACCAGGAATGTTGGGAACTTGATTATTTAATTACAAACAATATTGGCAAGTTGTAGTGTTTGATTTGTATGCAAATTATATCAATGCCCAAAGAATTTAATGTGAAAAAACATTATTCAACTATGCACGAATAAAAGTATAAAAAGTATGAAGGAAAAACTCAAAGTTCAGATTGTGGATTTCAGCAAGAAATTAAAACAACAAACGAATATGTTTAGCAAGTTGTCAGAAAGCCAGACATCTACTTCATATGCTTCATACATCATTTCTCTTGACCTTGCAAGGGCAAAGAAACCTTTTATTGATAGCAGTTTAATAAAGAAATGTGCTGTTGAAATGGCAAAGGTGTTTTGGGATGCCAAAACTGCTGAGAAATTTTAATCAGTGCCACTTTCCAACCAAACCATACAAAGAAGGGTCACTGATATGGGAGAACAATTAGAAAACTCGCTTGTTGGACTGGGAAAAAAAGTACTTATTTCTCTCTGTCTTGACGAAAGTACTGATGAAGCAGATGTTAGTCAGCTGTTAATATTTGTATGTGTTGTTGAAGATATTTCAAAGAAAGAGGTATTATTGAATGTATGAGCTCTTCATGGGGCCGCAAAAGGAAAGGATATCTTCAAGGCAGTGAAAAATTCAGTTGATAAAATCGGAGGTTTCAATAAGTGTTCAGCAATAGTGACAGATGGCACACCTGCAAAGATTGGAAAAAATTAGGCTTTGTTGGTTTTTTTAAGGAAAATTAAGTAACTTGCCCAACATTTCATTGTGTTATTCATCAAGGAGCTTTGTGGTGGAAATCAGTGAATCAAAACAAAGTTTTAAATTTGTTAAAGTTATTTACCTGATAAGAGGAGGAAACAAAGCTTTTTTACATTGGCAGCTAAAGCAATTCTTGGAGGATATGGAAGCAGCATATATTGACTTTAAAACCAAGTAAGGTGGCTCAGTGCCCGAAAGTGTTGTGAACAATATTTTGGAATAAGGAAAGAAATCCCTGTATTCCTCAATCAATTTGTTTCATCAGATACAACACAATTGGAAGAAGAGCTCAAAAGTAAGGATTTTCTGATACAACTGGCTTTTCTCGTAGACATCACCACTCACCTTAACGATCTCAACCTAAAGCTCGAGGGGCAGAACTAGATGATATCAGATTTAATGGGAAACATAAATGGGTTTCAAAAGAAGTTAAGAATTTTCAAAGTTTACTTAGAAAACAATGACTTGGGCCACTTTCTGAGTTGTCAGTAATTAATAGAACAGTTCAAAGATGATGAGTCACTTGATTTTTTAGAATTTTGTGTAAATTTTGAAGATATTATTGATGTGTTTAATGCAAGATTCGAAGAATTTGAAATTATAAAAAGCAGGATAGAGCTGTTCAATAATCCTCTTTGTGTTAACAGAAAATCAACAAGCTGATGTTCAACTTGAATTATGTGATTTGCAAGCTGATCCCTTTCTGCAAACCAGACAAGAAGAAGGACCAGATTTCTTTAAACTACTTTCAAAAAATCTATTTTCAAATCTGTGTACTTTGGACAGAAAATTACATCAATGTTTGGTAGCACATATATATATGTGAAAGTGTGTTCTCCACTATGAAATTCATTAAGAACCACAACAGATGTCGCCTCACAGATTCTTCTCTACTTCACCTCCTAAGACTAGCAATGACAGAACTCCATGTCAACAAACCTGCTTTGGTCAGTGTTGCTGAGCGACCTCATAGTTCACATTGAAACTTTTATGTACTTAGTTTATTAAATATCATAGATATGTTTGCTATTCTAATTTCTTTTATATGCAGCATTTTTTCAATAAAATTATTCATTACATAATTGAACATGTTTAAGTTATATTTTCCTTTTATTTTCACAATGAAATACATCTTTTTTTGAAAATATGTCCATCCAAATATCATGTAACATAAAGTAAGTCCCATTCAGATTAACTCCTTCCCCAATCATAACTCATTTTACTATGTTGAAAGGACATAAATTAACCCTACCATGGATCTATTACTCTTTATTTTGCATTATGTAATACACTAACAAGCCCTAATTTGACAAAAAATATAATGCCGCCCACCACTAGACTTGTGACTGTAGTTGTGGCCCTCGGGCACTCTTACGTTGGAAACCCCCTCACTAGGTAATTTTGCTTATTTTAGTACTATTATCTCTTAACTCCCAACCTTCCTTATAAAACTTAATTATTAAATCCACCTCCAAATGTTCAACAGCTCTTTTTCTTAAACTTCTGTAGAATTGCATTATAGATGACAGATTCTTCCCCACATTCACCACCCTATTGAAAGAAAAAATCCTCAACTGGAGATGAGTTTGACCTTTCCAGATCTTAAATTTGTGAACTCTTGTTTGACCTACCATCCTTAGAATTTAACAAACAAAAAGGTTGATCTATTTACTTGATAGTTTTGAATTTTTCAAATCATTTTTTGGGCCTTCTCTTTACATGAGAAAAGTAATTAAGAAATAAGAATCTGTCATCATAGTTCAACCTATCTATCCAAGAAATAATATCCTTGTGACCTTTCTCTGAATTATATCTATCAACTCAATGTACTTATTACAATATGGAGACCAAAACTGCATGCAGTGCTCCAGATGATGCCTGAATAGTGATTAATGATACTGTAGCCATCTGAGACTGATAATCAGTATATTCAACCCAAAATTTACCATATGTAATAGAACACTGTCACGAAGGCTTAAGAATTCAGCCAGTGCCCTGAGTCATTAATTTCATGAACATAATTAAAAGCATTCCAATCTAAAGTTTATCATTAACTTGTAGTGGTAATCCCAGTGCATAACATTATAATTATATGTTATAATTATATACCATTTGTCATGTATTTACCTAACAATCAACTAATCTAAGTTTGTGCAAAATCAAATCATTTCTGACTGAAGATGTTTGTATCTTCTGTAAACTTAATTAACAGTGTTTCAGTAATGTAAATGAGGAAAGCAGTGATCCTATCACAGGTCACACTATTTGTAACATTAGTTTGTCTGAACTCTGTTAACTTTTCCCATCCTTCCACATAGCCTGTCTTAAATCCATTTAAATAACTTATCCAGCTGCATGACTGAGGTAATTTTTCTGCACTGGTACTCTATGTGACACCTTAAAAAAGCTTTTGATTATTATGTTAAAACTAAATCATTTCTTTCATCCTCACTTAGATAATAAATTGTCAATCAACAGATTAATAAGGTAGGGGCTCTTTCTTTTTAAACCTGTTTTGTCCTGTTTTGATTTTACTTTATTTAATAAGAAGGAATATGGTTGTCTTGATTAAAAGGAATAATTAAAATGATGGTCAGTAGTGTGTTCTTGAAGTTCTAAGGCAGGGATAGCATATTAAAAGCATTTACATCTTAAGTTTAAAATCTTCTGTAATGAATATGATAGATGCCAATAATCTTAGGATCCAGGACAATTTCTTATTTTCATGATCACTGACTTGTGCTCTAAAACAAAACTTATGATGTTACATTCCTGTTCATAAGTACAGTATTGCAAAAATTTGGGATTACTTTAATAAAATATAAGATGCATACTTTATGAAAAATTAGAACAAGACTTGAATGCAGTAATCAAATGAAGTCGACCACCAAAATTTCTTCAGTTTTTCTAAATATTTAAGAAATGTGTTTGAACAATGTTTCAGTTGTGGGTGGTTGCTCTATGTTTTTCTTTACATGAAGTAAACCATCATTTTTTGTTTTATGTTCAGACAAATTTTTTCATATAAATGTCTTGCATTTTCCAAAAAATAAACTTTTTAGTCTCTTGTATTCAACTGAAAAAATGTGTTTGACAAATGCTTTATTGCAATAGAACCATTTCTTTCTGATGAGATTCTAATTTTATGCAACAATGTTTAATTTCTTATCCTGAAAAATACAAATTATAATTACCAAATTACCTACCTAAATTTTCATTTGGAAACATTCTTTTGAACTAATTTTCCTCACATAGTCAAATTCTTGCTTTAAAACAGGCAAACAAACTTTCAAAATGCTTCAAAAAAGTAATAAAAAACAGATAAAAACACAGATCATATAAAAATATTTGGGTGAGACATTGTCCTTTATTTTCAAAACCTGATGAGACATTACCAGTATTCCCACAATCTCAAGTTCTTTGAAAGAGAGGCAGAAATAGTTAAATGTAAAGCATGGTTATTGTACGACTCTCAGTTGGGTAAAGACTGGTTAGGGTAGCTATGATAGGTCAAGAGTTTAGGTTTCAAAATAAGGTGTAAGCTTGTAAAATTTATAGACAACTACACACTAACTCCTTTTCAGAATTGCGAAGCTTATTGTTGTGCTGTTCTTGATAATGGACTTCAGTAAAACATCATTAACCATTGTTTTAATCATTCATTTTAATTTATACTGCCATATTTTGACTTAATAATAAAAGTAAAACCTGACAAAATTGTTTTACAAAGGAAAAATTTTGCCTGTCAAGTTTTGTTGAAGACTTTATTTCTTATCTGAATAATGATGAAAAGTAGATTTAAGTTGACTTTTCAGAAAGCTTTTGTAAGGAGCTGCATATAATATTAATTAAGTTAAATGTGATTTAGAAAACCAAAAAATGATTGTCATGACAATTCTTTTTTCATCTAGCAACTTGTTACTCTCTCTGGCAAAACTTGAAATTATGTACATCAATCATACCTTTATTACGGAAGAATTTCTGAACTTATGTTATGGTGCTTGTCCTGCTAGAGAAGTTTAAGGAAATGCCACATACCATTTTGTAAAATATTTCTTATGATAGTTACTGCCATATTTCTTTCTAACAAAGCAAAACTTACCAGAATTGTTTTGCTTGTTTTTAATATTTTTTAGCTGGTGACTTCATTTCTTATCTGAATGAGGATAAAAAAGTGGATTTATTTTGTAGGACCCATGGTCATGTTTATCACAAATTCTGCTATCATAACTCCGTAAATAAAATAATAGAGATTAAAGATTGGTAACTGACATCAAATGTGCCTGATACAAAGGGGGAAGGTTTTGTCTGAAAAACAGTTGTAGGTAACTTGGATCATTATTCTACAGTAGCAAAAATTTCTGTTGCAGCACAATAATGACACTTACTACTTGTAAAACTTTGCACTATTTTTGAAGTAATTTGCAACAGTATTTCCATTGGATTATCTCCAAAAGTTAGTATGAACATTTTTGGTGAAAGAAGTATTATAAACATGGTAAATCAAGTAGTGCTAGAATTTTTGAAGTATATATAGATACTAACTTTGTACTCTCATCAGGTTAAAACTTTAAAATATTCATAGTCTGTATGTTTGGGACAAATATATAGCCAATAGTTCAGTTTAATAGACAATGGAATGTTCATGGGATAAGCTCCAGAGGTAGGTCTCGTACAAAACAACCGTTCCGAAAGATTGGGCTGCTTATCTCTGCAACAGTGGAACAGGAGGTCTTTTGTTATCTCACCCACAAACTTTTTTGTGATTTGCATTAAGAGGATGGGGTTGTACAACACTTAACTTGGTCATGTTATTGGTAAGATGGAGTTGTACATCACTCAGTTTGATCATGTGTTTACAAGACATTGATGATCCATGCAGGCATGAAGATGCTAATGTGAATGTTGTTGCATTTGCGAGGTCCAAGTTGCACAACCTACACGTTTTGGAACTCTGGCTAACATTTAGTGTTGGTTGACACTACTATTTTATTACTGCTTGCATCATTGCCTCAAATGTGTACCCATAAAAGGTTGTGATATTACCTCAGCTTCTGTTGGAAAAGGAGAAGAGAACAAGACGTTTGAACAGTGTTTTTTGACATATCTGCATTTGAATTTATCTCAATATGTCTTCCATGTGCAGCATGTTAGGTGAGCCACTATCCAGGCTTGCTATGTCTTGAGCCAAATTTTGTGTCTACAGCCAGACTTTCATTTTTTTGGTGACTGGAGTTGGAAACAAACTGAACATAGATGAAGGCCCAAAGTGGATACTCTTTCCTAAATCCTACAATTTTTGTCAGTAAGTCAACAATATGTATGCACAATAACGTACAGAGGACAGTGTAAATGCTTTTGGATCAATATGAGCTGCACAACTGGATAATGCAGCACATAATAGAACTAGTATTTTGAATACATTTGAGATGTCTTGATAATTGAACAATGTTAATGATGTAAATTGAGTTAAAATCTGTTGTCTCACTAAAAGTTTTAGAAGAATATATATGTGTATGTTCTTACCTCATTACACTAACCTTAAAGCCATTTCAGCAATTATTTCATAAACATGCTATTTACTTTTCCCCCATCTGTACTGCCCTCAGGTCATCAATTTTTCATGGCTCATATTCCTGAATGAACTGCCATTCCTCACCTCTATAATTGATTGTATTCTGATAATTTGTTATATCCAGTGGGGCCTTTGAAGTGTCATGTTGCCTCTCAGAATGCTTTTAGATGTGCTATGATTTTTTATTCTTTGTGATCCTTCAGTTCCTATGATTAATCCATGGCTACTTTGTTGAGGTGAGTACAAAAATTGATTCATATCACTTATTCTGGGCTCTCTTTAGAGTTGAGGAAACTTCTGTAAGTCATGCTTCACCAGATTTATCATATCTTTATCTCCTTTACAGCTTGAATTGAATTGCTATGGCTCTAAACCTTAAAACAGATCACCTTTTTTGACCAGACTGGATTCTACCTACAGAGTGGTCACTCCACTCTCATTTTCTCATTGGGCATGCTCCTAATACCTTTGCCACTGCTATCAACACCAAACTTCCATTTATCTGATTTTCAGTTCCTTCTTAATCTCTGATGGTTGATGCTTTCAGCCAAGACTTTTCTCACCTTTTTCTGAATGTCTATTTCATTCTTCATCTTGTTCCTTTTGTCAAGGCCTTTATATATAACACTCCTCATTGGGTCCTGTTGCTGGTTCCTCTTCTCTTCATTTGGCTTTGAAATCCCCTTATCCTCTGCCCTTTCCCCCTTTCTTGCTCCAACCTTACGTGGTGTCACCCTTTCTTCTTGTGTCGAATTTGTTTACTCCACTTCCTGGTGGGCTGGACTTTTGAATTGTTTTGCCTTCTTATCCCGTTCCTGTCATCTTTGAACTTTGTCACTGGAAGTTGCAAGTTCTTTATAGTTGTTCCATCTGCCATTTGCAACTCCCAGGTTTTCTTGACATTGTCCATATTTTGGCCTTTTTCACATAATTGTTCAATTACGGATTTTCAGTCTCTGCCATAACTGATTAGTGGACAAATTTGTCAATTACACATATCCTTTCTTGTTACCATCAGGTGTTTCTTTCCTCTGTTTTTTCCACTTTGTTTGGTCATTCCTTCTTCACTAATCTCTTTGCCTGACTGAGACTTTCATGTAGTTTTACATGCTCTCACACATGTCCTATTTGAAACATTGGCTTCTTGATATCTGTACCATCTTTCTCTAAAGACATTTTTTTTTCTCCTTTTCAACTGTGGTATCTTTCATTTGGATGTATATGTTGTCAATTCTTTCCACACTCCTTTTCACCATGCTTATTTATTTCTCCTCCCAGATCAAAGTTTTCTTTTCAATACTTCAGCTTATCAGGAAAGTGATCATTCTTTATCTCCTATCTCCTTCTATCTTTTACCTCTATTCTTATTTGGATGTGGACAATCTGCTGTTTCTGGTTTATGTATTATCAGATGGCACGAATGTCTTTTTTTTGTGGTTTCCATCACTGTTTTTATTCTTTATCTGGAGACCTATTGCTTCCTACACTTACTAGATAGGTCTGCCAGCTCCTTATGTTGATGTATTCTTACCTGGATATTGATGCTTGCAGACTTTATCTCACATTTGTCATCTATCTTACTTTCTTGTGTCTCTTTTGCACCTTCAGGTTGACTTATGAATTAATCTAAACACATTCATCTTCATGAACAGTCTTCATGATTTGATAGTTTCATCTCCTTGTTCTTGATATTCTTCAATCTACACACAGTTTTTGAGAAAGAAAAGTACACTGTTTTTTCATTATATTCTTTCACCAGCTATTGATTTTGCCTCCCATGGTATGATTATTTCCTAAGATTCACACTAGGCTGTAGGTTAAGGAAAATGCCCACACCCCATTTGTCCTGGTTCGAACAGTGCCTACTCTTGAGGAAGGGAGTTATGGAAGACCACCTTAATTATCTTCATGGTATTAAACTTACTCATTTGCCCGACCATGCCCGTACCATTCCATGGACTATCACGGAAAACGTCAGCACCAAAGAAGTAACTGACCACTTCTTTGGCTTGCATTTGTTAGCTTTTCAAAATCGTGTTTCACAGTCATCTCTTGCACTGTCTATAGGAAAAATTCTTTCCGGCAGATGTTTAATGGGGATCTGGGCATTTATTTGCATTCAAGTAGAATAAGGATGTCCTTGCCACTTACCAGTTCCTGACTGCTTGGATGGTGTATCTTGTAGAGTTCTTCAGTGATTATGTACAGCACAATACAATATGGTGAAAAGTAGAGCAATGGTGGCACTGTGTAGTGTGAGTCACCCCCAATACAGCTAGTGTATTGTACGAGGGATGGATTCGTATTCCTTGTCTATGTTTATTCAGTTGAGTTAAGTGAGAGAGACACATGCATTTTAAATTCTGATCATGCTCTAATCAAACTTCATCCTTCACTGTCATCTCATGTGTGTTTGCTTAGTTTGTGATGTTAAAATTCCACCCATCAAATTTCCTTTGTTTCATTTGGATCTCTTTTGTGAGTGGTAGTAACATCATGAGGAAAAATTTTATAGTTAGTACTCAAATTCTTTGAAGCCTGGTCATTTTATACATATGCAATTTAAGCCTGATCTTAGACTCTGTGTGATCATTTATTGCTGGACTCTCTTACAGTTTGATTGGTGAGGTGTACATTTTTTGTCTGATTAAAACAAATATCCCTGATGTTAGTCATTTGCAAGATGGAGACAATATTGAACAATGTTATCACATCAGTTCTGAAATTGTTAAGAAATAACTGGAAAATTAAAGAGTAATAAAGTTCCTCGACTAGATAATATTTCCATAAGGAGTTTGAAGGATGTTAAAATGGGAATACGTGAGCCACTTGATAATATTTTTTGTTAGTTCTTGAATAGTGGGCAGGTATCAGCAGGTTGGAAGTTGGATAATGATACCACACTTTTGAAGGGAAGAGATAAAAATTGTCCAGGTGATTACAAGCCTATTAGCCTTATATCAGTTGCATAAACATCTTTTGAAAGTATGATAAAATGTGTTTTCTAAGTTCAATGAACAAAATTTTAGAATCAGGTAGCCAACATTGTTTCAGTATCCAAGATCCCAACCCATTGACACACACCCCCAGCAACCAATTAGTAACCCTTATAGAATTCACTACTACCAAAACTATCTACAAATAAATGGCATGAGTATGGAGAATCCCATGTCAACATTTTATGACACAGATTGAATCACAAGCGATCAATTCAGCCTTCTATCCACCACTATACTGGTACAGGTATGTTGATAATACAATTGCTAGATTTGCATCTACAAGAACTCAACATATTAAGAAACCATATAAACACAGCCACAAAACTATGTTCACCAGATGAAATTAACTATGCATTAGACAAAATAAAATGACACTTTTCCTCAAAACCATGGAACAAATTATACACGCACACCTAGACCAACAACAAACAAACAACAATAAATCCCAAGATACAACAAACTACAAAACCTTATACTGTTGCATACCATATGACCCCGACATCAGCGAAAAAATAATAAACATTTCAAAAAAACTTAAAATGCAACATTCCAGTAAATATCAAATTTATTCAAAAACCAGGTAAAAACTAAAGTCCATTCTATGTAAATACAACACCAACATAATTTATAAAATACAATACAACAACTGCCATGACTTCTATACTGGGGAAATAAGCAGAAACAATGGAAACTAGATTCATAGAACACAAAAACACACTTTCACATGTTTTTGAACACTGCAAATCAAATAAACACAACACAACCATAGAAAACACCCAGATATCAAGTAGGGAAACAAATATAAACAAACACAAATTCAAATAAACCCTACTTATACAACAACGAAAACCAAAATTAAACGAATATAAAGGAACACCTTTCTACGTATACTAATTAATAACTTAACATCCACTTGCAATACCCCTACAGTCCCATACCTGTTTATACTCTTGTCCATAAGAAAAGTCACACTAAAACTCTCTCTTTTTTTAATCTGAAGATGACCTAGGAAAGTTGAAATATTGTTCTCTCCTTATCAATAAAAGTGTTAATACCCATACCAGCCATTCTGAGATCAAATTTGCTCTTGGATAGAAAGATGGCTGGATGGAAGAAGGTAGAGGGTTTTTTTTTTTTAAATGGAGTTCAATCAAATTTGATTGATGTCACAAGTAGGCATACCTCAGTGTTTGGATGTATGCTGTTATTGATTTACACAATAATATGGATAAAGTAATGATTAAATGATGCTTAAAATTGCTGATGGTGTTAACCATACATTAACCTATTTTGCATATGTTGCAACCTCTCTACATAATTACATTCAAAATCCAATTTATCTACTTTGATATTAATGTATTGCATTAAACCTAATGTCAAAACATAATTAATAAATAAAAATGTTAATATTATACCATATTTAAGTTTCTAATTTTATGTGGAAGTATCTTTAAAAAATTCTCAATCTTCCTTAGTTATAGAATCAATAATTTACTTTCTAAGTCTCTCTTTGTATTTAATTTATTGACCTTTCCTTTCAGAAGTACACAATTTAATATAAGCTGCTTATTATAATATAATTATTATTTTGAACAGAGTGAAATGTTTATAGCCTTCATTCTTTGTGTGCAAGGCCATAAACTAGAAAATCACTCACTTGACATGCCAATCTGCCACATCCTCTATTTCACAAATTGCTGTTAGTCCTTTGTAACATTTAATACTACATTATATATAACCAATAAAAAAGTTAAAGTTTAAATTACATGTATTGTTTCCAAAACATACCTCCTCTCACACTACAGCTATTCTTGACTGCCAGCATTTCTTCATTTGTCTATCAAAGCATTGGTCTGATTATTTTCTTGCTTGCTCCATTCTTTTATATCACACTTAATTGCCCTAAGTGATATTTGTCTCGTTACACTCTCCATCTACATCAGTTGGTATCCTGGTTCTTCATGTAAACATCTTAATCAGATAAAGTTACCACTTTTGCTTGACAGTATCACTAATGGGTTTTCCAGTGCTGTAATTTTTCAGAGATACTTTTAGCATTCTTCATGTCACTTGGTTTATTTTTTTAAAAAGAAAAATTTCTAATCAAACTAATTTTCAGTGATTTTGTTTATTGTGATATTGAAAAATATATTTAATTTGGTGTTTTTTGGAAGGTGAGGCTCTGAGGCTGCAATTATGGGTGCTTCTTGACGTTCCGGAAAGAATTTAGAATAGTTTTTTGCTGCAACTTCCTTTGGCCTGTTAGCTTTTCAGTCTCTTCGTGGGACAGTGGTAAGTTTACTGATTTAAAACACTGGAATTTCAGGTTCAGTTTTCCAGATAGCTCAATGCTGGTTTGCTCAAACGAAACAAACTTACCTAATTAAATGTTGTCCCAAACAATGGTAATAAATACAGTCTTTAAAAGAAATACACAAGCAGGCCACTTTCGGATAAGCTGCTTCAAAAGTGTTTTCTTCATTTGGTTCATTAAGGGTATGATGTTTTGGGTCTTTTCCCTGATTACTTTTGAGCCTGCACACCTTACTTGATGGCTGAAAGGCCTGGAAGCAAATATTTAGTTTTTTTTCTCCATCTATAACATTGTGTTTTATGCAAAGAGCTTTGCTACTCAGTAACATGAAGGAACAGTTATGACTTATCCATCAAGGTTGTTGGAACTATGTGATTTAGCCAACCACTGCTACATGAAAACTCATCCCAACTCTTAAATAATGCATCTGTTTCTCAAACGTAAGGGTTCTAAGGTGGAGTTTGTAGTTAACCTGAATAGGTCAATGGCCTCTGGTGGGATAGTGGAAAGTTTATGGACTTACAACTTTTAAAATCCAATGTGTTTTTTCCTGACAACAAACTGTTGGAAGGTTCTCAGGATCAGCAATTTCACTGAAGACAAGTTGAACTCATTGTAAGCATGCACACATGCTGTTACATTCATCTTTGTCATTGTTGATGTGTCATGTTTCATTGCACTTACAAAAGATTATACATCTGTGCCTCTTCAAGGGTCCTGACCACCTGGCATTAGCCTCTTCTTACATTGGTACCAAAATAGATTCTTTTCATATCCAAGGCTTCTGCTGCTTGGTCTGAATGCTGCCAGCAGCATCAGTGATCATTTTCTACCTTCAGGTTCTGTGGCAACTTAGCCCTAAGAATTTTTGGACGTGTAGTAACCTTAACCAAGGATCTGTGGGAACTCCATATCCTTAAATAAGGGTTAGTCACTTACTTTACACCTTCCTTGTCATTATCAATCAAACCTGTAGCATATCCATTACCTGCAGATCTTCAGACTTTAGAACTTGTGGCTATCAGAGTTTGGTTGGTGTTGGGGTAAGAAGAGTACTAGTTCTTTCAGGGCTTTATTTCCATCAATTATTGGTCCTAAGAAGACAAGGAATTGGTGTCTAGTTGTTAATCTTTCTCATCTGTATCAATACTTAGATTTTCTAAGGTACACAAGTTGCTCATTCCTCATTCTGAGTTTCCATTTATTTTGCTGGGATTGTGGATGTCCAAGTTTTTTGTAGTTGGTTCCATTTTGCACATTACCACAGTGGTGGTACACCAACACTATCAGCATTTTTTGTGCACAAGGGTCAGGTGCTGCAGTTCGAGGTTTTTACCATCAGACTAGCATCAGTGTCACATTGGTTCTATTGAATCATATAAGCTTTTTTCATCACCTTCATTGCCTAGCACTGTGCACCATTGGATCAAAAGTGAAACAATTTGTAAGTAGGTCAAATGCATGTATGATGCTGAGATGTAGCGTTGAAGCTCAGTATTATTGAACAAATTAACTTGTCCATGGCACTGTGCTATTGATCTTCTTGAACGAGTTATCTCATCTGTGGCACTGAACAGGTTAAACCAAGACAGATTGTTCTAACAAAATAGTTGATTGGTTATGCCTGGTTTTGGCAAGGGATGCATTCCATTAGGATATAACAGATTTACAATTCTTGGCATTCTCTTCAATTGTCATGTTACTCAAGGTATTAGCAATGATTTGTTCCATTCCATTATTGGGTCCTGTTGATAGCACTAGATTTGCATCCTGTTCCTGTTTCTGCAGTACATTCATAAGTGGCTACTTCTTCTATTTCATCTTTAGTCACCTCTGTGGAGGCAGCATGATTTGACGTGGCACACCCAGCTATCCAGAAGTTAAGCTACAGGTATGGAGGTTATGCAGTTCTTTGCATAGTACAAGCATTTAATTTTTAAGGTTACTATGTGTCTTTCTCGGTTTTTGCTTTGTTCTGTGATGGATATTTAGCTACAAAAATGACACACATTGACAATGGTGGATTGAGAAGAGGTTGAATCCACTTCAATCTTAAGTGCCAACCATAACATGTATTTCGATCTGGCTATTTGGGAAATATTTTTGCATCTTCCTTGTAAAAGATGGCCATATTGACTACCATCTGATACAACAAAATATTTTTTCAGTTCCTTTACTTTCCAAATTCCTCAAGTTAATTTGGGGTCTTTGGGTACTGGTATGTTAAGGTTGCATAACATGCCATTTTTCAACACTTGTTTGTGATCTGAGTCTCGTATGTGATGTCTCGCCTTTACCTGAAAGTTTATTTTTTGTTGCTGCTGACCTATGGACATTGCCAGTTAGAATAGTTTGTGCTGACTGTCCACAGGATGTTGTATCATTTAACTTTCATTCCTGGACTGGTCCTTTTTACCCAAGACACAATCAGGATTGGGGATAAATTATTTTTCCTGTTTTATGCCATCACAATTTTTCACTTCTGTGACTGATAAGACTTTGGTTCAAATGAAAGTGTTTTGGTTTCTTTATGTTGTGTTATTTAATTGACGAAGGTATTCTCAATAGAAATAGTACATTTTATGGTTTAAGTTAAAATATCGCTAATAATTCCTGAAAGAGTAACTGACATAACACAAGAACTATCAATACGAAAAAATTCTGCATTGTAGAAGATAAGCTACATAAATATCTCTCTCCTTCAGGGAAACCTTGGTTGCATCTTTTATAGTCAGAACATCTGACAACAGAAAGCACATTGAAAGATGTTAAGTAATCAGATCTGTAATTTTCGTAAAATGGTGAATAAATCATGCCTCATACAGATACCAATAATATAGATACACTTGGCAAAATACGTGGAACAAACAACTGAATTGAATCAATGTAAATATCCAGTTACTGTAAAAATTAACACAAACGATCTTCATTAATCACTTATTCCACATCACGTGTAAAGTGATATTACAGATATTTCCTATCCACCGAGAATGAATAAAAATAATCTGGCTTATACCATACATGTTATAACAAAGTGCAGCAACAACCTGAATCACCACTAACAAGTAGATTCTGTTCTTAATAAAAAATTCAAGAGGAACCCTTTTGAAAAATGAAAACATTTTCATCAAATATCACTTTGTACTACATTTGTTTCAGCATTTAATGATGATTAGAATTAACTGTTCTAGTTTCTAAAGCTTTACACTTGACAAAAACTACGTAACATTTTGACAATATGAGGTAATCAATTGCTGTGGTGGGGAAGACAATAGTTTTGATGAAAGTTTATAAAAACTGACCTTTACAATTCAGATAAATAACAAGGAATATAATTTTATTTTAATCAATGTTTCACTTTCACAGATTTACCAGAGTTAATATGTTCAATTATTTGATGTTAGAATATTTGTTAAATTACAAAACTGCTTGTAATGTTCTATTTCTCGAGTCTGCCATAACATGTGTCTAACAATGTATAACTTATTATTTATGTTTCCTTATTGTATTAATATTATAGTTGGTTTAAAACTGTAGAAAATTATGTGTGGTGGTTGTTAATGGAAGAAAAGGAAATGTTGAAGATAGAACCACCACAAAGTTAACTACAGTATGCACACACTTTAATATATGTACGTTTGTTGTTAGTGTTTCAGGTAATGCCCTTTTTCATTTATCTCTTCCTAAATAATAAATTGTTAGATGAAAACACAAAATCAAATGCTGTTTGTCAATACAATGAATAAATGTGCACAACAAAGCTTACTAACATTTGTAACAATAGGAAGTTGTGTGTATATATATATGTATGTAAACAGACACACACCATTCCCTGTATTCACACACACACATATGTATATATATATATATATATATATAAACACACACAGCACTCCCTGTATGTACACACATGTGAACACATTCACTGCTCCCTGTATTTATATATATGTAAACACACACACTGCTCCCTGTATTTATATATATGCATCAATAACTTTTTTTTAAATTTCCCTTCCCTTAGTCTTACTACAAACTACTATTTGAGATTTGTTGTAGCTTCAAAAATATATGTAGGAAATTGGAGAACACATGGGTACAAGTGATCACTGTTGTATTAAGTTTGATATTTTTCCTGGATATTGAATTCAGAATATTTTGATTCCAAATTTTAAAAATCAAATTTTGAAGGAAAGCAACAAGAATTATCCATTGTGAATTGGGCAGCTGTGTTATGCTGAGACACAAAGCAAATATGGAAAATCTTTAAAGAAAAATTTTTCAATATTCAAGGTAAATATTTTCCTTACATAAAGAACAGGGTAGCAGCAAGTAAAAACAATGTTGACTCATGAAGAGTATTGGAAGTAAAATTAATGAGAAACAAAACAAATTGAAAATTAACTAATGTAACTTCTCTTATCAATAGGGTGATGAAAATTGTTCCAGTACTTACAGACCCATTTGTCTTACATCAGTTGTAGATCACATTTTGGAGAGTCTGATAAAAGAAAACACTTCAAAAAGTTATTTAACCAAGTTTAGAATTTTATCAGACAGCTAACGTGGTTTCACTGATGGAAAACCTTGCCTTACAAAATCTTCTGGCATTCTTTCAAAAGGTTACTATTTGTGTTGATGAGAGTAAGAGTAGATCAGGAAGAAAGGATTGTCACAAATGTAGTTCAACCAAACTAGATTAATGTCACAAATGAGGTACCTCAGGGTTCAAGTCTTAGGACCTTTGCTCCTTTTGATATGCATCCATGACACAGATGAAAGAATGGTCAATAAATAATTAAATGTGCAGATTACATTAAGGCATAGGGTGTTACTGCCTGTGAAGAGAATGCTGCTGATTTACAGAAATATTTGTATCATTCAGTGAATTGGGAAAATGAATGGCAGATGGGATTTTATTATAATAAATGTAAAATAATGCCACTGGATTATCATTATATGAATAATAATTTGGATGGGAATAATCTAAACAATAGAGAAAAAGGGATCTTAATATAATAGCTGATCAGTCTCAGAAGCTATCCAAGCATTGTGTTATTGCTGGTGGTAGAGCAAATAAAATTTTAGGTTATATCAACAGAGATTTTCAATATCAGTCTAAAGCAGTTATTATTTCATTGTATGATTCATTAGTTATATCATATTTGAAGTACTGTGTTCAGTCTTGGTATCCTTATCTTTGGAAGGGCTTTAAATTTTTGAAGGGGTTCAAAGTTGAGTTACTAGAAAGATGTCTAGGATGGAGTAGTCATATGAGGAGTGGCTGAAATCTCTCATTCTGCCTTCTCTTAAAAAAAAAAGAATTGAAGGAGGGATGTGATATGATAGAGGTGTTTAAGATTGTAAAAAGAATTGATAAAGTTGATGCATCATCTTTATTCATACTTAACAGTGAGAATTGTAAGACAAAGGAACCCAAGTATAAACATTGGCAGAGTAGATGTCACCTTTCAGGATATGTTGGAGTGTTTGTTTTTACTACGTCTTAGTCAGTAGTTGTGAATTATGGGTAAAACGTTGTTTGTTTGTTTTTGCCAAACAAGTCATGCATTCTTGTTGAAGAGAAAACAACAGTCATGCATTTTTTGTTGAAAAACGAAGCAAGTCATGCATTCCTGTTTAAATACAAAACAAAACAGGTAACGTGTTACTGTTTATTAAAGGCAAAATATTTTGGTTTGGTTTGTTTAGAAGTAAGCACAAAGCTATACAACGGGCTATCTATGCTTTGCCCACTACATGATTCAAAACCCGGTTTCTACCGGTGCGAGTCGTCAGATATACTTCAGTGCCACTAGGGTGCAAAAAAAAAAAAAAACAATTTCAAATTTCCGATGACAGTGCTTGTTGTCTTGAAATCATTTTAGGTGTTATTATTATATTCTCGTTGCAAAGTTGTATAATGAATTATCCAAACTCTGTTTACGGTGGGAAATCTAAAAACCAAATTTACGAAAACGTTACTTCTTTTTTTCTTTGTAACTCTGACGATAACCAAGGAAGGTCAAAACGTTGTTTGTTTCTTTACATAAAAAAAAAGTTCTCAACCCAAACGAACTGTTTTTACATACATATAAAAGTACAGTGCATAATTATCGAAGTTTAATTTTTGTAGAGGATTTTATGTGGTAACTCAATTACAGATTATTAGTTGTCGCGAGAAAATTTCAATCTTTATCTAAAAATAGAGTTTGACGCAATTGTTATTTGCAAATTTTAATTTTAATGGCTATTTAACAGATAAACAACAATATTACTGCTGTAAAATAATGACAAAGGCGAACGTCATATTTTCTGTCGTATGCAATGCGCATGTCTTCTTTTCGAACCTGCGCAGTTGCCTTCGTTTGTTCCTTAAGCTTCATCGTTACGATTTGAAAGATAATCGAACGTTCTAGTTGTAGAAAACAAATTTTTTATAAAGAGTATTTTAAAGGTATTTTTCGCATTAAATCGTATCTTAAGTTAATTAGATTTATTTTAGTTTAGTCTTTTGAATTGTTTTATTGCATCACAAGCCTACAAGTTGTGTTTTTCTTGTGATTCTTACCAATCGAATTACATAATTAGGCCTAATATAGGCCTAATTATATAAATAATATATCTTTAATATAGGCGTGCTTCTAAGCTTTTCGATCTAAGCGATAATTCGTAAGTATCAGTCAGTAGGCCTAAGTATACATGCAAGTATTGTGGCAACAAGATTACTTTGTGACTGCATGTTTATCGCTCTCAGGTTCACGTAATCAGAGATTACCAATTTGCAAATTGAACAGTCCACATAAGTGGTTAGAAAAATCATTCCCCCCATCGGGTGTAAAACATCTACGACCCTGGACTGCCAAGTGCATCATTTTCTTAAGGTTGTACTTAAAAAATGTTGGAATTGAGAGTTTTTCTACACTATTTTTGATCTACTGAATAATTAGTTTCAAACATGTATCTTTTTCCTTAACATCTTCAAAGTTGAGTGTTGCACCATGTTAGGTCATCATCATTTGTGAATATTCTAGCTTTGGCTATTTCTGCTGTAACTTGGGCTAGTTGTCTTCATTCTCATGCATTTCACTTATCACAGTGCTTGCACATGTTCTTTATAAATAAATGGTTTTGTGGATAATGTGTCAGTATTTCTATAACTGTTTAAAGTGGTGCACAACATTTAAGTTATACAGTTGAAGTTTATGGAGTCATCTTGCTGTACAGAACTCCGAACTACAAAATTCCAGCCACCTACTTTGATGCTTCAAATAATAATAGTGTAGATGACAAGTTGTATCACAACAGTTTTACAGAATGACTATACTGAGAGCACAGTTCAAGAAAGCCCCTAACTTCACACAGATTGAGTAATTTGGTTGAATAATATAATAATAATAATATATGGTTACCTTTAGCAAGTGTAGTGTGTCTTAAAGTTTCTGTAAATGTCACATTTGGTTATCCAGATTAGCTGTTCAACATTAAGAAAATGAGGGCCATCATTTCAACATCAGGCCAAAGAAGTTTAGCAGGTAAGTACAGAATAAGAATATTAAATATTTCAAGACAAATATTGAAAAAGAAACATGTTTTCCATGTTGTAATGGTACAAGTTTTTCTTGTCATTTTATATATGTGTTTAATAATTTTGATTTAATATCATCATTTCAACTGTTACTTTCTAAAGAAAAATGTGCTTTTGTCTGTTCTACAAAATGTTTTATATGTACATAAAATGTGCTGAATTTATTCTTGTGAATTACTTACCAGAGGGATTTAAAATAATAAATATGAAGTAAGATCTTTCATTTCATTCACCACTTGTTGAAACATTATACCAGTTTTAGGGAATTTAACCCCTCAATTTGCGCTTGTCGAGGCTAAATCATTAGTGGTGAAATTCTCTGAAACTGGTATAACTCACGTGACGAACGGCAAATCAAATATTTGTAGAGACACTGTAGTTAAATGACATTTATAATTGTTTTGAGTCTGATTTTTTTTTAAATATCTAAAAAACGATTTACAGCTAACAGGAGATTATATTCAACAAACAGTTAATTTAGAGCCATTTTTTATGATTGATTGGTCACTAACTACAGTTTGTCATTATCTCATTGAAAACGTAACCTGGCAGATATAAAAGACTGGTTAGTGTAGGTAGTGTTTGTTTGTTCATTTTGAAGGTTAATATTTGAAAAGTAAAAAACATTTGGACATAAGAAAACCAGATTTTCCTTACAATTTACTTTTAATTTCAACAGTGAACAACATTAAAAAATTACCATTTTTGTGTATTCTTTAATTGTTTTTATTATTATTATTTCTGTTAGATTCAGAGTCTGAGTCCAGCACTTATAAAAGTGCTGAAGATGCGAGATCAATATCAAGTGAAATTGATATTCAGATTGAGGAATCCACAGAGGTATTATTACATTGTTCAATAGTTAAAAAGAGTTTATGATTCTGTTTATTATTTATTACATGATGCATGTTTATTAGCACTTCTCCTGTTTTGTCATTACAAAATAGTTACGTTGTTAACTTTTTTTACTTAAAACATCAACAAATATTCAAATTTCTTGTATTTTAAAGTTCTAATGGTGTATGTAAAAAAATCAAATCTTATAAACAGTTTTTAATGTACAACTGTCATGTGAATTAAGTAGTTCAATAATTGAGGTATTGAATGGTGGAATAAATGTGTCTTATATACACCTTAAGTTGGCTTGATTCTTTCCAGCATTTTAAATACATATATATATAGAACACTAGTGTAATTTTGATATGATTATATTTTGTATATTTATTCATAATATAAATATTTACTGTGCCCCTTTGTGTATATAACATGTCTTGTTTTTTATCAAGGGAATTAATATGACAGGTTTGATGTACATGATGTAATTTTTTTGCATCAATTACTGAAATTAAATGCTTTTTTTCCTCAAAATCATAAACTATTCTGCAACATTTAAAGATTTTCTTTCAACATTTTTTTCTCGAAGGGAAGAATTGTATTTGGTGAATTCTGTGGTGCAAAAGATTCCTGTGCTAAAGACACACTATGTCTATAAACATTGTCTGGTTTTATATTCAAAGATCTTTTTTTAGAAGTATGTTTAAAATGGTCCTGTTTTAAGGGCCCCTTATTTATTATTACAAAAGTTATCATTTAGAAATAAAACCCTTAAATTTTGAACAAAGTTTTTTGGGTGGGAGTAAGTTTAGGGGAGGTTTCCCCATGTTCTGTGGTAAGAAAACTTATTCATTTATGCAGCTCGTGAGCTTTACATGTACAGAAATTACAAACTGTCACTAGGATATTTCAGTAAATGTGCTTATATACCCTTTAGAAGCCTATTAATAATTTTTTATAAATACAGATTCACTTTTGATAGATGAGAAAAGATCAAGTGTATATGTATATATTAAATTATTTTCATTATGAACAAGAAACAAAACCTTCAGATAAACCAATAATGATTTTGTTTAGATGAAATAAAACCTAATTAGAGTTATAAAATTTTGGAATTGTATTAACTAGGAACCTTCTCTGTTTGATGATGAACACCATCAAACTGACTTTGTGTTGGTTTATAAGCCATCTTCAGAGAAGGACAGTGGTCCTCACAGAAATATTAGACAAATTTTTGAAGCCAATTTGGAGGACGAAGGGCTTGAACTGGAACATGTTCATCAAGTAAATGTTGTTTTTTCATTACATATTTGTTATTTCATGATGAATTGTTAACAGATGGTTCAGGTGTTTGTTTTACATAAGAAAATAAAGTACGAAACATAATATTTATGATAATATAAAATGTAATTAAAGTAACATTGTGTGTTTGGGTACAAGATTTATTTTCATATCATGTAGTTAAAGTAATAAATGCAAGTCTTCAGATTTTTGCTTATTTGCAAAGCTATTATTTTGCTGTATCTTTCATTGTTGTGTTTTTAATGTGTCTTTTTTCAGACTTGTTTTATATTTATATTACAAAAATATTCCTTTTCTTTAGTTGTTAACTTTAAATAGTTCATCATATATTTAACAAACTACCAGTACTTAGAAAAAAAAAATATTCATTTCAAGAGTTTATTCATATGAAATATTTAAAGCTAGTGCTATAATTATTAGTGTAACATTTGTTTTTAGTAATTTCTTAAGATAAAAGATAGCTTTGTGCATAGATCAACAAATTATGTAACAAGCTTGATACACTGGTCTGTCTAATGGTATACTGTATCACAAAAATATTTACAATGGTTACGTGAAGAGTTGGGTAACCTGTTTTTTATTAATAATTTTACTTATAATCCTAGTAATATTTTATAAGGTTTATTAGGCTAAGGAGATTTAGGTTAAGCTTAAATTAATATATTAAGTTGTATATACTCTGTTTGCTGTGGAAATGAATTTTACCCAAAACGGTTTTAACTTAATAATATTTGACAAAAGTACGTTAAAGAAATCACATATTGCTCATTCTTGCTTTTGTTCCCCTGGTGGGATAGTGATAAGTTTAGTGATAACACTAAAATCCAGGGTTGTATTCCCTATGGTGGACACAGCAGATAGCTCAATGTGGCTTTGCTCTAAAACAAACAAACATTGTACTCATAACAAAAATATGATGTAGAAACCACACTAGAAACATCTTTTACTGTGTGAACCATGATATTCATATGTTATTTAATCAATTCTTTAATGTATTAAAATATAGAACCAGAGCTGACTTTAAATAATAAAGTAATAACATGATGTGATTAGTGCATTTAAGTTTTCTCCTTTTGAGACCTTTTATGGGCTGTTATAAAAGAATTAAAAATAAATGAAATATAGCATGTGGTAAATTGGTTACTCCTCATCCTGAGGATAGGTCTTAGGGCTTATGTCACATTTTCACAGTTATATTTAAAGTGTAACTATCTCACTTTAATATCATTGTATATGAATAAACATGAAATCAAAAGATGTTTAATAATTAAAATATTAATATTACATAAATTTTAAATTCTTAATTTTATAAGTAAATACTTTTAAAAAAATCCTCAAACTCCCATAGTATGAAAATTGTGTAATTTACCGTCTAGTTTTTGTCTCCTCTCTTATTTATTTTCTTCTCCTAAAAGTAGATGTAGAAATTATTTGTTGTAACATAGTTATTGCTCAAGCAAAGCATATTTTTAAAGCCTTCAATATAATTAATTTACAGAGCCATAAATAAGAAAATCAGATCCACTTACCACACCTGCCTCTCACATTCTTTCTTTCACAAATTACCAGTAGTTCTTTCTGATGTCATAAACTATATTTATTTACATGCAATAAAAAAGTCAAAGATTTAATCTAACAAATTATATATTATATTACTTCATTTTTTTTCTTCAGAGAATTGTTTATTTTCCCTCCAGTTCAAATGTTATTTCCATGTGAAACATTTTGATGAGCTTACCTGAAATTTTATCTCATAGGTGGAAAGCCAGAGAAATTGTGATAGTTGTAGGAGATTGTTTGTTTTCCATGTTTTATTATTTTGTGTATGTAAGTGCATTAATTAAACAAATCAAAAATTTTTAGCCTGTTTATACTACTAATACAAAACACTAGGCTTAAATTTTGTCAAAAACAAAAAATTTGAAGATCCAGTGAAGTACTGTAATTTTTTGTTTTTCACATCTATTTTTTATTCATTATAATGAAGGTAAATAAAATGTAAAAAAAGTAGATAGTTGTTAAATTGAAGAAGGTTTAATTTGGTAAGGTAGAGAAAAATAATAATGGTACTACAAATGCTTCACAAGGTATGCTTGTGAGTAGTTCATGAGTTACATTATTTGATCATGTAATATATGATACACTTTGTCATGGGATTTTCAACTTTTGTGGTGGAATTATTAGTTAGACACAGTTCAAAGAGCAATAAAACAAAAATATTTCAGTAGAAATTATATCATCACAATATTTAAGCTACTTTTGATAAAATCATAGTTTCCTGTTACAATTTGCAGTCATTATGGAAAGAACATAATGATAATTTTGATTTGTTTCCTTTTTTTTATCATGGTGTTTATGAGGAGTGTCAAACTGAAAAAAATGCATGGAGAATTAGGATAGAGAAAATAGAAGATAGAATATGAAGTTTTATTGAGAAAAACTTTTGATATTTATTCAAGAAGTTTTGGAGATTACACAAATGAAATTTGATAATTTTCAGATGAAGGAAATTATTTTTTATCTTTTGTAATAACCACTTGGAGCAGTCAATAATTTGATTTATTTCTGGTGTTTGTATTCAAAAATCTGGTAATGTTCACTGAAAGCTTGTGAAATTTCAATGTTTTTATGTAACTTTTATGGGGCCACAAACCAAGTTGATTGTACTGAGCTCGTGGTAAGAGTGTTAAAATATGAAAAAAAGTTATTTATATTACTGAAAAACATATTTTTGGACTATTATCTTAAAATTTTCAAACTTTTTGAATTGTGTGAAATATGTTTTAAATCATATATTTATTTATATTTTTACTCACAATACCATTTGAATTGAAAATAGACAATAAGAAAACCTCTGTAAGGTTACATCTTATTTTTTATCTTTCAATAGTGCTCTGTTGGTGTAAACTTTGTCAAAATTCATGCCCCATGGGAAGTTTTAACTCGATATGCTGAAATATTAAAGATGAAAATGCCGATTAAGGAGGTAAGATGATTTAATGATAGCTTGTTATACAGTTTACAATGAGTATTTGCTCATTGATTTGTAAAGATATGCAAGCTTTTTATGAGACTGACGAAAATGTGATGGAAGTTTTACCAGTGTTTAGAATTATGTTGAAAACTTGTACTGTATTAATTATAACCAAATATTTATGTAATTATTCTTTTTCAACTTTGTATATTCTACTTCAAATTGTCTTCAACTATATGCAAGTTTGAACTAAAAAATATTAAATAAATTAATTAATTTACACAAGTATATTTATGATGTGAATAAAAAGTATCTTCAAACAAAACACTGTATCACTGATATTAATCAGAGCTGAAGTTATTATACTATTACTGTATTTAGTTGTTATACAATTATTTCTTTGTAAATTCATGGATTTCCCTTTTTTGTCTGGTGGAATGTGTTAAGTAAGTTTGTTTCCTTTGCATGACCATAAAACTCAGTGTGATGTTCCTTCCTAAATGATGTTCAACAGCTGTGTGACACTGCATGTTGTTAATCCACCACTGGAAGTAGTTCTTTAATTTGATTTTGTGATTACACTGAAATGGTGTTTAGAAGAGAACAGCTTTTGATTTTCTCATTTTTGGATTAAGTAAAGTAAAATGCAAATAAATTCTTAGCATTTACAGACATTTGTGAAGAGATAATTTTAAAGCAACATATCAAGGGAGTTGAAACCAGTTATGTCTTAAATGTTGCATTTTGTAGAAAAGAAATATTACATATTTGGATAGGGTTTTTTTGTCTACCATCACATCCATCCTGGTTGATAAATCCTTGTGTTGAAAAAATGTTTGTGTTGGCACAGAAACGTTACATACAAAAGATGGATTTAAAATCCTGTTTTTACATACTCTTAATTTGGAATCTATAATCAACTAATTAAGAAAAATTTACAGTTTACTGTGACATGAAAAATTTCTTCATGAAATTCCACATAGTGGTTATATTCCCAGTCTTTGCTGCTTCTGAGATATCTTAATGTTAAATGTATGTGCAATGAAGAGGTCAATGGAACAGTACTAACTTATGAATTGTAAAAGATATATCACAGCTTTTATAGTTGGCTAATTTTTTTTTCAGAAACATTACAGGATCAATTACTTTTATGAAATATTAATGAGTTTTATTTGTTCCACAATTTTTTTGCACACAGTTGTCAGCTATAAAACTTAACTACTGATTGTAGCAGTGACAGTTTGAAATAATTTTCAAAATGTTTGGCAAAATTTGTGCATTTTTGTTTGGATTAAAATGATTATTATAACATTCTTGTATTATTTTAAAAATGATCGTGTTGTTATACTATTCCTTTGATATTTTCTATACATCAATCCTGAAATATTACACGTCAGATAGAGCATAAAATACTGATATACGTGAATTCTGATGAATCATAAGTTAGAAAAAGTGTTCTTTCTTGCTGTCCTTTCGTTTTAGAGATTAATGTAAATTTTGGAATAATTGTTTTTGGATAATTGTTTATTATCTTTAGAGTAGAAGGGTATATTTTCCTAAGCCAAATTTTTAAGTTTGCTCTGTACTTGTTTGGGATGTGGTTTTGAAGCTTGTTACTGTTTTTGAATGTATTGTTGCAAATTCTTTCATGGATTTTAAAAGGTTTTAAATTGTTTTGCTTCTCTAAATATTCTGTATAAACATCTTTCCTCACAGAGGACTGTGATGTATTTCTCGAGTGTATTTAGTAAATCCTTTCATGGCTGTGTTGCACTGTCAAATTATTTGAACTGTGTTTCGTTAAAAGCATTCCGTATCAATATTCTTCTTCATAAAGGGCTTTGACAAACATTCTTGAGTCTCTTCTGTAAGTATACTCATGACATTTAATATTGTCAAAGGACCATTGATTTGCCATAAACCAAATGTGTAAAAGTTAATCATTTTAGGTACAGTGCTGTAATTCAAATCTGTCTCATCATACTAGAGCGTTAACATGCAGATCTTTCTCTTAAAGTGTGATTAAGGAGATAACTCGTTATATTTGCACTTAAGCATTTTTTTTTTTTTTACTGTAATGACTTTCATTCATTCTGAAGCAACTAGTGCTAAATACCACTTATATTCTTTAAATATGTTTACAAATGTAGGTGTATTGTGGTGAATAAAGGAAAATTCAGTCATATAAATTACAGTCCCCTACTGCAAGGAGTTTACTTTTCTGGGGTTACTGATGAGGGAGCTGATTTCGAATAAACTGCTCTAATTTGGTGAAAAGTAATGTTTCAAATGATAAGCTTGACTTCATGTTTTTTTCTTGCTGAAACATATGGTATATATATATGATAATGAGAAAAAGAGTCAACATTATTCTAAAGACCACTGTCACTCCTTGTACCATCCCTAATTGCTATGTAGCATAATACATTCAACTGGTGGGAACTTATTCAGTGTTACATCATCACTGTTTACAAGGAAGGGATGATAGGAGGATGTCAACAGTATAATGTGGAGTTGGTGTGATAAAAACTATTGTTGTGATACAATATTTTAACAGAAGGCTACAACAAAGTCAAGACCATTATGTAATTAATTTGAATATCTGATACAGGACAGCTGTCCACATAAAACCGATGAAAATCAACTCAGTAATAGATATTACTAATTAAATATACGGTTTTACATTTTTGCTTGTAATCTCTTTGTTGTTGTCAGTTGAGTATTGTTGTTTGTTAGTGATATTCTTGGCTGTAATTCCAGTTATAACTCATGATAATAATTAGCTTAGGTGATTTAGGATAGGCTTAATTCCGTATAATAAGCTAGCAATATAAATTAATTTTTATGATTAAAATGTCATGACAAAAGTAGTGCTAATAAAAATAGATTTATAAAACAAACTAACTTGTATTGGTACCACAAAATCCATAAAACAATTCTCCACTTTGTGCTGCATTCAAGATTCAATAAATTAGAAAAAAGTTTATGCAAGAGCTATTTCTTTATTGCAGAACATAGTTTCAAATAAAAATACTCTGATAACAAGAACATTACTTCACTGTGGCTGCACATGTGTGTTTCATTATATCTTTACTGATGTAATGTGTAAGTACAGGAAGTAATGAATAAAGTGAAACTATAAGAAGTAGCTGGAAAGCTAACATCATTATTATTATTATGACTAAGGACAAGATGTAGTACAAATGGTAAATACATTTACTACAACAAAATTACTGTTAGTACTGTAATAATACACCATGTAAAGAACATGCTTTAATTATATATAGTAAGATATTAAAGAGAAGTAAAGCTAATCGTGGCTGCAATATAACAGTGATTCATTATTACCTTAAAATTAATTTTAGAGAAATTATATTGTTGATTGTTATGTATTGTAATTTATCTCAGATCAGTCTCCAATTTATCATGTTACGTACATAATGTATTACAATTTCAAACAGCTGGAAATTTTAATTTAAATGTTAATTAAGTGTTGATATGTATTAAATTTGTCATTTGTCAACAAGATTGATACACACAAAAGATATTTAATGTCCTTGTAAATATACTAATGCCATAACTCAATTCACTGAAGTTAAACAGGTTGTGATGTTCAGTATCTATAAACATTCCTGATCAAATTCTATAGTTTTCTGATTAATAAGTATTAATCACAATTATAGCTTCTGTGGCTTGCAGTGCACTGATTGTAGTGATAAAAAAAAATTGTTCTGCCTTTTGGTGCATCGATTTATATGGTTTAAGGAGATATTCTTGAATGTTAAACCATTTTTAAATATGTGTAAGCATTTTTGTAAAATAAATATTGTTGATTCTTACTCTCAAGAATCTTCTACAAAGTTAGAAAACAGCTGGGGCTTGCATAATACACGTCCAACAATATACACTACAACCATCAAATTGAAAGAAATGTAGGCATCAGAACAAATGCATAACAGTGAATCTGTTGCATGATGTGTGAAAGATTTGAAAAAAGTTTTATTATTTTGTAAAACTGTTACTCGTGTTATTGGTGGCAAAAAAGGTTATTGGATTTCTAACAATGTTGAAAAAATATGGTGTTTGCTTTGTGATAGGGGAAACATCATTTGTGAAACATTAGAGTGAGCATATGAGCTCTGTCTGTGAAATCTTGTAATGTTGTTTAACCAAACTGTTATTTGTCAATATAGAATAATATGCTTTGATTTTTTTTTTTTTTTCCCCCAAAGTAAATTCTGGCAGATATGTTTTATAGTGTTTAGAACTCTGATCATGACTTTCACAAACACAACTAATATGCAAAGATTTATTGTGTAAAATATTGAAGTTGGAAGAAATATAAATCTGAAACTTGTGAAATTAATTCCTTTAGTTATTTCCTGTATTTGTTGAGTAAAAATACATAGCTTGTAAGAATTTGCGTGTTTAAAAAACCGTGATAACTTTGATGGAAAATATTATCATAGAAACATCTAACATTGAGTATTAATTCCTGTAGTTTGCAAAATATATTGAAATTATTTATGAATGATATTTTTAAAATTTTAATTAAAAGAAAATGGTGTAATTATTACTATAATCAAATGTTTTTATTTATTTTTTTTTTATTTTAAACAAAGCTGCATGAGGGCTATCTGTGCTAGCTGTCCCAAGTTTAGTAGTGTAAGACAAGAGGAAAGGCAGCTAGTTATCATCACCCACTGCCAACTCTTGGGCTACTCTTTTATGAACAGATAATGGGATTGGCTGTCACATTATAATGCCCCACCACTGAAGTAGTGAGCATGTTTGGTATAATGGGGATTTGAACTCGCGACCATCGGATTACGATTACGAGTGGAGTGCCTTAACAACCTGGCCATGCTGGACCTAGTGGGAGTGTCAACATCATCGTGGCTAGGAAGCAGTGGTGTAGACTGATTGAAGAATGCTGCCAATGCTGTTTGTCTAGCATGCTCACCTTTTATCTCTGTAAAGTTCTTTATACAAGATTAGGGCATTTTAAACATTGTGTTCAATTATTGAGGGTTCAATCACAATTTTGGTCTGGATTTTGACAGTTTGATAAAATAGTAAAAATCAATTTGGCAGCTTTTTCTGTTTTAAAAACAATTGTTATTCTGGTTCTTAGTCATCTTTCTATTCATAAGCAGCTAATTTTGGTCAGTGTTTTATCAGTTCTTCATTGGAAATTTGTTTATTGTATGATATCAGTAAGTCATTGATGAGTTGCTCTTCAATTCCACTAAAATCCAAACTGATGTGATTTTTGTTTAACAAGAGGTTGAAAATTGTGCACACGTTTTAGCCAGTTTTTTTTTTTGTTTTTTTTTCCAAACTGCATTCATATTGGAGGTTGTAACCTCTTCACGTTCTTGATGTTCAATGGTTTCCAGAAACTTCTGATTTAGGTGTTTCTGTTGCTATCTACTGCCCCTGATCATTTATCTGAAGATTTGTCACAAGTTATATGTTTTAAAAGAAGCTATGATGTATTGATTTATAGGTTGGATCAATGAAGTGGTGTTTGGAGGAAGAAACTCCACAGAAATGTTTGTTGATATGTAAATTAGGTTGTTAGGGTGATTTTGTGATTTGTCATCAACCACTAGTGATTTATGGGCAGCATTTTCCATAGAGAAACATCTCTCTACTGCAGGGCAGAAAAGTTGTAAACAAATCCTCAAAATTTGTTTTGTTGTTTAAACTTGTTCTGTCTGGCATCTTCTTCCAATATAGATCAGTCTTTCAAATGTTGAAAACCTGATGGGTCATATGTCCTCTTTGTTCAATAATATCTTTTAAAACTGGTTGGCATATTGATGTTGCTTCCTTGTCAGCACTTACCACCTGTAGGCTGTGTAAATTATGCTCTTTTTTTTTAATCTGTCAAGTCAGCATTTGCTATCCATTATCTTCAGGCAATACTGATTTAGTAACTTAACAGATGCACGTATGGAAGACTCAGCATTTTGAATAATTTTCTCTTTCTTGATAGTTGCTGTAGTTGATGGTGAGAACTTAAATGCTTTGGAGTTTTTAGTAAGTCTTTGGCTTTCATCAAACTTCTTGATGGTTTCCAGTTTTGTTGTAACTGAGAAGGCTTTTCTCGCAGTTTTTTTGGCTTACCGCTGGCACTGGAATCACTTGCAGTACACTTGCTAATCATTTTGTATTTAAGGACAGAGTATAGTCCAAATAAAACTATAAGTACATTGGTTGATGCCTTTCATGATCCAGACAAGACACTTGGGATGTATGAACTTTTAGCACACAGACTGGTTAAACTAACGTGTCATGACTTTTTTTAATTTAGATTCAAAATATAATTAAACCACTTAACTACCATGATGTACGAACAAACTTGACAACAAACCATAGATGATAATGCAGCTTTTAAGATATAAATATTTTTAGTTCTTAATAATATAAGAAAATATTTAAAACAATTTTAAATTACCCTAGTGTGAGAATTTGAATATTTGTTCTTTAGTTATGACCTCTTTTGAACTTCCCCCTTAAACTATGAAATGTTATGTAAAATGTCATTGATCTTCTAAATCTTTATCTTATATCCTTCAATCATATGGAACTACAGAGCAACCAATGAAGATGGAAGAACTTCTTGCCACACGTGCCCTTCAACTTGCTCAAATTTACAAATTGCTGATACATTTTTCTAAGTCCTATTAAATTTATAACCAATAGAAAGTCTAGAATACAAATAATTGATTAAAGTATGATTCATCCCATATGATCTTACAGATAATTGATAAATTTAGCTAATTAGAGAGCCAGAGACAGTGAGATATTTTCTCAATGACACACTGAGTATATCCTGCTTCAAACATAAATTATTGTGATATTATATTTTCCTTCCTTTCTCTCTCTCTCTTTTGAAGAATAGTATCAGTTTTTTTTAACAGATTTTCTACTGGTTATAAATTATGTTGTGATAAATTTGTTATACATTTCACATGTATTTTTGAGGAGTTCAGCATTTTTAAAATCATACACCAGTTTAAAAAATGTTATTTTTGTATTTCTTTTAGGTACCAGAGTTTCAGCTTTCAAGGGGTAATGAAAAAAAATTAAAAGGAGGTATAAGTGGTGTTTGTCATTCAATTTCACACCTCTTTGCCTCCAAAACATCAAAGAGGCAACAGTTTACAACTGAATATAGAAGAGCTAGGGAATACTTGTAAGTACACATGTTTGGGCTTTCTGGATTTTATTTGCTACAAATCTTTGTTAATTTTAGTCAGGTGATATCCTGTACATTGAGTGTTTTAATATTTTTAATGTTTGGTTAGTTTTGTATTTTGGCCAAAGCAACTTAAGGGCTAACTGTGTTAGTCATCCCTAATTTAGCAGTGACATACCAAAGAGAAGACAGCTACTTAGAACCACCTACTACCCACTCTTGAACTACTTTTTTTATTAACAAAGAGTGAAATGGATTTTAATGTTACAACATCCCAATAGGTAAAAGTATGAACATGTTTTGGGATAACAGGGATTTGAACCCATAAACAACAGATAGTGAGTCAAATCATTACCATCATTTCTTTTCACTGTGGGCTTGGTTGAATCTGCCAAGTTTGTGACTCCAAATTTATCTTTATAGTTTCACCACAATAATTTCTAATACGTTTTGTGTATCTTCATAAAAATTTCATCAACTGTGAATGATCATTAAATCATTTGTTGAGAAAAACATAATTTATAATGAAGTCTCTTTCACTGCAAGAGTCTGTGAATATGTGGAATCAGAAAATTGACTACTGTGGGTGTAAAGTGATTATCATGTAGATTAAAAACGTAAATCATCTGAAATTTAAATTTAAACATCGTAAATAAACTTAAAACATTTTAGTCAGTGAAACTAGACTGTATTTTGTATTATTCTACCCAAACTCTGTATGAGGTTTGTCAGTATGACCAATCTTGTAACCATTAAAATAAATCAAAATTATCCTTTTTTTATTTGTAAAGTTGGTTAGAAAGTATTTTAGATTTAACAAAAGATTTGTCTTTATTATTAAGCCTGTATGGTTCATCAGCTTCTATATTAAACATTTTAGATTGGCAAGTAAGATCTATATTTAGTGCATGTAATGTCACATCAGAATAAGATAAATAACATAAATCATAGCATCCTTTACTGGCCCAGT
This sequence comes from Tachypleus tridentatus, assembly GCF_004210375.1. Taxonomy (NCBI): domain Eukaryota; kingdom Metazoa; phylum Arthropoda; class Merostomata; order Xiphosura; family Limulidae; genus Tachypleus; species Tachypleus tridentatus. The sequence continues at coordinate 27,013,913 of NW_027467782.1, read as the reverse complement.
AAAGGTTTCCAGTAAGAAAAGAGTATTGTCATGTCACTACATCTGTGTTATTATTTATTGTGTTATACATCTTAAGGAACTCTAATAGTTAATTACTTTTTAAATGTGACTTGTTGTTCTGACAGATGAAAGAGGTTTGTAATTTTAAAATATTTTGTTCATGTGTGTTCACATTTGTGTAAAAGTTATTTTTACTGGTCTTGTTAAAGATATGATGTTCCAGAGAAAAAAGAAGATTTTTTCAATCCAGCCCAACGTGCTCAAATTGTGGACTTCATTTTGAAGAGAAAAAGATTCAGTAACAACACAAACGAATCTTATGCATTTGGCAAGTGAAAAAAAACACACTATATTTTAACATAATATGTATTTAGTTTCTTTTCTGTATAATTTACTGTGCATTAGAATTACTGAAAAAAATTCTTAAGCTAAATTTATACATTTTGAAAATATATTTCTTCATTATGAACTGAGTCATTAGATTATCTGGGAGAGAAAACTGATTTTTTTCTATTACTTTTATAAAATATGAAATTCTTTTATGTATCATACTTATACCTTGTATTTCAAAATGATAACACTTAGTGATGAGTTTATAATAATTAATATGCATGTAGGTAGCTTTTTCTGAGAGGTACTAAAAGTATAAAAAAAAGTTTCCAAACAAAGCAAACTTTTTAAATTGACTTTTGTAATAATTTCTGTAAATCTTCCAACTATTCTGAAAGGTAGTTCATCATGTTTACTTGTAAAAAAGTTTTACACAAAGTACCATCATATACAAGTGGTGATACAAATTTCAGTTTTGAGTACAAATTAGCTTTCATAAATTGTTTTCTCTTTTGCTGCAACCTCTTCTGCGAGTGATTCAAAGTGCTTGTTCCACAACTGCCTCCCGTGTTGTACACAAAAAAGTGAATCACACACTTTTATGGAAAGTCTATGTTAGGATTTACTAACAGGAACAGCAAGCAAGTAAAATTTACAGTAAGATGGAAACATGAGCTAAACATAATTACAAATAAGAATCTGAAATTTGCATAGCTTACCTTTTTGATTTACTGATATATCCTTAAATTATTTAGTTCAGCATGATCAGATGGACAGGGCACTTGCAACACAGTCTGAGGGTTGCAGATTTAAATTTCTGTCACACCAAACATGCTTGCGTTTCAACTGTGGGGGCATGATTGTGTAACAGTCAATCCCACTATTCATTGGTAAAAGAGTAGCTCAAGAGTTAATGGTGGGCAGTGATGATTAGCTGCCTTCCCTCTAGTCTAAATTTGGGACATCTAGCACAGATAGTCCTCAAATATTTCGTAAAAATCATGTTAAAAAATCTGTTAATTAAAAGTTAGTGTGTATTTTTAGGGCTAACACTTAAATATCTGTGTCTTAAAATACCCTTTGGGTTATAATGATTTGTACTTGTCATCATTATATTTTGTTTTGACCTTGTACTGACCAGCTGCTGATTTATTTTCTCATGTATATATAAAATCCCAAGATGGAATGTCCACCTGAACTTTTCTGTCATATTAAACTTTACAATTTAAATTCAGAGACTTGTATTTTTTAATGTAGTTTGACATAAGACTATCAGTGTGTACTAGAAGTTTTGTTATTTATCACATGATGTGAACAGTTAATGAATCTAATTTTATATAGCAAACTGACAAGAAGTGTTTAATATTCATAAGTTAATACACAGAAAACAAGAAGCTATAATTATTAGAATGTACTGATTGATTGGTTGGCTACCTTTGCTTATTAACACTTGATTATATCTCATAAGTTTCAACTAGATTAAGTTTTAGTCCTAAAATTAATTGTGCTGAATAATATTCATAAATATAAAAATTAATAGCTATAACTGTACTGTACACAAGTAATCAATATTTCTCATAAAGATCTGTCTGTGAATTTCTAAAGCCTAAAATGAATCAGTCTGAGTGAAAGTTTCCATTTGAAAAGTAAAAAAAATACTTCTTTTCAAAAATATTTTTCTGGCAAAACTTTACATATCATCTACTATTTTTCAACCGTAATACTAATAGAAATGAAATTACCAATGTGCAGTGAAATGAGAAACTGAAAAATATGAAATATAATGAACAAACATGTTTTTTCCTCTCTGAATGCTAGGCTTTCTATTTTCTTCAAAGTTTCAACTTAGCATCTCCCTATACTCTTCTTTTAATTTTATGGTTTTACTGCCTGTACATAGAACAAATGTCTCCTGTCTAAAGCTTAGGAAGTTGTAATATTGACAGATTAACTGATGAATAAAGAAATAGCAGAACATAGGTGAAAAACTAAAGATGTTATGAGAACAGTATAATTATGATGTGAGAAAAATGTGAGTTCAAGAAGTCTTAATAGAAACAAATAAAATCTTTGTAACCCTGGGTATTCCTGATACAATCACACAGAAGTGGAAACCAATGCACAGTTAATTTAAATAACTTCAGCTGTGGTCCACTCTGTATTTTATGTAGAAAGTAAGCAACTTTCCCTAATGTTTAGGTCAGTCCTATATAGTTAGCATTGTAACAGGTAAAAACAAGTTGTTTTGTGTTGTGATATAATATACATAGTCGTTTGATAATAAACAGTTTGGAAAGAAGTCAGTTAATTCTGCTCTTAGACTGTAACCCACTATAAGTATTGGAGGTGTGTGTGCTTTTTTATTTGGACAATATATTGTACAGGTCATTCAAGATGTTGTAAAAACATGTTGGTTCAAGATGTCTTGATAGAAATGAATAAAAAACCCACAATTTGAGCACTTTTGAAAAGTGGATCTTTCTTCAGTTACAAATTAGAAATGGTGGTGTAATCAAATGAGTGATATACAAATAAAGGTAGTTTAGTGACATCAGGAACATCATGTGGTTTTCCAAGAAATGTCTATTTCTCTATGTTCTTGTGTAAACGTCTCATTTCCAGTATAATATAGCCAATGGTGATAATATATGCGAAAAGGTGCAAGGAATATTTTACTTCAGAAATGGCTGAATATGTGTGTATTTAAAACTGCACTTATAAGTAAAGTAAAGGTGACACCTGGAGACAGGTTGAAAAAGATATACTAATTAGTTTATAAAAAATTATATGAAAAATTATCTTAAACAAATAGTATGTGTCAGTAAATTCAGCTTTCACAATATGAGAATAAATAAGCAAAGAATAAAAATAATTTTTTTGACAAAGATGAAACCAGTGAACGAAGATCAACGATTCCAGGTTCCAGATTAAGTCCAAAAGGTTGATCAGTATTTAGATTAGCAATCCAATAAGTTTCTTTTTTATTTCTCTGTAAGCTTTAATTTTGAATCCTGTTTTCAATGGTTCAGCAGAACAGTATAATGAAACCTTATTTCATCTGAATAAGAAAGTGAAAATTTGGTAAATAATAATATGGTTATAGGCTTCTTAAACTACTAAAAAAGACTTAGTCACTGGCAACCCTGTAGTACTTGACATGTGTGCTTGGGTTTGTTACGTATGATATGTGCGTTTCAATATATATGACATGATATATAGTGATGAATAAAAGTCATTGCAATCACTGTTAACATTGTTTTATTAAATATTTTTATATTTAAATATTTCATGCCTTATGTATTTATACTGTGTTTTTCTCCTATTTTTTCAGGAATAACAAAGCTTATCAAAGATCGTGTCTCTGAAGCTGCCTTTCCTTTACATGAGGTCAGTTAACTTATTGGATTCTTCTTTCCAAGTGTGCGTGATGTTGATAAAGTACAATTTTTCATATGTTAAAAGTATTGTTCACAGTTATTTCTACAGCCAGTGTGTATTATATCAGGTTTATGACCTGATGAATTTGTGTGATAGGGTTGCTCCTGTAGTTTGTTATTAATATTATTTTCCAGCAAAGTACACTTTAACATATTTTTATTAGTTGATATTTCACTTTCTGTATCAGTAAAATAATGGTTATGTTGATAATTTATTTTGACGTATTATTAGGGGGAATGTCATTCTTCAGATGACAAAGCTCCCAGGAAATGGTTATTGAACAACTGGGCTTCGTTTTCAACAATATTTAAAAAGCAACCCCTTGATGACATCAAGTGAGTGTTAATAATTTCCTGGACAGAATTTATTTATTTAATATAAAAAATCACTTGGTAAAAGTTTTGAGTTTTACCTAAAGATTGAAATTACCAAAAAAACATCTTATATTTGTATGCCATGTTTAGAGTCTCAGTTGGAGTTTTATTCTTACAAGTTGTGTTTTGAAAGCGATCATTCTGAATACAATAATTATGTATAAGGAGAGTCAGTCATGATAGGAGGGAGAGAATTCTCTTTTGTTGCTATTGTATTATATTTATTGAGCTACAAAATTCAATAAAGATGTGGTAATAACCAACCAAAAGAGATGTAGATCTAATAGAATTAGCATGTAGTTAATCAGATGTTTCTGTTATATAATAGTTTTAATTTCTGAATTTCAAAAGTAAAATATTTTAATTTGTAACGTCTTAGTGTTTACATTTCTGTATCACGTGATGGCACTTGTTTGTTTAAAATTGCTAAACTTAGACATCTTTTCACTTGTGTTTGGTTCACTGAAATTGAATACAGCTCTGTTCGACATACAGTCTTTCAAAATAAAGTAAATAATCTCTCTCTCTCTCTGTCTTTGACATTTGCTATTACATTATTGATAACCATTAGAAAATAAATATTTAATATTCTCTTTTATGTATAATGTCATCTCGTTCACAGGATGGCTTTTAATTTTTTTGGAACATAGATTCAAATCTGCTATTACTATGTTTAGTTTAACCAGCCAAGGAAAGTGTTTTGATGCACAATGTTTAGTTAGAAAACCAGTTAAATTGTAATAATTATAAGACATTGAATTCTTTGTGTTTATTATTGTTTGTGCTCTAAATTGTGTGTATGAAATTAATAAATAATTTGGGGAAAAAATGAAAAACAGCCCCATGGAAAATTTGGGTTAGCCTCTATCAATACTTTAAGTCTTTGACAACAAAAGAAATTACAGCATTCACAATAAAGTACTAGATTTTGTTATTTTTTATGCACATATTTTGTTTGTTTTTATTATAAAAAAAATACTTATTAGGTAACATTAGAATATATGAATGAAGAAATAGATTAATTTATTTGCAATATATGTATATACTTTTGAAGATTGTTTGTATGACATAACTTTATGCTGTAATTTGAACGAAGTGTATACAAGGTGATTCCTGGGTTGTTACATAGGCTTAGTATGAAGGAAGTTGTCATATTTAACTGATACAAGCCTGAAGATAGTCAGGATAAACAATGATAAGCTTTTATTGTGCTCTGCAGGGATTTTAGAAAGGAAAAATTTTCATATTTTTTTTGGTGTGGTTACAAGGTTAAACAAATGGCCTGAGCTCATGTAATGTGAAGGTAGAGACACTAATGCATGACATATAAATATTTTCCAAAAATAACTTGATATTCAATTAGAAGATTTTAGAAGCTATGCAAATGAAATTTGGAAACTGTAATATTAAAGATATAAACATATTATTAATTTTAGCATGAAAATCACTTTGCTCTCATACTAATCAGAGTTTAAAATTGAGACAAATCTTTATAAAAAAAAAAAAAAAAAAAGGTTCTTATGGATTGATTTTTTGGAGTTCCTCATTAGTTATTGTATCCACTATATTTTGTTTGATAAGAATCACTTTATTGTTTGTTCCTTTCAATTTTTTCAGGGAATATTTTGGAGTGAAAATTGGCCTCTACTTTGCTTGGCTGGGATTTTATACCTGTATGCTGATCCCAGCTTCAGCAGTAGGAGTGCTGTGTTTCATCTATGGGTTCTTCACCTTGGTGGGTGATGCTCACAGGTATGAATTAGGGGAGAAAAAAGTTAAAAGAGTTATCAAACAGTTTATTATTTTTTATAACTCATGTTTGATCATTTTCTAAATTATACCTCAAATAAATCAGTTATTTAGAGATATGTAATTGATGGAATGTGTTAAGTAATTAATCACTGGACTAATTAATCAGTGTTTAACTAATTAATTATTTTGCACAAGACATTTGTAGCTGGAATAATTGCAAAGAGTAATAATTGGAACCATTAATTTTATTGGTTGATATGTTTTAACCATTAATGTACCTAAAATATATTTTCAATAATTTTTGTGACAAATTGATTTAAACATAATTTCAATTAATTAGTTAGTTTATGTGGCATTATCATTGAAATTGATAGTTGTATATTATGATTGATTTAAATGTTCAACTGTACTGTGTTTATTCTATAAATTTAAAACAAAATTGCATTTTTTTTTTTTTACAGCAAGGACGTCTGTGAGAACCACAATGACGTAATTTTATGTCCTCGGTGTGACATAAAAGGATGTAAATATGAACAGCTAGGACAGACATGCACTTTTGTCAAAATTACACATCTTTTTGACAATGGTGCTGCTGTATTTTTTGCTGTTTTTATGTCACTCTGGGGTAAGTATTATATAGATTTACATGTTAAAGTTATATAAATAATATTCTCTTCTTCAGACTCTGTTAGAGCTTTCATACACAAAATATCAAATTTTTTGTAAATTAGTTTTAAGACTTTTTTAAGTTACGCTTTTCTTATGCCTATTTTCTTTTAGCATGTTGACTATCTAACATGCATAGTAATTTTGATTTTAAGGTTAAAAATGTTTGTGTGCATCAGAAAATGTTCAAATTTTACATATAAAATTTTTATAACCTCCAGATAATTATCAAACATTTTTGTACAAAGAAAAACATAATGTTTTGTCTGTTATTTTACTAATGAAACTCTGTATGGGCTTGATAGATTTGACCACTATAAACAATTAGGAAATTAATATAAATAATGCCTTTTTTCATTCTAGAATAACTACAAACTATAACTCATATAAAATAGCTTAAATTTGATAACATTATACATTTATATAGAAGGGGAGGACAAAAGAGTGCCTCTCCCTTGAAAATGTTAATTTATTTGATATTATTTTGGAATAGATCTTGTGAAGTGCATTTAACACATTTTTCTATTATCAAATAAAATATATAACAAATTAACAGTATTTTCGAGGAGGCCACTTTTCTTGTCCACACCACGTACATATATAAATTTATTATATTGATCTTTCAACTGTGTCTGGATAACAGTGTAGAAGTTACAATGACAAGGTGCATGTATGCTCATGCTACCATATCCAGTAACATAAAACTGACCTTACAAAGGACCTGAATTTTGGGAAAGTAACTCACTAAGAAAATCCTCATGATATGTGTGGTAATGGATGCCCATAGCAAAAGGGTTACTTCAACATAAAAACGTCCAACCTGCAATACTTGAAATGGTCTTAATTTCAAACCAACATAAAGCACATCAAATTTGCTACACATTCAAGACTTTAAACTTCTATTACTGAAGTCTCACATCAAACACTTCAAATTAATTCCAAAAGCATGTTATTACTTTGAGATATCTTGTCTGTAATTTGGGACTTTTCAAGGAAAAAAGAAAACACTTTACAAAGTTTATTATTACTAACACTTTGGTGAACAAAAATAGTTGAATAAATTATCATGAGCCATATAAGTTTAAAGAGTAATTTGTATTCTGTTGCGATTTTTGTCTTTAGTGATGATAAACTTTATCACTTTGTTTTTATTTACTTTCAGCCGTTATCTTTATGGAATTGTGGAAAAGATACTCATCAAAAATCACCCACCATTGGGATGCAACGAATTTTGACACCTTAGAGGTAATGTGTACTTTTATTTCAGTTATTAATTTATCACAATGGACTTGTGTATTTGACATGAACTTTTAACCATGGCAGTATACCTATTGTGATTGTGAAGGTACTAGTTGTGTCATGACAAATTTGACAGTAATCATACAAGTATTTTAATTATATGTTGTCAGTGTTGACTGTTATGATTGCAAAGTGATTTTTCATGTTAAGATTAAAAATACTTCATTTAAAAATTTTCAAATTTCACTTATGTAGTTCTTTAAACCTCCTTCATAAATATCAGATGATGTTTGCTGTCAGTAAAAAGTTTATTTTATCTGTTATTTTACAAGCTGTAACTTTCAAATGATCAGCCAATCTAAACATCCTCATAACCACCATAAAATTATGAAATAATTGTTAATTACTTTTTTATTGTGCTAAAATGACAACAAATTGTGACAATATACATCTTCTGTTTCTTCTTAATCTTACAGTTTTATTGACTTTTGAACCATGTTTAACTATTAATCCTTCCTTTGAGGGTTGCGGGTTTGCATTCCCATCACGCCAAACATGCTCGCCCTTTCAGCCGTGGAGGCATTCTAATGTCATGGTCAATCCCACTATCCATTGGTAAAAGAGTAGCCCAAGAGTTTGCGGTGGGTGGTGATGACTAGCTGCCTTCCCTCTAGTCTCACACTGCTAAATTAAGGACGGCTAACACAGATAGCTCTCGAGTAGCTTTGTGCAAAATTCAAAACAAACAGTCCTTCTTCACAAGTTTTAAATCACTTGGTGAACCTTCAGCTCATGTTACCCTTTTGAATTACATTAAACAATATGAAGAATATTTCTTATTACTATTCATTATTTTAGCTAATCTAACCTAACAACTTTCTTGTTTTTTCATTTTAGTTACTTTTATAGTAATAAATAAAGAATATTCATGAAAAACATAAAATGTACTGTTTACCAGCATCTTTTTTTGTTCTTTACTAATGGCACTACCACACTAAATGCCCCTTGCTGATATAGTGGTAAGTCTATGGATATACAACATCATAGAGAACTATTGGCAGCTTGTAAAAGAGAAGCTGTGTGCGTGCTAAATGACTAATTTCCTAGTGTATGACATCATGAACGAATAAGATAGAAAGCCGTAAAATAACTACTTTATAATAACTAATTTACATAAAATTATTCAATTCTTGTAGAGGTGATAAGTAAATTATAAAAAAAGGAAGAATCTAAGAACTTAAATACTATTAAAATTTGATTCAGTAATTACATTGTGATGCAAAGTTTACTTGTATACATCGATAATAAACTAGTTTAATTAAATTTTGAATTTAACTCTGTAAAAGGTTGTGACATATGCAGCTTGACCTTCTTGATGTGAAAGGGTTAATGACCTTGTTTTCCTGCCTTGAGTGGGTGCTCAGGACAAGTTTGTTTGTTTCCAGTATGATATTTACAGCTACTCTCTAGTATTTTCCTTTGAACATCTTTTCAAACTTTGATTTATAAAAATAATGTTTGAATGTTCCCTAAAGTTATTCTTTTGAGAAAGTTTCTCAAAAATACATGTTTAAAAAATGTAAATTTCTTAACACACAGATATGATGTTTTACCTGAACTCTTGATCATAATGTGTGTTTTTTTTTATATCACCAGGAACATCCAAGGCCAGAATATTTAGCCAAATTATCAACAGTAAAGAAAAAGAAAGTAAACTTTATTACAGGGGTAAGAACAGCAGTTATCAATTTATAATAAACATCAAAACAAACATCTGACTTTTTGTCCAGTTGTTCCCACAATTTGTCTTGTTTTTATACAAGTCTAGATCTATCTGTTGATGATGATTTTGCAATGTTGTAGTTGATTATCAGATTATAAGTTTTATGATGACACTAAAAGTGTTTGGTATTGGTTTTACAACAAAACTGTAACTAAATAACTCTATCAAACAAAATTAACAAGCGATGTATCTTTTGTATAAATTCTTTCTTAAAATTATTAAACTTAAAAAAATGCCTTATTCTTCTTCAAAAATGCAGTTATTTTGAGTAAATGGTCTTCAGAGGTACAATTTTAAAAGGGTGATAAAACACTTTTCTAAAAATAATTCAGTGTAAATGCATTACATGTAGTTTAAAAGACAGCAGAGTATAAAAAATACATGTGAATATCAAAAATGTAAAAGATCTTGGTAGAACATTGTTTGAAATTGAAAGTTTAAAATGTCAACTTTTATGCTTGTTTCAAATATTCTCATTTAAAGTCCCCGCCTGGCTGCCAGGTGGTTAAGGCGCTCGACTCGTAATTATAATGTGATGGTCAATCCCATTATTTGTTCGTAAAAGAGTAGCCCAAGGGTTTGTAGTGGGTGGTGATGACTAGCTGCCTTCCCTCTAGTTGTATACTGCTAAATTAGGGACAACTAGTGCAGATAGCCCTCGTGTAGCTTTGTGTGAAATTTAAAACAAAGCAAATAATTTAAAGTTCATTACATTTATTTTATCCCTTTTTTAAAAAACAAACAAACAAGTTAGATGTTCCAATGCCTAAGTTGTGGTTTTATTATCCCCTTCAAAAATAATGTAAATTGAACTTCAGAAGGAATATTACAGTAGTTTTTCATCAGTTCTGGTTCTTTTTTCTAAGGGCATGTGTTTGAACTTTGTTTCTTACGAGTTATGAAAATTTATTACTTAGTTTTTTACTGATGTGTTTTTCTAAATGCTTCTGTGATGTACACTGTAACAGGTAAACGAACCATGTGTTTCGTTTTGGAAGAGACGAGTACCGTGTACCATATTTTCCTGGTCTGTGGTGTTACTACTTGTGAGTATTTATTTATGAATTAATTTGAGTATGTAGGTGTGTACACTAGAGCTATGTGAACATTTAAGATTTCAGATTTAAAGAAGAACCAATTTTGAGAACAGTGAACTTTAGAAACAGGTTCAGTAGGTAATGAAGACTATTTGACACAGTGATGGTGTTTGGTATTCAGTGGGAATGAGAAATTTATCTGTATACAGGAATATATGTGTATGTGAACTTTATTATTAAAAATTATTAATTTGGGAAGGGGTGTATGGATCATCAGAAAAGTTGAATCAAAATATAAAATTGTCATTTCAAGCTGACAACTCGGGACTCTTAAAAGTAAACAAACTATTTTGTCCCCACTAAAATTGATAAGTACTGTAGGCATGGAGTTAATAGAGAGATTTATAATAATCTTAAGAAAATAATACAGACATTACTTGCAGCTGTATTTATTTACTTTGTTAGAGCCTTTGGCTATAGGCTTGACAATACAGTCTCTGCATTTTGATTCATGTTGTTTCTTTATTTTTCTGACAATCTAGAATGAGTTTTAATTATATTGTTACTTAAGATGTTTTTTTTTAATATTCATTAATAGAGAATACATTCTAAACTTCACAAGTGCATGTGAATTCAATTGAATGTTACATAATTTTTGACAGTTTACTGTTGCTTGTGCTTTATGTTCCACTTATCCACCACATATTAAAAATAAATGACACATATTCAAGATAAAATAAACATATTTACTGGTATACACCTGTAACATACAAACTGTAAAATTGTTCTCAAAGGACCATTGTGAAGGCAAAGATTGTATGATCACAAATTTAATGAGTAGCTTCCATCAGCTTGAACTATTATATAACAAAAGATGAACAGTAACAAAGGAATCTCATCAGAATGGAATAATGTTTCTTTTAAAAAAATACAACAAAGTTTAGTGCAACATAAACATACACAGTCACATGCTTACTTTGATAGGTTTACATAACAATATGTTTGTTCTTCAACAGCCTGCTGTGTACAAGTGTTTGTTAGAAAAAGGCAACACAAATAATTCTCTCAGTGGCACACTTTGCTAAATTGCTAATTATCAATAACTTTTACTACCACTACCTGTTTAAAATTGCAATAGCTATATGAAAGAGTAATATATGCAGTGGTAATAAATACTGAATATGTACTTGTGACTTTTGCTAAGTACAAAAAACAGTAGAAAGAATTACCGATGTGATATTGAATAGTAGCATCTGTTATGGTAATCATCCAGTGTCAAACAGCTGTTGAAATGTTGCCAAGGAAATAAATTTGAGTAATGATGAACAACAGTGGCTTGAATAACAATATCCATCATCAGAATCGCCTAATTTTGTTGTATCTGTTTCCAATAAAAACACTAGAAAATGCACAAGCTGTAGTTTCCAACTAATGCACATACTAGTAAAACACTGGATTTTTTGATGGCTAAAAATGAAGGACTCAGAAAATTTCACAGCATGACATAATTAAGGATGGGGAAGTAAGTTCAAAAGTACTGTCAGTTTCTTGCAGAAATCTCAGTGGAGTCCTGTAACAAAATAAATATCATTTGAAATAATTTTATAGTGGAATCAAAATGATTAATTGTGGCTTGAGTTAAGCTGTCAGCAATAGATCTACAGTTTTGTTTGCTTACATTTTTTTTGTGATCTCTATTTGTGGATTTTAAATACCTAGTTTTTAATTATCTGCTATGTTGACTTTTTTTTAGTGCACAACAATGAGAAAATATGTGTTTAGAGTGAGACACGACCCCCACTAGGCACGTATAAAATTATTCCAGTAGGAAAACAGCCCTTTCAAATAAAACAAGTGTGTTTAAAACGTCTCTTTAAATAAAGATTTGTGTCTTTTGAAGTAATTATTTATCAAGGTTTTGTGACTTGTTTAACGTGAGTCCAATATGAAAGCAGTCACTGAACAACGTTGTATCTGTTATGCACTTATAACCACGTAAAGCATCTTTCACTGAAAATTAACTGATTTTAAGTGAGCATTCCATACAGCATATCTTTCTATGTTGTGGTTGAAAATGCTCAGTCGATTTTGCTGTAGTTTTGTGTAACAATAACATGAATAAAAATAACACGATTAAGTAAGGAAATTTTAACTTTGTCTCAACAATCATGTATTTTGCTTATTATCAATCTTTTGGTGGTCCAGTCTATTTACAAGAAAAGTTTTCAGTGGTGTTTCAAGAATGAGTCTACTTTTAAAGGTTTTTTCCCAAATGATCAGAGATTACTCAAAGGCTTAAAGAGACATCCCAGTACCACAGGTGGTACTGTTTTAGAGTAAGGCTGCATTCTTAAATTAAGATGACTTATAACTTCATGGTCATTGATTTTGGTTCTATGTTTAAAGAAAAATTGTTTTTAAAAGATGCATTTTGTAAACTTGGGAGGATTTTTTTATTATTTTCAGTGAATCCAGTTTCCAATTTTTTGCAGTATGGTATACAAAACAGTTATTTCTCATAATTGTCTCCACGGATAGGTGTACTGTATTTCAAGATGGCTGGTATGGATATTAAAACTCTTATTAAAATAAATTAGAAAACAATGTTTCACCTTCTTAGGAATCTCAGGCCTTCAGGTTAAGAAAAAGTTTTAATACCCATACCAGCCATCTTGAGATACATTTTTACTTGATGTGGGTTCCTCATCATCATGAAAGAGATATAGTTTTTCTGTTGCTTCACCTTCTTCCAAACTCTTTTCAGTCGATTGCCATACCTACATATCTTGGCAGATTATCTTGAAACTTGGTAGGGTCATACTTTGATCCAGTATGTCCAGTAAGTATTTTCATTTTTTTATTTAGGCTTTTTTAAGGGGTCAGATGCCAAACAACCCAAAAATATATCTTTTGGGCTCTTGCGTGGTTATATTTACAGCAGTCTGGAAGTCAACTGGCACAAATGTAAATATTCATGAGCTCAATGCAATGACAAACAAAAATAGCTAGATTTGCCCATTTTGAATCTTTTTTTTTTTTTTTTTTTTTTTTTTGGGGGGGGTGGAGGCAGGAAGAGATCTGAAAAAAGCACAATTTAGAGATATTTGTTGATCATTTACTCAGCCATATTTTGACCAATTTACATGGTAGCTGGTAGAAAGATATTTTTGTACAGGTCCCAAACATTGACAAACAAAAAATTGCGAAATTGCCCATTTTTAGTAATTATAAAATGGGTTAAGATGCCACAGAAAAGCATAACTTTAGAGTTGTTTGATCAGTTGCAGATTTCATGGTTTTTGTTTTATCATATCCTGCAAAACAATTTGCTGCCTAGAAAATCTAGGCAAAGACTTAGTGAACCACTCCATAAAAGGACAAATAACCTCCAACTGTGTGAAGAAATCTGGACTTTAACTGCCAGACTCCAGTTATAGTTTGCTACAGCAAAGTGTTTTTTTTTAAGTTCCCTAAAACTATTTTAAATTTACATACATATTCTGTGTTACAGTAGGTCTTGATGCAGTGATTCTTTATAGAATTAAATTATGTTTTGTTCTTTAGATAACAATAGCTATTGCTGCTGTGGTTGGTGTGATTGTTTACAGAATATCCATTCAAACTGTTCTGTACTTCACATTGAGTGACAATCAGACACTAACCAGCATGGTATCTCTTACTACCTCTGTGACAGCTGCACTGTTGAACCTTGTATGCATCATGACCTTTAACCTGGTAGGTCACTTAAATGAGAAACATTAGGGATATGAAATTCACCTATTTCTAGTTGTGTAAAATGTACTTTTTATGGCTTTATTGAAGATGATATGGATCAAATACCTGCTTATAGTGATATGTGTATATAAGAGTGTGTGTGTATATATGTATATATATGTATCAAGTACCTGTTTAAAGTGGCACGTGTGTGTATATATGTATATAGTTGTATGTAAGCATATTAGTTTTGTTGTTTATTTATTTTTTTTTACTTTGATTTCTTAATGACTAAAAGGAAATGTTATATGTAATTACTTGTAATTTTTTAAGGTCGTTTCTTGTTTTCTTTTCAGCTGTAAATAATGTAATTTTTTTTTTTCATGTTTGTATTTTCAAGAATGAAATTAATATAGCTTGGAATTTTTTTATGAATGCACCAAAATAACCATAAGAAAATCTTTATATTTTGCGTGCCAGAGAGATTATTAAAATAATGACAAACCCTCAGTATTTAAGTTCAGATGCAAGTAACACTACTATATATTTGTTTTGTAAGATCTTCAGTAGTACTTTTCAGTTTTGGCCATTTCAGCCATGGGGCATTATAATATGACAGTCAATCCACACTATTCATTGGTAAAAGAGTAGCCTCAGGTGTGGCTGTGAATGGTGATGACTAACTGCCTTCCCTCTAGTCTTATGCTGCTAAATTAAGGACGTCAAGTGCAGATAGCCTTTGTGTAACTTTGTGCAAACTTCAAAACAAACCAAACCAAATAACTTTTCAGTTTTTTTATAAACACACCCATCATCATTGAGTGGTCAAATACTAGGCACAGGAATTAGTGTACGTTGATCATGCATTTGTTCTTTTACCTTTGGGCTGGGCATGTATAAATTTGAATTAGAAAAACTTGATTTAAACTCCAAAATTACAAGCCAGAGTAAAAAAAAACAAAAGAGAAAGAACACTTAACCAGGGATAAAATTACCATATTCATATCACACTGATATCTGAAACATTTTGGTATTGTTTCATTATTTGTATGCTAGGCCTAGTGGTCAGTGTTCTGAACTCTGAACCTGGGGTTTATGGTTCTAATCCTGTTGCAGCAAAATGCCCTTCAACCTTGAGATTATGTGAATGTTGTAAAAGTGATTGTCAAATCCTGTTATTTGATTAGAGTAACCAAAGAATTGGCAATAGGTGCCATTTCATAGTCTTATCAGTTTAAAGTTAGGGATGGCTAGTGTAGATGTTCTTTCTGAAACAACTGACTAACTATTAACCTTTTCTAGATTTATAGAAGAATAGCCACCTTCCTCACTGAATTGGGTGAGTTTTACTTGTTTCTAATATTGGCAATTCCAAATGAACATAGGTTATTTTGTATGTTTTGTTCATCATTTTGAATAACAAAATTTAACCAGAATCTGACTGCAAAAGTTCTTATCCATATTTATTTTAGTGCTAGATAAATACTGTTGCAGTCACACAAAGTTTATCAGAATAATTTATACATCTTGAAAAACATATACATTTTATTGGTGAATAAATCCAAATTATGCACACTTTTCAAAATAGAACTTATTTCTTTAAAAAATTAATTTATGCCACATTATGCATGTTATCTGAATTTTTAATTAACTTTTCTGTTTGTACAGAATGTATTAAAATAACATTAGAAAGTAATTATGTAAAAGTATATTGAACATCACTAACAGCACACTTTATCACTTTACCAGTCTTAGTTTTATTATTGATCATGTCTGAGTGTTTTGTTAAATAAACTAGTGGGTCAGTGTGAAACACAGTAAAGTATATTTAGTTGCAATACCATATAGTCTTGTGATCAAAGCAGTGAAAACTGTTCACATTGCTAACATATATATGCAGAAATACATGAAAAATTGTATAGTATTTATATAAATATATTTATGATAATTTTAAGGTTAGATGATTATTTGTAACTTTTAATTTGGTATTATGTATTTGATTTGATGACAGTTCATGATGAAGAACAGTAAATATCATATACAGTGTACAGGGATACTGAAAAGGAAAACTTGTAAATACACATTTTAGAGGCAAGCACAATATGCAAGCAGTGCCATGGATATAGTATTTTTAGTCTTTACATAAACATCAACATGTTAATATGTAACTCAGATTGTCATCCTTTCTTGATTAGAAATACTTTTCCAGTGTGTTTTATATTTAGCATACAACAGACTTGTACATTCTACTAACAACTTGCAACATCTTGTGTAGATATCCATAATAAATTCAGAAATATAGTGAACATTCCATCTGTAATATGGCATTTGTCCAATAAACCGACCCCATGCATTTTATATTAAGGATATATGTGTGTTTCAACATAATTTTTTATAAACTTGTGTATGAAGGCTACTAATAAAATAAATTTTAAAATATGGAATTTTATTTTGAGATAAAATCATGTTACAATAAACAATAAAACATCTCTTGTTAATGCAGTCAATTGATGTAGAGATATTACATAAATTGGCTTCAGTACTGCATGTTATATATTTTAAAATTGTCAAAGATTACTAAAATGTGTATAAAATTACCATAAAAGATATTTCCACTGTAAAACTAGAATGTAAAGCTCTTTTTTTCTGTTACAGTATGGAATGAAGTCAATCATTTTGATTTAAAATTAACTTGTGTTTCCTAATGATTTGGCTTGAGAAGTAGTTCGTGTTTGCTAATTCATGGAAACTAGTGTATCTAGACCACAACTGTCTTGATCAACAGTCATTGGTATCCTACTTCTGACAACAACAACAAAAAAATGGTGGAGGCTAAGATAAGGCTTAACATTTATTTAGATCATGGACAAATTAAGAACAATACGGAAAATTCGTCTTCAGTTCCTATGATTTGTATTTTATTATGACTTCCTCTCCCTCAATACAAAAATATTTGACCGTAGTATTTCTAATTACTCAAAACTACATTGCAGAAATATCTTTGCTCCGTGTGACAGCAGCAGAGTCACCTAAAAGCTGGACCTGAACCAGACGTAGAATGATATTTATAACTATGGAAAATAATGAATTTTGTAAATAAGAAATAATTCACTTTCAGACAGAAAGATATTTATACTCTAAAGATTTGATTTGAAGAATAGAACTTAATGTTTCACCTAAGAGCTCTAAAAACCTCTGACATGATGGATGTTAAATGAGGAGTTTAATAGTATTATCAATTGGTTGTCATTAGTGTTAAGGTAGTTTATCAAACATTTTTTATTTATGTCAACCTTTTTCTGTATGTTAATATTCTTTTGTAAAATAGTAAATACTGTTCTGAAATATTGTATATAGAAATACATCGCACTCAAAGTGATTATGAAAATAGTTTGACTTTGAAGATGTACATGTTGAAGTTTGTCAACTACTATTCATCAGTTTTTTACATTGCATTTTTTAAAGGAAGGTGAGTAATTTGTGTTAAAATATGAAATGAAGTTGTTTACAAAAAAAGAAACAGTGAACTCAAAATAAATGGTACTAAAAGACAGCTGATAATACATAGTTATAAAAACTAATCTTTCAAGTTGTTTTGTAGACTAACTTATTACTGTTCATAGAAGTGTTTAAAATCACATGTAACATGATTTTTGAAACATTTTAATGTCTGCATGTGTAGGTTGAAGTAGATTAAGTTGTTGAAGCAATGTGCTAAACTGTTGTATTTACCTTTATGTGTTCATTTTTTTCTACTTTTGTTGGTTTTTAGTTTTTAATACAAAGATATTATTACAATTCATATGTAAGAAAAATGTTTTAAGCAATAAAACAAACTTGTAACACCATAATAAAGGGTATTCCCTTTCAAATTCAGATTATAGGTAACTAATCAAATATTGAAGCACATTATTTTTTGTTCATTAAAAATAAACTTAGCATTATGAGGGCCCTTTATTTATAAATATTGCAGATAAAATTAATGTTTTAGCTGAATAATATAATTTATTGATGTACAAGTCTAAATATAACAAGCTAAAATGTTTTTTACATTTATTGTGCTTACAGTGAATTAAATGGTCATGGAAATTTTAATAATAACTTATTGAAATGGCATAGAATTCTTTATTTTTTAAAAATGTCCTAAACTTGTACTTCTTACCCCAATGACACAGCAGTATGTCTGCAAACTTACATTGGTAGAAACTAGGTTTTGATACTGGTGGTGGGCAGAGTACAGATAACCCATTGTGTAGCTTTGTGCTTAATTACCCACAAACTTGTGGTTTTACCTTTGAGATTTTAGGAGACTTAAAATGAAAAAGGACAATGGAGAAAGTGTGAATAGTTCATCAATACAGAATTGACTTTTTTAGATTTTATTTTTATCTTTATGTTACATGTGAAGAAAGTTGTTTATGTTAAAATTTATCTTTTGATGCAACAGGTTTGTTGGGTATCCAGGACATTACAATTCATTGTTTGGATATCGACAAGAGGAAGTATGTATAACATTGTCAGTTTTTTTGTTTTATAAAAGTTCAGATGTTAAACTGTTATTTAAATTTTCTTTTGTACACAGTTTATTCATAGTACCGTATAATAATTCCAAAACATACTTAACATCTGTTGACATTGTAGCTATTTCTCAATATCCAGTGTCATTAGCTGCTCGGTCCAGTGGTTCTTTGAAGACATTGTGTCGGCTGGTATGTGGAATACTTCTATTACACTCCTATCTTTTGTTTACATGATCTGGCCAATTTCTCTTCTGATGGTGTCCCAGTACTTCCTGTATATTTTTTTACCACATCTGCTAGGCTTTTACCAGAAATGAGTATTTTCCTCAATCATATACTCTTTTATTTTTTCAGGGTCCCTTTATTTTCATGGTATCTCATTCTGGGGTGAGTGCTTCTGAGGCAAGTATGCTTTCTCTTTTTTGACTTGATACTAGCAACTACTTGCATACTGGTGGTAGTAATTATAATGAAACAGGTTCTGTCAAAATGAGGTGCCCTGTAAGATCATTTAGGCACCTACCAGATGATATTATCTTATTGTGGATTGCCACTCATGGACATTCATGAATACAGCTAAAAAGGATCTTGCTAATCTTCATATTGAATAAATTGTGATTGATTTGCTTTGAAAAAAATGTAGGGAACTTGATTCCCCTATTGCACAGTTTCCAGAGCTCTGTTTTTCAGGTCTCCCCAGTGCATTTTAGCACACCAGGCTGTATTAGTGAAGCTTGAGAATCTGTGGCAGACAAGAGGCTTTTCCACCAAAGTTTTTGAGTGTGTTCAACCACTCTTGGAGAAGAGGGCAAAGTCAGGGGTCCTCCTTCTAGGGTTTCTAGATGTTTTTTTTCATCTTTCAGAAAAAGTGGCTCCAGCCTTCCTGGGAACCTACTCATAAATTTGGTTCATATTTTGCATACAGTTATCTAGTTGGGGAGTGCAAAACCCTTCTCTTTGATCAGTGCCAGTTTTGGTTATCATTTATGGAGGTTGGTTCACTATATCATAATTTTGAAACTAAAGCAATTCCATTGTAAGTCCTTGGTTGAGTGCAGGTTCCACATGATTCCAGGGTTAAGTAGAATACACCTTATCCACTTGGTTAGAGACTGAAAACAAATGTTCATAATTCCTTACCAGATGAGTTCTGTTCATTTGTTGAGTATGACATATGGGATCCCATTATTCCTAGCCTCGGGTGTTACCTTTTGGACTTGTTAAGTGTTGCTTACTTTCGTGTCGTTATTCTGATGGTGCCAAATGCAACATTCTTTGGTTACATGTTGGTATCTAAAGTGTGTGTGTATATATACACATATAACATTGTGGTCTGATAACCATAGCCAGCAACATGGGATATAGGTACTACAACCCCTTAATTTCAACCCTGAGCCATAGAATCTTGGCTGTCTGGTCAGGGGTGGCCTACTTGATGATTATTCATATTCTGTTCTGCCTTTGATTTAGGAACAAAGCTCCAAGTGAAGAGCATATTTTTCATAGAGGTAGGGTGTAATTTCCACACTCTTGTACCACTTTTCTCTTGGTACATTCCTGTTCTATACAAATGCTTTGTGTGTGGATCATGCCTGCACTGCCCCCTACACTTTTATCAATGTGAGATTCTAGCTAGAGTGTTGGTGGATGGTAAGTATTATTGGAAACAATTTTCAATTTAAGTAAAATGTTAACTTTTATTTTTAGATAACTTTAGAAAATAAGCCTTCTAGAGGCTTTTAATTTCTCAGTAATCTTGTAATTTTTAAGAAACTAAAACTGGAATGTAATTGTCACTTTTCTGTTCTTTAAGTCATAATAAATAACATCATGTTGTTGTTTGCAGTTTATTATTTATAAAATCCTACCTTTTTATTTACTTTTGCACTACCAAAATAATTAAGACAACTTGCCATTTTCAGACTTTCATTTATATCTCCTGGTAATATTGAAACATGAATGTTGTAAAGTGTCTTTAAAGTTGATATAGTCATGTGAAGATTGTATGCAAAATGGTGGTCAGTTGGCCAAAATGGCCATTAACTTAATTAACTTCTAAATACGTAAGGATATTATGAGTTAAGAATTTAAATAATAAGTTAAAAGTAACTGAAACATTGAAGGGAATATTTTATTAATAATTGTGTTGTTTGTTCTTAGTTTAAGTTGAAATTTGCAAATAGGATTTGATTTTATACTGTATCTATAAAACTAAATATGTTCTATAATTAAGGACTTTTGTGATTTTCTTTTCCAATGTTCTTTTTTTAAGTTGTCTCTTAGACATATTCAAAAGAATTTTTGGTTTTTGAAATTTTATCCCAAGAAATTATAAGTATCCAGCATTGTCACTGTGTTGTAGAAACAACACTAAACATAAAGCATTGTAAAACTATCTCCAATTTGCACATATCATTCAGTGTTGCTCAGACCTGTGTTTAGGCCTGAGTTTTATTGCTACTAGCAGTAGTATAGATCTAGGCTTAGATAAGATCCAAGATCAGTAATAATTATTCATTTATACACAGACAAATGTAATTTAGATTAGAAAGTAACATACCTAAATTACTTCTTTCTTGTTCTAACAAACTGCATTTTGATATATGTACATAAGCTCCCACATGACCTTACTAACCAGCACTGTTTGAGGTAATCTACTTTACACAGACAACACTGATCTATGACCTACTTTATCAATATGTATATGCTCAATCTGAAACCTGGTTAGACAATGTTTTGCTCAATAACATAATAGCAATCAGTCAAATAACTATAAGAAGTCCTGTATTTGCACTGGTATTTGGGACCTGAAGTCATAAATTCATGGTAAAAAAACATGAAATCTTGATTTTTATTCAAAGAACACTTCCTGTTGGCTGGGAAAAATAGCAATATTAACCCTTTTCTGTAGACATTTTTTCTGTGCATGTCTTAAGGTTTTAGTGAGTTACATTCAAAAGTTGATTAAAGTATTTTCTTTTCATGATATACTAATAAATAAACTCTGAAAACATAGCTCTTAATCCATATTTTAATAGTATACAAGTTTAAAGATTTTACTTTCAGAAGGCAATATTTAAAATAAAAAAACTAGAATTTTCTAGTGTAAGAATTGTAACATTTTCTCTCTAGGCCTTTTCTTCTCTAATTTATTTACCACCCCTCCAAGAAGTAGAAAATGAAATTTAATGTAAATCACTTATTATTATATAATTTCACTAAGGCATACTATAATTTTCATAGCGTTTGATATTATTTGGTTCCAGAGACATGAAATCAAATCTATCTTGCCACACCCACTTGTGACGTCCTCTTTATTAGAAATTACCAATAAGTGTTTAAGCCACTCAGTTCAGTATTACTTAAAAACCAATAGAAAGCCGTGGTTTTCATCTGTCAAGTGATTTATCATATTGCAATGTTTCCTGTAAATAAAATTCCATATTTTGCTTTCAATTTAACCTTGATTGCCATGGGAAATTATTGTTTAAAAATAGAAATATCTTTAGATCAGTTAGGTTAGATTGAGTAAAATAAGTACTACTGTTACTACTAATAATAATAGGCCTGGCATGGCCAGGTGGTTAAGGCACTCGACTCGTAAATTGAGGGTGGCGAGTTTGAATACCCGTCACACCAAACATGCTCGCCCTTTCAGCCGTGGGGTCGTTATAATGGTACAGTCAATCCCACTATTTGTTAGTGAAAGAGTTGGCACTGGATGGTGATGACAAGCTGCCTTCCCCCTAGTCTTGCACTGCTAAATTAGGGACAGCTAGTGCAGATAGCCCTTGTGTAGCTTTGCACAAAATTAAAATAAAACACACCAAAAAACACACAAACAAAAAACTAATAATAATAGTAATATTTTAAAAAATGTTCATGAGTAGCTCGTGCATAATGGAATTCAAAAGCATAGCAAGAGCTGCATATTTGTCACATGATTTACAACTTATTAAGGCATGAATAGTAATTAGTTAGGGGTTATAAAGGCAATAAAACAATAACATTTAACAATGTATACACATACACACACTATTATGAGCATAAAACTATTTAGTATAAACATAAGTAGTTTAATATCACAATTTAAAGTCATTCCAGACAGTCATTCTTCACTGCTTCATGGGTTACACCAGTAACAAGGATTTAGGTTTAGATATTACAGAAAAGGTTTGAAATTTTTGAGACTAAGAAAAGTATTTTAAGCTAAACATGGAAATCAACATTCAGACTAGCAAACAGAAATTCTCTATTTATTCATCTATACATATGTAAGTATTCACAGATACATTTTAGTGAAAATACTTCATCAAAAAATATAATCTTTGGTGTGCAAAAAACTTTTTATGTTTACTTAAAGCCTGCCAAATGATGTGAATACATTGTAATACTATAACAAGCACAGAATAATTGTTAGGTCAGTTCCTGGGATTGAGCCTGTCATGAGAAACTTAAACTATGAAGAATCAATCAAAGTTTTTCATGTTAGTCACACACATTCTTTAAATTTTGAGGTTTGAAACATTATTTTTTTGGACCATTTGATCCTGGGCAAGTTATTAGTGCTCTCACTCACTAACTTGTATCTTATTGTACTTTTCAGTCTTGTGTCCTTTCTGAGATATTTTTTAAAGTGGTATTGCCACAGTAATTTTGAAACTGTTTTTCTACATTTCTTTCTAGTGTGGAACAGGAGGGTGTTTGTTTGAACTCTCTTTGCAGTTAGCTATAATTGTGGCAGGGAAGCAGTTCATTAACGCCGTGGTGGAAATGGGTGTTCCGTAAGTTTTTTAGTTAAAATAGACATTTATTGTAATAATTTCATGTAAGAACATTTTCTATGACAGTTGGCTCATTTTGAGATATTAAAACTGTTGTACTTTTTTTTTCAAAAAGTGATTTTGATATGTTCAAGATTCATAGTTTATTAATGTTCAGTCAAACATGTAGTATGTCAGATTGTATGTAAAATTAAACTATTTATACATTCATGTCAACAACAAAAACTGATATTATTTTAAAACTAGGTAAAAATATTTTTGTATTTATCTAGATGGCTGTTACGGGTTTACAAGAAGTGGTCAGTGCATAAAAGGGTCAGTGTGCTCATGAAAACCATGCACCCACTCAGTGGGAGAGTGACTACAACTTAATAAACCAGGAAGAACTGGGTCTTTTTAGTGAATATCTTGAAATGGGTAAGGCTTAAGTTTAAAATAATGATGTGAAAATAATTACATTAATAGATACATATGTTCTACATAAAAAGTTGAACAGATTAAAATGGTACTTTTTCCATGTCTGTGAAAAATGTTAGATCTTTAACAATGACCTTGTAGTTTGTACATCATTCAAGAGCCTTAAAATCAAGTTATTCTAATTGTAGTTAACTGAGTAACTGACTACTATGGAAATGAATGAAATATAATTATTTTAAGTATCTCCAACGTAGTTTAAAATACTTTTAGATATATAATGTATAATTAACAGTAAAGATGAAATGTGTGATATGATAATAATGTATGTGAAAACGTAGTTGGAGCAGCATTTAGAATGTTTTTGATGATGTAGAAATGGATATGAATTGTGTTTATTGCTTAGCCTGAAGGGTTATAATGCTAAGATTAAACATTTGATTCCCGCTGTGGTTATGGGTCAAATTCCACATCGTACAACTTTGCATTTAACAAGAAACAAAGAAATTTTTTTTTAATGTTATGGGTTTCAGCTTGTTTTTCAGAACAGTTTAATGTATAGAGGAAACATTTATTAAATACCTGTAAAACAGCTACACCACCTCAATGATTAGTATTTTTTGGAACAGCAATTTTAAAGGTCCTTGTCTGTGTTTTAGTTTGTTTGTTTTTTAAATGAAACATTATTAATATGCTACTTGATTTTGATGTTAATGTTTCTGTCTTGACTTTCATGTTAAACTAGAAATTAAATCTCGTATTCAACCACCTTTAGACCTGAATCAACACCATAAGGTTAGAATTTCTGTGTAATAAAGTGTGATACTTCCAAGGAGTCACCACATGTATTATTGTTATTGTAGTCCACGAATTACATTAATATATTTAACTGTCTAAATCATAAAAACTTCCTCAAACATTAAATGTACAGTTCAATTAATAAACGTTTCTGTAATTTGTTCCCTTCTCCAGTGTTGCAGTTTGGATTTGTCACAATTTTTGTGGTTGCATTTCCTCTGGCACCATTATTTGCTTTACTAAACAACATCACAGAAATCAGGCTCGATGCTAGGAAGTTTATCACTTTCTTACGACGACCTGTTGCAGAAAGAGTTAAGAACATTGGTGAGTGCACAGTGTGGTGAATACAGCAAGCTGTTTAGTTTTAGTCTGTTAAGAAGAAAGTAAATTGACAATGTTACATATTTTTTATTTCAGACAAGTCTCTGATTTATTATGTTACATACATTATGTATTATTGCTCTAAATAATCACTAATTTGAATTTAGTTGTTATTTAAATGTTAGTATGTATTAAAATATGATATTTCTCAACAAGATTGGCATGTACTGTTCTCTATTATGACTCAAATATATTAAAATATGCAAAAAGAAAAACGACACAAATTATAATTATAGTTATTACAAATTAGGGTTTAGGTACAAGAGTTTTAGAAACAATACTGAGTTTTATATATGATCTAGAACCCGATATTTTATCGACAGTTCAGGCCCATAACAAGCAAATTCAATCCGAGTTGAGACTGTCACACATCACTTAAGCTGGCTATCTTGTATGGCTTTGCACTGATTACAAACTGACTTTTTCCAGGGATGCTATTTAATGTCCTTGTAGAAAAAATAATATCCCAAATTAATGTGTTGAAATTGAATGGTTTGTAATGTTCAAAATCTACTGCATACCTGGTTCCCAATTTTGTAGTTTTATGATTAATTGGTGTTAATCACAATAATAGCTTCTGAGGCCTATATCACACTGACTTTAACTGACTAATAATATTATTCCTGCTCTTGGGATGTTGGTTTATATAGTATATTGTGAGTTTCTAGAATATTCACCAAAGTTGGAAGATGCTAGTGTTTTCATAAAATAAATAAATATTAAATCTTACTCTTGAGATTCTTCTGCAAATTTCAAGAACAGATGGGACTTGTGCAATACACAGCCAACAATATACATCACATGCAAAAAAGGAAAACTATATTGAAATAAATGTAGGTACTAAAACAAATGTATCATGGTAAATCTGTTAGAAATCACAGTCTGAAGCTCTTAAAATGTAGACAATAATGTTGTGATACCCAACTTCTTTGTGACATACAAACACTCTTCCATTAACTGAGTGAGGACTGTCATTAGTAAATAATAACAATCATTTGACAGTCATGTGTGAACCAATCAGTTGTAAGAAATATTTGGATTTTAGCCTTTTAGGTATTTTCATTATGACATTTCTAGTTACCCAGATAGTGAAGTAATCTAATATTCATACTTTGAAGTTTGTTTTATTTCAAACCTCGATTTTTTTTACACTAAATATACAGAGAAGAATTATTAGAGTTAATTAATAACTCCTGATTAGTCTTTAGTGATAAGTATTAATTCATAACTTAGCTGAGATATATATAATCCATTCTATACATGAATGTAATGTTAATGAAAGAGAATTGTTTTGTAAGCAAAAAAATAATAAAAAGATTAGACAGTAAAGTTATTGAAATATATTCCAGTTATCCTAATAGGTTGATTCTATTTTGATAGGAATATGGTACAGAATTCTTAATTCTGTTGGAAAGATTTCTGTCATCACAAATGTAAGTACAGAGAATTATGAGCAATGTTTGTACTTGTTCTTTACCCTAACTGTTAGTAATATCACATACATTGATTACAGTGATAAAGGAATACTTCATACGCATGTATGATATTAGAGTGAGACACCTTAAGAATCATTATAAGTGAAATAAACTCTTTGCATTTCCTTTCAAATTTTATCTAAATTATGAAATTATTTTGAGAAACGTTTGATGTTTAAGGTGATTATTAAATTAATGTAATTAATGTTATAAGTATAGGTCAGTTCCAAAACTGTAACTTAATATGATCTCTTTTAGAATTTCTGTGTACTTGTGTTCTTTCTGCAGTGATTTTCTAAAGCACCTTTAGTGGGTTTATAAAATACATTGATGTGATTTCTTTTTGTGAGTCAGTTTACAAGTTTACACCTACTGACCATTGGTTGTTATTAATTAAAGACGAAATTTTGTGCATTGAAGAATTGTCATGGTGTTGATCTATCACAATTTTGATGTGATATAAAAACTTAATTGTTACTATTATGAAGAGACAGGAGTTTATAATGTATTACATATTGATGTCAATAGAAACAATAAATTGTTTTTTACCTTTCTGATCACTTGAAGTACAGTGTATTACTTTATTTTGGAATTCTATAGTATAATAATTCTATATAGTAAATTGATGTTCATTTAATATAAAAAAGTAACAATGTCATAAGAAATTTAAGATGAAAATGCTATTATTTTCTGTTCTATCAAGCATGGTTAGTGATGCAATAGACATTTAACACAGTGAATTTTATTATAATCCACAATGTCAAACCCAGTTAACTGTGTACTATGACGTTTACATATGTGAATATTTTCTTCTACATTGTCCAATATACTTAATGGTGTGAAACTTAATAATGTTTGCTCTTACACAATCAAACTAAATAATATTACAGTATATTATTTAAGGTGAAAGAAAGTGTGTTATTTTCTGAACTGTTAATTCTATATTCTTACTTTTCAGGCACTAATTATTGCCTTTACATCAAGTTTTATAGAGGAGACATTTTATAAAGTTTTCATTTCACCAGATGGGTCACTGAATGGATTTCTGAACTTTACTCTGTCAGATTTCAACATCAGTGACTTTCCTGGTGATTTGAATATTCTTTCTGAACCTGACACCAGTGTGGAATACTGCAAGTAAGTGTTAATTTTGTTTTATTGTTTCAAATTAACAGAGCATAGAAAACAATGTATGTGTGATTAAGAACCAGTGTGGTGTCTCTTTAACCCAACTGGCATGGGATACCAGTGTGGTGTCTCTTTAACCCTACTGACGTGAGACATCAAAGTGAACAAGTTACAACCGTTTTACGTAGATTCAAACTTTAACCCTATTGACATGGGATATCAAATTGTGCAAGGTACAACCATTTTATTGAGTTAGTTTCAAAGTTATCATCCATGAAAGTATTTTTCATCATTGCAACAACATTTTTACCACAATGAACCAGATTCAAGGCAGTTGAATGCAACATGGTACATTTGGCATGTATAAGTTGGTGGAAATGATGCCTAGCATGCAAAGATAGATGGGTACAGATGATGTCTATCATGTTAAATGTATGGGTGGAAATGATGTCTAGCATGATCAGACATATTGGAAAAGATATCTGGTATGCGTAGATATTTCGATGAAGGTTATGTCTCGTATGCATAGACATATGGATTGAAATGATGTTTGGCATGTGCAAATATAATGCTGTAGGTGATATCTAGCATGTGTAGATATATGGGTGGAGACAATAAAGGGTTGATTAAACTACTTAAAATAATACATATTATTAAACTTGGTACAAAAAGATACTTTATGACTTAAATATTAGTATTACATAAGATTTAATTCTTAAGTTAAAAAATGAATATACTTCTCTGCACAATCTGGTGATGCTCTGAATTTTCATTTACAAATATTTTTTTTTCTCTCCTCTTGTGAGGGTTTCAGATTGTTCAACCAATTAGAAACATATATATAGCAGATACTAACAACTCAGAATATAAAATTTCAACCCAAATGACAAATCCTTGTATTATCTTCTGTTTTTCAAGAAATTTGTGTAATTCTCATTTATATTGCTGTTGGACAATTGGTTGTATTTATATAACTAATAAAAGAGTGTATTCTATCCATAAATCAGGCAAGTTTCTTTTGTTTCGGCAGTCAAAGCCAATACTTCACGAAGCTAGCCTGATGGGTTTCGACAAAAGTGTTGCTTTAAGTAGTAATGAATTTGTTTTTTTTTTTTTTATAAACCTAATTGTAGGTTAGTTAGAAATAACAGTTGTTTTACAATTCTATTCAAGTGCATTATGCAATATTTTTTAATGTAACATAATT
This sequence comes from Tachypleus tridentatus, assembly GCF_004210375.1. Taxonomy (NCBI): domain Eukaryota; kingdom Metazoa; phylum Arthropoda; class Merostomata; order Xiphosura; family Limulidae; genus Tachypleus; species Tachypleus tridentatus. The sequence continues at coordinate 26,984,870 of NW_027467782.1, read as the reverse complement.
ATTCATAGTACTAAACAGAAATTTTATTATCCTTTTATAAACATTAAAAATAATCACAAGAGATTTCATAACATTCACCATCAGTTTTATTTTTTATTCTGAAAGAAGTAACATTTGTACAAAACTTTAATACATTTTTCTCCGAGGAAGATGAAAGGATTGTTTCTAGATTCTGTTTTATGTGCAGTAAAAAAGTTATACATCTTCAAGAGAGAGAACTTTACTGATTTTATCTTCAGCAAAATTTGAATCAACTACATCGACTCTCTCAATGACTGTATTTCAGGATTGATACACAAATATTGTTTAAATAAAACACAATAGAATTTGAAGAGTAAACCCTTCGATGATGTTATTTCTTTTCTGTTGGTACAAATCTATTAATATTTCCCAGACATCAGAGCCACAAAATTCCAACAACATCTCCTCACTCAATAGGATTTCAAAGGAACTTTTTTGGAAGAAAACTATAGAATTAATTTCTAACAATTTGATATTGCTAACAAACTTGGATATTGCTGTTCATATAAGAGCACAAAATGTACTTAGCTGTTTAAGTTAGAAAGTTAACTTTATTTTAAAAAACTTGTCTGAGTACAGATAACAATTTTAAGGTAAAGTTAAAATTTTATGAAATGCAAAACATCCACTATAAAATAAGTTGTTTAAAATGCTGGCTTCTATTTTAAGGTCATTTTATTTCATGGTTTCAGGTACCAAGACTATAGAGAGCCCCAACAGCAAGCAACAAATATGAATATAAGACGTTATATTGGCAGCTGGCTACAGCTCGCTTGGTTTTCGTTTCTATTTTTGTGGTTGGAAACAATTTTTCAAATTATAGATCTTATTTTTGATTAAACTTAATTACATTTGCAGTTCATTTTTAGTTTATACTAAAATAAATCAATTAACAGTAGCTTTCACTTAAGGACATAAAATACAACCTTCTTTCTTCAAAAGATAGAATATTTTAAATGTTAATTGTAGAACTAACCTGAGACTTTATTTAACCAAAGTTTTCAAAACAAATATAAAGTGTGAATAGCTTTTATTAAAACACCTTTTATTTGTAATTTAAATTTTTTGAGGAAGCTAAATATATGTTTAGGTGTACATAAACCCACAGAACCAGTTGAGAATTGCTGTATTAAATTAACTTCAAGGGAGTTGGAAACTTTTAACATTTACTGAGACTGAAAATGTATAAACATTATAACTATGTTCAGTTGTTTTAATGAAGCAACATAAATAGAGTATAAAAGGTAATACATTTTAATACAGCCAGGACAATCCTAGAATGTTTTAAAAGTTTCAGTAACATTTACTAAGTTATCCTTCACAAAATGGATTGATTAATCATTTTGTTAATAAACTATCCTTTTATTACCCAATTCTATAAGTGTTAGATTTTTTTGTGGCTTCTGTTCATCCAGTAGAATGTTTTTCTTATTATGTAGCACTGATACTGTTCTGAATGACTGTACATGCTCATTAGTAATTTAAGAAGACTTCATGATTTAATCATTGTTCATAAAGTTTTATAATCTGTATTGGTTAAACAGTGTTATGTAAAAGGATTATGTTTTAAAAACTGCTCCAGTGAAACTTATGTTTTTCCTTTTTTTAGTGTCTTGTATTCATCATGACAACTCTAATTTGTTGGTTAATACCAGACATTCCAAAGTCTGTGAAACTACAGATTAGACATGAAAATCACATCGTCAATGATGTGATTATTGAAGAAGAACTAAAAAGAGCAAAATATCTTGGAAGGAGGAAAACACCATGATTTTGGAACACATTATTTCACAGATTGGTAATATTTAAAAATTTGAACAAGGCAGAGTTTTTTTCTGTTTAAGAGGTAAGTGAACAGGTTGATAATAACATCTAATCAAATATCTATGGTCAATGAAGTCCAACAGGGAATACAGTTTCCATACATATATGTGCCACAAGAACAAGTACGTTTTAAACTTTGCAAAAGTCTATGTTATTTAGAAAATTTCTTCTTTCACTTAACATTTGATATATTACAACCTCAAAGGTCAAACCTTGTTAAATCTTAAACAAATTATTTATTTTTGTTTATATACTTAATGTTTACACCATCTTGGTGACAACAGTTTTAAACTGTCTTGTATTATAACATTGATGTTTTCTTTTGTTGAATGTTTATAAGTACTTAAAAGTTGTGAGAATATTGTGTTCATTATTTTTAACCAAACTTCTATCTTTCACGTATCTTTTAGAACAGGTGTCGGCAACCTTTTAGGTCTCGGGAGCCAATCTGAATTTAGAACAAGAATACTGCAGGAAATCAAAATAAACACTTATGTTACACACACACACTTAATGAAATACTGTGTAAGTAAAACTAAAGAAAATGTAAATTGATTATTATATTTACAGTGTGTTCTTTTAATGACATTGGTGCTGTTACATAGTTTTGTTCCTTTCCCTGAAGTCTGTTTCACAATTTATTAAATGTAATTTCATATTCAGTTTTCTACTATTATTACTGAGCACGTTTTTTTTTTTTTTTTTCTGATTTAGGAGAATCTCTGAATACACAGGTAGAACCAAACATTGTGAAGATGATACTATAGAAGTGGAAGACCATTCCAGAGTTGTAGAATGAAGTAATATGCCTGCTCCTGCACCTTGTTCAAGGTGACGTGCCATCAGAATTCTAAAGAACAAGACTTGAACAGTGTTAACAGATCAACAACAAATGCTACAATCTGTCACGGTTCCAAATTGTTATCAACTTTGTCATTTGTGTATGAATCTCAAACTTGTGTTCAGAGTTTGTTTCAGAAACACCATTGTTAAGATAATGTTTACTCTTTGAACTGTTTTAGTGTCTCCACAATATTAAGTTCCAGTGTTTTAAAATAATGATAAATCAGGAATTAAAGTTTTTAATTTTTACACTGGTCATCACTTTTAAATCATTGTTAAGTAGATTTAGTGAAAAGAAGCTGTTTTTAATAAAGATCTTGAACTAAATTTTGTTCAGAGGAAATTTATCTTAACCTTCCTTTCTTTAGTTCAAAATTTGTCATCTATATTGTTTTTATCAGTGTCAATATACGTTGGTTGTCAGTTGTTTTTTTTAAGTGTGCTGTCAAATTATCAACAGAAAAAAATTCTTGAAATGATTGTAACAAAGAGTACACTAAAGTTATTTGATTAACTCAAAGGAAAATTCTTTAAAGTTAATGAAAACTTCAGTTTATGAATTAGTACTTACTGTTATAAATGTGTGCATCATTGAAAAATAGTGAATATTCACCTAGATGTATTGGATACAACTTCAGTTTTTAACAGATTTGTGTTTAAGTATGTACTTGTCATAATCCTTTAATAATAATTTGAATCACTCGTTAGGGTGAATGAAAATTTTAAAGTAAATAAACACTAGTTTATTTGTTTCGAATATTTATGTAACAGCAACCGCCCCTAGATTTCAACTGATACACTAGAGGGAAGGAAGCTGCTCAATAACACCCACCGTCAACTCTCGGACTATTATAATTACATCACTTGACCGTCAGCTTTTAGACTATTATAATCAAATCACAAGGGCGCCAGCTTTTAGACTATTATGATTACATCATTTGACCATCTGCTTTCAGACTATTATAATCAAATCACTTGACTACCAACTCTTGGACTATTATGATTACATCATTTGACCATCACTCTTACGGTATACTGAAAACCACAAAGTGTTTGCGCGATTTGTTTCTGCAATGGGATGCGAACCACGAATCCACAATCCAACACGCTAAGTGCTAAATCACGTCCTGCCCAGAGAGAACGAGCGAGCCACATAAGAGTAAAAATGTACTTAAGTAAAGACAAATGTTGGAAGAGAATTCTTCTTTAGATACGGTGTGTTTTGTTTACATTTATATTGCATTAAAATATTGTAAATAAATTGCATGTATATCAAAACTTTGTTTTCTGATGTCATTTGTGTTATTTATACGATAAAACTTAAATCATCAATCTCATACACTGGCACAGTTTTCTTTATTCTTATACAAGACGGTAGAGTACGTTTTGACACCGGAAATCCGATAAATATCTTTAATGGTTTATGTGCAACATGTGTGTTTCACACGTCTCACGCTACTGTTTAAAAGAGCAATATTTAGAATGTGAAATTATATTGAAAATTGCTTCGGTCACGGATGACGTTATTCACAGTTCCTGCTCCTAAAGGACAAGAAAGGATGTTTAGTTACGTACAGGAGAAAGTTATTCGTCAAGAAGAAAATGATCGAAACCGAAAAAGTGAATTGATTGTCTACCGAGAAACCACGATAGCTCAGAAGAGAGTTTTAATATCAATAACAGTGGTTGTACACGCACGACACAACCTCGGACATGCGCATTTTATTTCACAGAAGATGTTTATCTTCTGTTTACTTACGAAAGCTTAAAGAAATTTAGGTGTATGTTTTTTTGACAACACTGGGAAAAGTCGGCTATTTCTATAATTCGTTTTTGGTTTGTTTGTTTGTTGTTTTTTTGACGAACTTTAGAAACATTTCTATCTCAAAAATCTAACCGCATCTTGACCATTTGGCACGATCGCGAAATCTAATATAAGAATCAGAGTACTTTATTTCTATGAGGGAGTTAATGTGGACAACATTACATTCAAGAAAGTGGCGCCACAATAAAGATTTTCTATCAGAAATTGGGTCAAAGATAAAACTGTCTCAGGTCAACACTACATTCCAAAAAGGTGGTGCGGTAATACAGATTACCTATTAGAGATTGGGTCAAAGATAAAATATTTCGGGTCAACACTACATTCGAGGAAGGTGGCGCCGCAATAAATATTTTTTATTAGAGATTGGGTCAAAGATAAAACTATTTCAGGTCAACATGACATATGTAATTGGTTTGACTATGACTAATTTCTTCAATTTCATGTTTCTTGGAAGCAAGTGCACCTTTGATATTGATATATAAGACTGTGAATTTAAGATATTATACATCCATTGATCAATTGTACAGTTAATAAACTGTGATAAGTATAGTGTGCTGTGTTTTTTATAATTGTTTACCATCAATTCCATACAGTCTTTGGTATTTCTTGATTTTAAATATTCTGTAATGAAGTATTTTTCTTCCTCCGTTATTTTTTTATTTTCCGCCAAAAGGCCGACCCGCCCTCGCCACTGTCTGGAAAACGCTATCCTAAGAGGTTTATTCATCTTGTTGAATGTTTTAAGGAATATGATAGCACTTAAAACCGATAAACATAAGAGATGAACTTTTATATACACGTTAAAAACATATTAAATACATATTTAAATACATTTTTTTTTCATTTTGGAATTTTACACAATGTAAAATATTTACACCTTTTCGTGATGACGACAAACCCACTTGAAGTAAAAAATATATGTCAAGATGGCTGGTATGAGTATTAACACAAGTAAAGCAGAGAACAACGTTTCGACTTTCTCAGGCCATCTTCAAACTAATACCCGTCATGAAATATAATTTTACAGCTCTTTCGTAAATAATTTGTCAATGTAAACTTCATTTTATAAATTGGCCGAATTTTAAGTGAGGAATTTGTTAAATGTTTAAAATTTTTTATTTCTACGCTGATAGGTTTTGATAAATAACATTCTCAGAGGAGTAAAGGCAAATTAAAAGTGGGGGCAAGGTTCATTTGACCAAGTAAAGTGAGGGAATACACATCAAAGTCGTGCATACTGAGGCCAGAGTTTAGGGCACGCTTAAGAGCCCAAGAAGCTCTTTATTCGTTCTCCCACTTTTCCTGACAGTTTTCTGAATTTTTGTGCCCTTTAAATGGAACATACTGAAAAATAGGGATTTCCTGCACTGATAACAGCTGTATAAAAATAAATGTTACAATCAAAGAAAAAACAGCTTTAACTGTTCTCTAGACAGACAAACTTCTGGAAATATAATCTTAAAAAGCAGTGTTTCTTCCTGTTACCTTCACAATGTTCCAGCAACAGCATAATCTTTATTTAAATTTTCTTACAAAAAGCGAGCTGCCACACAATGTTGTTTTTCTCTTTGATTTTTTTCTCAAAACAGTCAAATGAACTTCTTGTGTCATATGTTGATTACAACTCATTATTATTTGTTTATTTACACTGGTTGTTGTTATTTGTTTAATGCAATTTTAGAAGGAACTGAAAATTTATTTCCTAAAAATATGATTACAAAGGCTCCTGGTTAAAATTATGATTTATGCTAAATGAAAACAACGTAATACAATAGTAATTCTAAATATTCGTAATTATGTTGGCAACTTATACAACAACAATTTAGTGCAGATTTCGAAGACTAAGTTGACAGTTAATTTCAGATTATCTTAATTTGTTTCCTTCTTATTTTTAAACACAAAACTGCACAGTAGGTTATTTGTTAGCCAAGGGTATCGAAACCCGATTATTCACATTTCAGGCCCAAAGACCAGAAGAGCGATTATATTAAACAATTTCTCCAAACCTAGATAACGATTTTAAACTGGGTACAGTTTTATCGAGCAAACAATTTAAAATAATCCTAACGCCCCCTCGAATTTCTGACATGTTACGAAATTCTCATCATCTACGAAGTTTGATATTCTTGAACGACTACTTGTGCTTTTTGTATATTTCCTATACTTAGTGTTATCTGCTCTGTACACTTTATCAACATGATTAAAAAAAGCCAGCTCAGCAAGACGTCAACGTTTGTAAATAATTGTTACTAAACTATAAAACGTGTTAAATATAGAAATTATAAGTTTTATTTTCATTATACTTCACAAGCATTATTTGTTTTGAATTTCACGAGGGATATCTGCGTTAGCCGTCCTTAACTTAGCAGAGTAAGACTAGAGGGAAGGCAGCTAGTCATCACCACCCGCTGCCAACTCTTGGGCTTCACAAGAAGTCATACCTTTCAACTCTAATTTTGAAATACTTCTAAGTTAGACTATATACTATTACTATAACAAAGTGTGGTAGACCTACGTTCATCTTCCAGCAATTAATATTTCTAAAAATTATGTAAAATTAAATCAATATACTTGTAATAGTTAACCCATTCATTCACTTTCTAACTAGAAATAAACTTCTATCATCATATCTATCTTTTCATGCCCGGCGGTTAAGGTACTTGACTCGTAGTCTGAAGGTCGCGGGTTCGAATTCCCGTCATACCAAACATGCTCGCCCTAGGGGCGTTATAATTTAACAGTCAATCCCACTATTCGTTGGTAAGAGTAAAACAAGAGTTGACGGTTGGTAGTGATGACAACTAGCTGCCTTTCCTCTAATCTTATACTGCTAAATTAGGGACGGCAATCGCAGATAGTCCTCGTGTAGCTTTGAGCGAACTTCAAAAACAAACAAACACTATCTTTTAACTTTCTCAACTCTTCAACATTACCTCATATTTATAATTACCTTTTTTTAATATGCTAGAACATAAATTTGATATCAAATTAGAATTAAATTTGCCCTTCAGCTAACAAAATATTACATCATTAAAAATATAGGTTATTATAATATGTTACACAATAGTATTCGACAAAATGAAGGAAAACATCATTGTACGGTTACTTACGAATGACACCACTAAGCTTCGAAGGGATACACCATTTTTCTTAAGGAAGGTTAACTGTTTGGAACATAAACTTGTGCTGTTCAAGTTTGGCAGGAAAACGATTAGTCTTGACGTTAAGATAAGTCATTTTGAATAAATAAACTTCTAAAGTAAGTTTTCTCTATGGATACAATTAGAAAATATTATCACTATACGAACAGTTATTTCGAAATATAATTACATATTTCATTATAACTTTCGAAAGCAAGATAATTTATATTTTATCAAATTTTCTCAAAGAAAAATTAAACATCTTATAATAAGGAAACAAACTTTTCTTAAAAACTAATTAAATAAATGAGTAAACTAATTGTTTCCCAAATTAATGGTTTTTGGAATTTCGCACAAAGCTATTCGAGGGCTATCTGCGCTAGCCGTCCCCACTTTAGCAGTGTAAGACTATAGGGAAGGCAGCTAGTCATCACCACCCACCGCCAACTCTTGGGCTACTCTTTTACCAACGAATAGCCCCCACGGCCGAAAGGGCCGTTGTTTTTCACGACGGGGATGCGAACTCGAGACCCTCAGATTATGAGTCGCACGCCTTAACACGCTTGGCCAGGCCGGGCGCCGTAATATTAAATGCTGTAGTGCAGAATTTACTATATCGAAAGTACTGGAGGCTGAATAATAATTATTACTAGAATTACATTTTTATGAAATATTTGTGTTACTCAGATACTGTCGAGTTTACTTTATTGTTTTTTAGATTAATTTAATAACTTCTCTTTCTTTATCGCAGTTTTTGTTTGCTATTATGCAGATAATTACATAATGAACTGTTTCAAAACACAATTTTAGTGTTATAAACGCTCAGACTTACTGCTGAGCCTCCAGGAAGGGATTAACTTTCAAAAGTTCTATTCCACATCTAATATAAACCCAATACTGGAATGAGTAGTGTTGCAGGTCCAGAAACAGGAGAATGAAGAGATGAAGTTTATATAAATTATTGTGATAAATAGTCGATAAGGAGTCTGCAGCCTTCAAGTACCTTCGAGACTTCTTCCCTAAGCTGTCTCAGGCAAAGGTCAAAGCTGGTGTTTTCGTTGGACCACAAATAAAGATCCTCGAGTGCGCAGAATTTCTCAAGAAGTCGAGTAGGAAGGAAATAAAGCTTGGAGCAGATTTGTCGCAGTGATTCAAGGTTTCTTGGGCAATCACAAGGTTCAAAATCATGTAGAACTGGTTGAAACTCTGGTGAAGAACTACGGTAAAATGGGCTGCAGGATGCCCCTGAAAGTCCATATCCTTAACGCTCACCGTGATAAATTTAAGGAGAACATGGGAGAATCCTTAGAGGAGGAAGGCGAGCGCTTCCACCAAGATATACTGGACTTTGAACGCCGCTACTAAGAAGCGTATAACGAAAACATGATGGAAGACTATATTTGGAGGCTGTTATGTGAAAGTGATTTACATTACAGTTGCAAATCTCGAAAAACTACTCACTTCTAAACATTTTTGTATAACTTTAGTATAAATACATGGAAATCTTGATTCATATGTTATTTTATTCAGACCTTGTGTAAATGAACACGTGCAAATTTGCCTGTTTTTTCATAGGAAATAGGTTAATTTCTAAATTTCATTATCCAGGTCACAAAAGCAAAGTTTGAATGGAATAATGGCCATTTTCTATACTTTTACAACATAAGCAATTAAAAAATAGCACTCATTATCCAGGAACAAAATTTATGTTACACAGTGTAATTGTTTTGAAAAACCATCAGGACATATGGACTTCAAACCTATAAAAATATTAAACAATAAAGTGTAAGTGATTTTTGTTTGATTGTAATTAAACACAAAGCTACACAACGGGCTACTTATACTCTACCCACCACAGGTATTGAAATCCGGATTGTAACGTTATAAGTCCGCAGACATGCCTCTGTGCCACGGGGGGAGGGTTGTAAGTTAGTGAGAATTTATTATACAGAATACCTGGAAAACATTTTGTAAAGAAAATCAATTATAATTAAGAAATTTTAACATAAAACTTACCCAAAGTCATTTTTAATCTAGGAATTTTCCATTTGACAGAATTGTTTTTCATAAAATGATGGATATATTAATATATGAAAACAGTCTTTTGAATGTGAAGTGAAATACATTCTAATTTAATATCAACATTAGGAGATTACACAGCGAGCATTTAAGACCTTCACACTGTGTTATATTCGTTATAACTTTTTGAAACATTATTTGGATTTATTGACCTCAAACGTGATTTTTTGAATCAAGGTTTTCTAAAACGTAAATAGACTATTCATGTTTAGCCATAAATAAAATATCAAGGGTAAATGCGAAAGCTTAAGAAATTCTAATTGGCAGATAAACCGGAAGTTTTGCAATGCTATAGAAAAGCGGAAGACTTAGTTAATATAAAATTAGAAAACCCACAAGGGGTTATGGGTGACATATGACTGATAATGTTAAAACGCTAATAATCTAGCAACAGCACCAAAATTTCACTTTACTTACTTCTCTGTTGCATTTTCTGACTCACAGATTTCACTTAAAGCAAACAGTATGGGTCCACTTACTGGAGTAAGATAGATACGAAGTTGTGAAGTACGTGTCTGTTTCTCTCTCTGCTCTCTTGCTGATTGTCTGAAATAAAAGTCGAATTATGGAAGGAACACGAGAGCTATTTTCACCCACAAGCTAAGCGGTGAGTGTCTAAGTGCTTTTCTGTTAAAATCAGGTTTCGATACCCAAGGTGGGCAGATGATGCATTGTGTATCTTTTTATTTAACAACAAAACAAACAAGATTATTTTTACTTTAAAATGTCAGCAAAAATACAGTCCCAAACAAAACAATCAAGCGAGTGTTTTAACTGAAGCATTGTTTTGTCAATTTTTTTTTCTTTTCGAGTGTGTCGGTTTTTAAAGGACAGATGGCGAAGTATACAAATGGCGCGAATTAAAGTGTTACTGTGAGAAGTTGGTATTAGAATGTTATTATACATGCGGTTCAGTTAGTAGGACTTGATTTATTATAAATTTTAGAAAAACTTACATTTCAAAAACAAAAGTGTGCTGTGTTGCAAATAACGATACTTTTGCTCTTGTTTGTTATGAAGCTCTAAGATATATCTACTCGTAGCAGAACTGATTAAATCTAATATAAATTTCCTGGAAGCAAACCTAACGTTCTGTACAACTACAAATGCTACAATGGATACACATATTTTGATACTGTGTAAAGGTAAGAAAGTAAAAGTTATTTATCTTATTATTTAATTATGTGAGATGAATTAAATAGATTCAAAGACGTAAGAGGAAAAAGATGAAACTTAAAAGTACAGAACTGTATTTTAATTAAAGTTTTACTATCCATACCAGCCATCTTGAGAATACATTTTCACTTCAGGTGAATTTCTCGTCATCATGAAAAGCTGAGAAAGATAATTCCTATAAGAAAATAAGTTCATTAAACTCGAAGTACAAGTTAAACGGCGATTAGCCTAACGTAATGTTTTCAATATACCAAGGTTATATTTCTAGTGTTTAGTATTAGAACTGTCATTGACAGTGTCAGCAGCAAGCATACTAATTATAAGGTGTATTTAATTATAATAGCGCATTACAGCCGACATGGTTCTGCAAATAGAAAACACGGCCTTAATACCCCTTCTGACAGCACTGCTGTTTGTACCAGTAATAGCATTACTAATGTTATTCATTTATTGTTGCTGTAGAAATTAACTTTGGTAGTGAAATATTCTAGAAATATGTAACTACCTGTAAAGGTTAAATGGTTCATATTGCTTACTGTGTTATTACTATTGTCTGCATGTTTTCTGTTTAAGATGATACATAGTGTTCTTTTAGTTAGTTTAGTTTGAAATTTCATACAAAGCCACACAAGGCCACTTGTAATAATCGTCCATAATGTTTAAGTAATAGACTAGAGAGAACGTAGTTTGTCGACACTACCAACTCTTTAGCTACTGTTTACAAATGAGTAGTGGGATTAAGTGTTGCATATAATGTTCCATGGTTGTAAGAGTGAGCATGTTGAAGGATGAGAAATGGCACCTCAACTCTCAGTTGCAAACTGAGTGACCTAATTACTGGACCAATTATTGTAGAAATGACAATACAGGTGTAGCAGTAGCTCCCATTTGCTAAGGTGAAGTTCATACCATGGAACATTTATTAGTTCATCATTGGAAAAAAACAACAACAAAGTCTTTAAAATTACACTATAGTAAATATATAATCAATTTGCAAGTTTCTATTATATGTGTTATTTTATTTATGTATTTTAATGAAGAAATAGTATTGTTTTGGGTAAATATTTTTATAGCATATAATTTGATTTAAATTTTTCCTCCTCTAAATTTTAGCATTGTTGATGAGCACCACTTTTAACAAATAGTAACAGACTATAAAAATAATAGCACCATCAATAACCTTCAGACATTTTCAGATTAACTGATACCCAGATTTTGACAAGATATTTAAGTTACCAAACACTAAGTGTAAGTAATAAAATCATGGTGTACCATCAGATGGTGCATTCTTTATAAACATTCTTCATAGCCATCTTTACACTGACAGTTGATTGATAAAATGTGCTAATCTTTGACCAATGACTTAGCGTCACAGGGTAGTAAATCAACCAATTACAAATTATCCTCATAATTGTGAATATTTTATAAGGTGATAATAGACATAACATTGTAAACAAAAATCAAATCAAAACAAACACTCTTGAGAATGTTTCTTTGAGAAATAACCAGAAAATAAATGAATTTGTTATTGAAATAAAAATTTTATTTTCTGCAGTACAGTTGGAATTAACAGAAAATAGGTTGATTCACACAACAGTCTCTTTAGAGTGATTACAGTTTACACATTTCTTGGTGTTATGTTTATTATGTGTGAAAAACATAATGATTAATGTCTATTGCTTGTCTTTTGCAAAATGAATTATAACTTGCTTTCAAAATTATTTTAAATTTATCAGTTGTGCTTTAACAACAATTTCATTATTTGCTTTGAATAGTTTACAAAATACAGCTTTTTTGATGAATAAAATATTTTATTAAACAAGTTACATGTTTTATATTTCTTGCTCAAAAAGGATCTCGGTTTAAGTTGTTTTCAGAGTGTATTTCATAAGCATTTAACTAAAAAAATCCTCATTGAAATATGTTGACTTCAAACACTTAATGAGTTACAGCTTTCTAATATTGTGCATTTTTTCTTCATAATTCTTGATTTAATAGGATTCCATTCTTAAGATATTACTTTATGTACTTGTAATACATAACAATAGTATGACAACAGAGGACTATTTGGTTGGTTTTACGAAGCTCTCCTTACATATCCACTTGTGAGAAAGTAAGACTGTAAACCCATCAATAAACTCTTGTAAAGTGCCAACCTTCACTATTGCCAGTAGTAACACACTCCTTGAGTCAGTCATCCTGTTATGTAAATAAAAATGTATTAACTGAAGCCAAGTCTGTTTTTCCAAATCCTAAACTTGTGTCCTCTATCGATCCACCAGAGATTTGCAACAGGTGGCACGCAGGCTGCATGGTTTTATGTGGCCTGCAAAAGTCAATTGAAACATAACCTACTTTTATAATTTTTTTTTTGTAATGAAGAAATGAAAAATTCTTACTTGCGAGGTAAAAATGCATGAAAGCTCCAACTAGTATTCACTAATGAATTTTAAAATTTATTTTGTCAGCACCTATATGTTTATTAATTATGCCTCTATAATTTTAGAGTAATAACTTGATAGTAAGAGCTTTTAAATTATGTCACATACACCTCGACATAGTATACCATCATTCCCCCTGCTAGACAAAGTGGATTCACTGAGTTATATACTCCCTCCCTTCTGCTAGACAAAGTGAACATAGTATACCATCATTCCCCCTGCTAGACAAAGTGGATTCACTGAGTTGTATACTCCCTTCCTTCTACTAGACAAAGTGAACATAGTATACTATCATTCCCCCTGCTAGACAAAGTGGATTCACTGAGTTATATACTCCCTCCTTTCTGCTAGACAAAGTGAACTTGCCCAGCTGGTGGCTGTTGCCAGTCTGTCTGTTTGCTGTTGTGGTGGTTGATATGTTGTAAATTATCACTGTTTAATTCCATGTTAAATATAAAAATGAACAAAATTTTTAAGAAACGTAAGATTAACAGTGAAAATAGTGTACCAGGAATGTTGGGAACTTGATTATTTTATTACAAACAATATTGGCAAGTTGTAGTGTTTGATTTGTATGCAAATTATATCAGTGCCCAAAGAATTTAATGTGAAAAAACATTATTCAACTATGCACGAATAAAAGTATAAAAATTATGAAGGAGAAACTCAAAGTTCAGATTGTGGATTTCAGCAAGAAATTAAAACAACAAACGAATATGTTTAGCAAGTTGTCAGAAAGCCAGACATCTACTTCATATGCTTCATACATCATTTCTCTTGACCTTGCAAGGGCAAAGAAACCTTTTATTGATAGCAGTTTAATAAAGAAATGTGCTGTTGAAATGGCAAAGGTGTTTTGGGATGCCAAAACTGCTGAGAAATTTTAATCAGTGCCACTTTCCAACCAAACCATACAAAGAAGGGTCACTGATATGGGAGAACAATTAGAAAACTCGCTTGTTGGACTGGGATAAAAAGTACTTATTTCTCTCTGTCTTGACGAAAGTACTGATGAAGCAGAAGTTAGTCAGCTGTTAATATTTGTATGTGTTGTTGAAGATATTTCAAAGAAAGAGGTATTATTGAATGTATGAGCTCTTCACGGGGCCGCAAAAGGAAAGGATATCTTCAAGGCAGTGAAAAATTCAGTTGATAAAATCGGAGGTTTCAATAAGTGTTCAGCAATAGTGACAGGTGGCGCACCTGCAAAGATTGGAAAAAATTAGGCTTTGTTGGTTTTTTTAAGGAAAATTAAGTAACTTGCCCAACATTTCATTGTGTTATTCATCAAGGAGCTTTGTGGTGGAAATCAGTGAATCAAAACAAAGTTTTAAATTTGTTAAAGTTATTTACCTGATAAGAGGAGGAAACAAAGCTTTTTTACATTGGCAGCTAAAGGAATTCTTGGAGGATATGGAAGCAGCATATACTTACTTTAAAATCAAGTAAGGTGGCTCATTGCCCTGAAAGTGTTGTGAACAATATTTTGGAATAAGGAAAGAAATCCCTGTATTCCTCAATCAATTTGTTTCATCAGATACAACACAATTGGAAGAAGAGCTCAAAAGTAAGGATTTTCTGATACAACTGGCTTTTCTCATAGACATCACCACTCACCTTAACGATCTCAACCTAAAGCTCCAGGGGCAGAACTAGATGATATCAGATTTAATGGGAAACATAAATGGGTTTCAAAAGAAGTTAAGAATTTTCAAAGTTTACTTAGAAAAGAATGACTTGGGCCACTTTCTGAGTTGTCAGTAATTAATAGAACAGTTCAAAGATGATGAGTCACTTGATTTTTTAGAATTTTGTGTAAATTTTGAAGATATTATTGATGTGTTTAATGCAAGATTCGAAGAATTTGAAATTATAAAAAGCAGGATAGAGTTGTTCAATAATCCTCTTTGTGTTAACAGAAAATCAACAAGCTGATGTTCAACTTGAATTATGTGATTTGCAAGCTGATCCCTTTCTGCAAACCAGACAAGAAGAAGGACCAGATTTCTTTAAACTACTTTCAAAAAATCTATTTTCAAATCTGTGTACTTTGGACAGAAAATTACATCAGTGTTTGGTAGCACACATATATATGTGAAAGTGTGTTCTCCACTATGAAATTCATTAAGAACCACAACAGATGTCACCTCACAGATTCTTCTCTACTTCACCTCCTAAGACTAGCAATGACAGAACTCCATGTCAACAAACCTGCTTTGGTCAGTGTTGCTGAGCGACCTCATAGTTCACATTGAAACTTTTATGTACTTAGTTTATTAAATATCATAGATATGTTTGCTATTCTAATTTCTTTTATATGCAGCATTTTTTCAATAAAATTATTCATTACATAATTGAACATGTTTAAGTTATATTTTCCTTTTATTTTCACAATGAAATACATCTTTTTTTGAAAATATGTCCATCCAAATATCATGTAACATAAAGTAAGTCCCATTCAGATTAACTCCTTCCCCAATCATAACTCATTTTACTATGTTGAAAGGACATAAATTAACCCTACCATGGATCTATTACTCTTTGTTTTGCATTATGTAATACACTAACAAGCCCTAATTTGACAAAAATATAATGCCGCCCACCACTAGACTTGTGACTGTAGTTGTGGCCCTCGGGCACTCTTACGTTGGAAACCCCCCTGCACTAGGTAATTTTGCTCATTTTAGTACTATTATCTCTTAACTCCCAACCTTCCTTATAAAACTTAATTATTAAATCCACCTCCAAATGTTCAACAGCTCTTTTTCTTAAACGTCTGTAGAATTGCATTATAGATGACAGATTCTTCCCCACATTCACCACCCTATTGAAAGAAAAAATCCTCAACTGGAGATGAGTTTGACCTTTCCAGATCTTAAATTTGTGAACTCTTGTTTGACCTACCATCCTTAGAATTTAACACACAAAAAGGTTGATCTATTTACTTGATAGTTTTGAATTTTTCAAATCATTTTTGGGCCTTCTCTTTACGTGAGAAAAGTAATTAAGAAATAAGAATCTGTCATCATAGTTCAACCTATCTGTCCAAGAAATAATATCCTTGTGACCTTTCTCTGAATTATATCTATCAACTCAATGTACTTATTACAATATGGAGACCAAAACTGCATGCAGTACTCCAGATGATGCCTGAATAGTGATTAATGATACTGTAGCCATCTGAGACTGATAATCAGTATATTCAACCCAAAATTTACCATATGTGATAGAACACTGTCACGAAGGCTTAAGAATTCAGCCAGTGTCCTGAGTCATTAATTTCATCAACATAATTAAAAGCATTCCAATCTAAAGTTTATCATTAACTTGTAGTGGTAATCCCAGTGCATAACATTATAATTATATGTTATAATTATATACCATTTGTCATGTATTTACCTAACAATCAACTAATCTAAGTTTGTGCGAAATCAAATTATTTCTGACTGAAGATGTTTGTATCTTCTGTAAACTTAATTAACAGTGTTTCAGTAATGTAAATGAGGAAAGCAGTGATCCTATCACAGGTCACACTATTTGTAACATTAGTTTGTCTGAACTCTGTTAACTTTTCCCATCCTTCCACATAGCCTGTCTTCAATCCATTTAAATAACTTATCCAGCTGCATGACTGAGGTAATTTTTCTGCACTGGTACTCTATGTGACATCTTAAAAAAGCTTTCTGATTATATGTTGAAACTAAATCATTTCTTTCATCCTCACTTAGATAATAAATTGTCAATCAACAGATTAATAAGGTAGGGGCTCTTTCTTTTTAAACCTGTTTTGTCCTGTTTTGATTTTACTTTATTCAATAAGAGGGAATACGGTTGTCTTGATTAAAAGGAATAATTAAAATGATGGTCAGTAGTGTGTTCTTGAAGTTCTAAGGCAGGGATAGCATATTAAAAGCATTTACATCTTAAGTTTAAAATCTTCTGTAATGAATATGATAGATGCCAATAATCTTAGGATCCAGGGCAATTTCTTATTTTCATGATCACTGACTTGTGCTCTAAAACAAAATAACTTATGATGTTACATTCCTGTTCATAAGTACAGTATTGCAAAAATTTGGGATTACTTTAATAAAATATAAGATGCATACTTTATGAAAAATTAGAACAAGACTTGAATGCAGTAATCAAATGAAGTCAACCACCAAAATTTCTTTATTTTTTATAAATATTTAAGAAATGTCTTTGAACAATGTTTCAGTTGTGGGTGGTTGCTCTATGTTTTTCTTTACATGAAGTAAACCATCATTTTTTGTTTTATGTTCAGACAAATTTTTTCATATAAATGTCTTGCATTTTCCAAAAATAAACTTTTTAGTCTCTTGTATTCAACTGAAAAATGTGTTTGACAAATGCTTTATTGCAATAGAACCATTTCTTTCTGATGATATTCTAATTTTATGCAACAATGTTTAATTTCTTATCCTGAAAAATACAAATTATAATTACCAAATTACCTACCTAAATTTTCATTTGGAAACATTCTTTTGAACTAATTTTCCTCACATAGTCAAATTCTTGCTTTAAAACAGGCAAACAAACTTTCAAAATGCTTCAAAAAAGTAATAAAAAACAGATAAAAACACAGATCATATAAAAATATTTGGGTGAGACATTGTCCTTTATTTTCAAAACCTGATGAGACATTACCAGTATTCCCACAATCTCAAGTTCTTTGAAAGAGAGGCAGAAATAGTTAAATGTAAAGCATGATTATTGTACGACTCTCAGTTGGGTAAAGACTGGTTAGGGTAGCTATGATAGGTCAAGAGTTTAGGTTTCAAAATAAGGTGTAAGCTGGTAAAATTTATAGACAACTACACACTAACTCCTTTTCAGAATTGCGAAGCTTATTGTTGTGCTGTTCTTGATAATGGACTTCAGTAAAACATCATTAACCATTGTTTTAATCATTCATTTTAATTTATACTGCCATATTTTGACTTAATAATAAAAGTAAAACCTGACAAAATTGTTTTACAAAGGAAAAATTTTGCCTGTCAAGTTTTGTTGAAGACTTTATTTCTTATCTGAATAATGATGAAAAGTAGATTTAAGTTGACTTTTCAGAAAGCTTTTGTAAGGAGCTGCATATAATATTAATTAAGTTAAATGTGATTTAGAAAACCAAAAATGATTGCCATGACAATTCTTTTTCATCTAGCAACTTGTTACTCTCTCTGGCAAAACTTGAAATTATGTACATCAATCATACCTTTATTACGGAAGAATTTCTGAACTTATGTTATGGTGCTTGTCCTGCTAGAGAAGTTTAAGGAAATACCACATACCATTTTGTAAAATATTTCTTATGATAGTTACTGCCATATTTCTTTCTAACAAAGCAAAACTTACCAGAATTGTTTTGCTTGTTTGTAATATTTTTTAGCTGGTGACTTCATTTCTTATCTGAATGAGGATAAAAAAGTGGATTTATTTTGTAGGACCCATGGTCATGTTTATCACAAATTCTGCTATCATAACTCCGTAAATAAAATAATAGAGATTAAAGATTGGTAACTGACATCAAATGTGCCTGATACAAAGGGGGGAAGGTTTTGTCTGAAAAACAGTTGTAGGTAACTTGGATCATTATTCTACAGTAGCAAAAGTTTCTGTTGCAGCACAATAATGACACTTACTACTTGTAAGACTTTGCACTATTTTTTGAAGTAATTTGCAACAGTATTTCCATTGGATTATCTCCAAAAGTTAGTATGAACATTTTTGGTGAAAGAAGTATTATAAACATGGTAAATCAAGTAGTGCTAGAATTTTTGAAGTATATATAGATACTAACTTTGTACTCTCATCAGGTTAAAACTTTAAAATATTCATAGTCTGTATGTTTGGGACAAATATATAGCCAATAGTTCAGTTTAATAGACAATGGAATGTTCATGGGATAAGCTCCAGAGGTAGGTCTCGTACAAAACAACCGTTCCGAAAGATTGGGCTGCTTATCTCTGCAACAGTGGAACAGGAGGTCTTTTGTTATCTCACCCACAAACTTTTTGTGATTTGCATTAAGAGGATGGAGTTGTACAACACTTAACTTGGTCATGTTATTGGTAAGATGGAGTTGTACATCACTCAGTTTGATCATGTGTTTACAAGACATTGATGATCCATGCAGGCATGAAGATGCTAATGTGAATGTTGTTGCATTTGCGAGGTCCAAGTTGCACAACCTACACGTTTTGGAACTCTGGCTAACATTTAGTGTTGGTAGACACTACTATTTTATTACTGCTTGCGTCATTGCCTCAAATGTGTACCCATAAAAGGTTGTGATATTACCTCAGCTTCTGTTGGAAAAGGAGAAGAGAACAAGATGTTTGAACAGTGTTTTTTGACATATCTGCATTTGAACTTATCTCAACATGTCTTCCATGTGCAGCATGTTAGGTGAGCCACTATCCAGGCTTGCTATGTCTTGAGCCAAATTTTGTGTCTACAGCCAGACTTTCATTTTTTTGGTGACTGGAGTTGGAAACAAACTGAACATAGATGAAGGCCCAAAGTGGATACTCTTTCCTAAATCCTACAATTTTTGTCAGTAAGTCAACAATATGTATGCACAATAACATACAGAGGACAGTGTAAATGCTTTTGGATCAATATGAGCTGCACAACTGGATAATGCAGCACATAATAGAACTAGTATTTTGAATACATTTGAGATGTCTTGATAATTGAATAATGTTAATGATGTAAATTGAGTTAAAATCTGTTGTCTCACTAAAAGTTTTAGAAGAATATATATGTGTATGTTCTTACCTCATTACACTAACCTTGAAGCCATTTCAGCAATTATTTCATAAACATGCTATTTACTTTTCCCCCATCTGTACTGCCCTCAGGTCATCAATTTTTCATGGCTCATATTTCTAAATGAACTGCCATTCCTCACCTCTATAATTGATTGTATTCTGATAATTTGTTATATCCAGTGAGGCCTTTGAAGTGTTATGTTGCCTCTCAGAATGCTTTTAGATGTGCTATGATTTTTTATTCTTTGTGATCCTTCAGTTCCTATGATTAATCCATGGCTACTTTGTTGAGGTGAGTACAAAAATTGATACATATCACTTATTCTGGGCTCTCTTTAGAGTTGAGGAAACTTCTGTAAGTCATGCTTCACCAGATTTATCATATCTTTATCTCCTTTACAGCTTGAATTGAATTGCTATGGCTCTAAACCTTAAAACAGATCACCTTTCTTGACCAGACTGGATTCTACCTACAGAGTGGTCACTCCACTCTCATTTTCTCATTGGGCATGCTCCTAATACCTTTGCCACTGCTATCAACACCAAACTTCCATTTATCTGATTTTCAGTTCCTTCTTAATCTCTGATGGTTGATGCTTTCAGCCAAGACTTTTCTCACCTTTTTCTGAATGTCTATTTCATTCTTCATCTTGTTCCTTTTGTCAAGGCCTTTATATATAACACTCCTCATTGGGTCCTGTTGCTTGTTCCTCTTTGGTTTCCTCTTCTCTTCATTTGGCTTTGAAATCCCCTTATCCTCTGCCCTTTCCCCCTTTCTTGCTCCAACCTTACGTGGTGTCACCCTTTCTTCTTGTGTGGAATTTGTTTACTCCACTTCCTGGTGGGCTGGACTTTGAATTGTTTTGCCTTCTTATCCCGTTCCTGTCATCTTTGAACTTTGTCACTGGAAGTTGCAAGTTCTTTATAGTTGTTCCATCTGCCATTTGCAACTCCCAGGTTTTCTTGACATTGTCCATATTTTGGCCTTTTTCACATAATTGTTCAATTACGGATTTTCAGTCTCTGCCATAACTGATTAGTGGACAAATTTGTCAATTACACATATCCTTTCTTGTTACCATCAGGTGTTTCTTTCCTCTGTTTTTTCCACTTTGTTTGGTCCTTCCTTCTTCACTAATCTCTTTGCCTGACTGAGACTTTCATGTAGTTTTACATGCTCTCACACATGTCCCATTTGAAACATTGGCTTCTTGATATCTGTACCATCTTTCTCTAAAGACATTTTTTTTTCTCCTTTTCAACTGTGGTATCTTTCATTTGATGTATATATTGTCAATTCTTTCCACACTCCTTTTCACCATGCTTATTTATTTCTCCTCCCAGATCAAAGTTTTCTTTTCAATACTTCAGCTTATCGGGAAAGTGATCATTCTTTATCTCCTATCTCCTTCTATCTTTTACCTCTATTCTTATTTGGATCTGGACAATCTGCTGTATCTGGTTTATGTATTATCAGATGGCACGAATGTCTTTTTTTTTGTGGTTTCCATCACTGTTTTTATTCTTTATCTGGAGACCTATTGCTTCCTACACTTACTAGATAGGTCTGCCAGCTCCTTATGTTGATGTATTCTTACCTGGATATTGATGCTTGCAGACTTTATCTCAAATTTGTCATCTATCTTACTTTCTTGTGTCTCTTTTGCACCTTCAGGTTGACTTATGAATTAATCTAAACACATTCATCTTCATGAACAGTCTTCATGATCTGATAGTTTCATCTCCTTGTTCTTGATATTCTTCAATCTACACACAGTTTTTGAGAAAGAAAAGTACACTGTTTTTTCATTATATTCTTTCACCAGCTGTTGATTTTTCCTCCCATGGTATGATTATTTCCTAAGATTCACACTAGGCTGTAGGTTAAAGAAAATGCCCACACCCCATTTGTCCTGGTTCGAACAAGGGAGGAAGGGAGTTATGGAAGACCACCTTAATTATCTTCATGGTATTAAACTTACTCATTTGCCCGACCATGCCCGTACCATTCCATGGACTATCACGGAAAAAGTCAGCACCAAAGAAGTAACTGACCACTTCTTTGGCTTGCATTTGCCAGCTTTTCAAAATCGTGTTTCACAGTCATCTCTTGCACTGTCTATAAGAAAAATTCTTTCCGGCAGATGTTTAATGGGGATCTGGGCATTTATTTGCATTTCCCAGATGTTAATTCTCACCCTCTCCTTATTCAAGTAGAATAAGGATGTCCTTGCCACTTACCAGTTCCTGACTGCTTGGATGGTGTATCTTGTAGAGTTCTTCAGTGATTATGTACAGCACAATACAATATGGTGAAAAGTAGAGCAATGGTGGCACTGTGTAGTGTGAGTCACCCCCAATACAGCTAGTGTATTGTACGAGGGATGGATTCGTATTCCTTGTCTATGTTTATTCAGTTGAGTTAAGTGAGAGAGACACATGCTGCATTTTAAATTCTGATCATGCTCTAATCAAACTTCATCCTTCACTGTCATCTCATGTGTGTTTGCTTAGTTTGTGATGTTAAAATTCCACCCATCAAATTTCCTTTGTTTCATTTGGATCTCTTTTGTGAGTGGTAGTAGCATCATGAGGAAACATTTTATAGTTAGTACTCAAATTCTTTGAAGCCTGGTCATTTTACACATATGCAATTTAAGCCTGATCTTAGACTCTGTGTGATCATTTATTGCTGGACTCTCTTACTGTTTGATTGGTGAGGTGTTCATTTTTTGTCTGATTAAAACAAATATCCCTGATGTTAGTCATTTGCAAGATGGAGACAATATTGAACAATGTTATCACATCAGTTCTGAAATTGTTAAGAAATAACTGGAAAATTAAAGAGTAATAAAGTTCCTCGACTAGATAATATTTCCATAAGGAGTTTGAAGGATGTTAAAATGGGAATACGTGAGCCACTTGATAATATTTTTTGTTAGTTCTTGAATAGTGGGCAGGTATCAGCAGGTTGGAAGTTGGATAATGATACCACACTTTTGAAGGGAAGAGATAAAAATTGTCCAGGTGATTACAAGCCTATTAGCCTTATATCAGTTGCATAAACATATTTTTGAAAGTATGATAAAATGTGTTTTCTAAGTTCAATGAACAAAATTTTAGATTCAGGTAGCCAACATTGTTTCAGTAAAGGACACATTGCTTTACAAATCTTATGACATTCTTTGAAGAGGCTACTGCTTAAGAAGATAAGGGTAGGAGTGTACATTTAGTGTTTATGGATTTACTAAACATGTAACATCAGCTGGATCCTTTTTCAATGACTCTTCAATTTTAAATATATTCATAATCAACTAAATCATAAAGCCTTAATGGCCAGTTTTGATGTAATCTCTGTCTTCACAAAGTCCCAACAACTGAAACCCACAAGATAGCCTAAGAACTTTATATCCAAGATCCCAACCCATTGACACACACCCCCAGCAACCAATTAGTAACCCTTATAGAATTCACTACTACCAAAACTATCTACAAATAAATGGCATGAGTATGGGGAATCCCATGTCAACATTTTTATGACACAGATTGAATCACAAGCGATCAATTCAGCCTTCTATCCACCACTATACTGGTACAGGTATGTTGATAATACAATTGCTAGATTTGCATCTACAAGAACTCAACATATTAAGAAACCAAATAAACACAGCCACAAAACTGTGTTCACCAGATGAAATTAACTATGCATTAGACAAAATAAAATGACACTTTTCCTCAAAAACCATGGAACAAATTATACACGCGCACACCTAGACCAACAACAAACAAACAACAATAAATCCCAAGATACAACAAACTACAAAACCTTATACTGTTGCATACCATATGACCCCGACATCAGCGAAAAAATAATAAACATTTCAAAAAAACTTAAAATGCAACATTCCAGTAAATATCAAATTTATTCAAAAACCAGGTAAAAACTAAAGTCCATTCTATGTAAAAACGACACTGACAAATACAACACCAACATAATTTATAAAATACAATACAACAACTGCCATGACTTCTATACTGGGGAAATAAGCAGAAACAATGGAAACTAGATTCATAGAACACAAAAACACACTTTCACATGTTTTTGAACACTGCAAATCAAATAAACACAACACAACCATAGAAAACACCCAGATATCAAGTAGGGAAACAAATATAAACAAACACAAATTCAAATAAACCCTACTTATACAACAACGAAAACCAAAATTAAACGAATATAAAGGAACACCTTTCTACGTATACTAATTAATAACTTAACATCCACTTGCAATACCCCTACAGTCCCATACCTGTTTATACTCTTGTCCATAAGAAAAGTCACACTAAAACTCTCTCTTTTTTAATCTGAAGATGACCTAGGAAAGTTGAAATATTGTTCTCTCCTTATCAATAGAAGTGTTAATACCCATACCAGCCATTCTGAGATCAAATTTGCTCTTGGATAGAAAGATGGCTGGATGGAAGAAGGTAGAGGGTTTGTTTTTTTTTTAAATGGAGTTCAATTAAATTTGATTGATGTCACAAGTAGGCATACCTCAGTGTTTGGATGTATGCTGTTATTGATTTACACAATAATATGGATAAAGTAATGATTAAATGATGCTTAAAATTGCTGATGGTGTTAACCATACATTAACCTATTTTGCATATGTTGCAACCTCTCTACATAATTACATTCAAAATCCAATTTATCTACTTTGATATTAATGTATTGCATTAAACCTAATGTCAAAACATAATTAATAAATAAAAATGTTAATATTATACCATATTTAAGTTTCTAATTTTATGTGGAAGTATCTTTAAAAAATTCTCAATCTTCCTTAGTTATAGAATCGATAATTTACTTTCTAAGTCTCTCTTTGTATTTAATTTATTGACCTTTCCTTTCAGAAGTACACAATTTAATATAAGCTGCTTATTATAATATAATTATTATTTGAACAGAGTGAAATGTTTATAGCCTTCAATCTTTGTGTACAAGGCCATAAACTAGAAAATCACTCACTTGACATACCAATCTGCCACATCCTCTATTTCACAAATTGCTGTTACTCCTTTGTAACATTTAATACTACATTATATATAACCAATAAAAAGTTAAAGTTTAAATTACATGTATTGTTTCCAAAACATACCTCCTCTCACACTACAGCTATTCTTGACTGCCAGCATTTCTTCATTTGTCTATCAAAGCATTGGTCTGATTATTTTCTTGCTTGCTCCATTCTTTTATATCACACTTAATTGCCCTAAGTGATATTTGTCTCGATACACTCTCCATCTACATCAGTTGGTATCCTGGTTCTTCATGTAAACATCTTAATCAGATAAAGTTACCACTTTTGCTTGACAGTATCACTAATGGGTTTTCCAGTGCTGTGATTTTTCAGAGATACTTTTAGCATTCTTCATGTCACTTGGTTTATTTTTTTAAAAAGAAAAATTTATTATCAAACTAATTTTCAGTGATTTTGTTTATTGTGATATTGAAAAATATATTTAGTTTGGTGTTTTTTGGAAGTTGAGGCTCTGAGGCTGCAATTATGGGTGCTTCTTGACGTTCCGGAAAGAATTTAGAATAGTTTTTTGCTGCAACTTCCTTTGGCCTGTTAGCTTTTCAGTCTCTTCTTGGGACAGTGGTAAGTTTACTGATTTAAAACACTGGAATTTCAGGTTCAGTTTTCCAGATAGCTCAATGCTGGTTTGCTCAAATGAAACAAACTTACCTAATTAAATGTTGTCCCAAACAATGGTAATAAATACAGTCTTTAAAAGAAATACACAAGCAGGCCACTTTCGGATAAGCTGCTTCAAAAGTGTTTTCTTCATTTGGTTCATTAAGGGTATGATGTTTTGGGTCTTTTCCCTGATTACTTTTGAGCCTGCACACCTTACTTGATGGCTGAAAGGCCTGGAAGCAAATATTTAGTTTTTTTCTCCATCTATAACATTGTGTTTTATGCAAAGAGCTTTGCTACTCAGTAACATGAAGGAACAGTTATGACTTATCCATCAAGGTTGTTGGAACTATGTGATTTAGCCTACCACTGCTACATGAAAACTCATCCCAACTCTTAAATAATGCATCTGTTTCTCAAACTTAAGGGTTCTAAGGTGGAGTTTGTAGTTAACCTGAATAGGTCAATGGCCTCTGGTGGGTTAGTGGAAAGTTTATGGACTTACAACTTTTAAAATCCAATGTGTTTTTTCCTGACAACAAACTGTTGGAAGGTTCTCAGGATCAGCAATTTCACTGAAGACAAGTTGAACTCATTGTAAGCATGCACACATGCTGTTACATTCATCTTTGTCATTGTTGATGTGTCATGTTTCATTGCACTTACAAAAGATTATACATCTGTGCCTCTTCAAGGGTCCTGACCACCTGGCATTAGCCTCTTCTTACATTGGTACCAAAATAGATTCTTTTCATATCCAAGGCTTCTGCTGCTTGGTCTGAATGCTGCCAGCAGCATCAGTGATCATTTTCTACCTTCAGGTTCTGTGGCAACTTAGCCCTAAGAATTTTTGGACGTGTAGTAACCTTAACCAAGGATCTGTGGGAACTCCATATCCTTAAATAAGGGTTAGTCACTTACTTTACACCTTCCTTGTCATTATCAATCAAACCTGTAGCATATCCATTACCTGCAGATCTTCAGACTTTAGAACTTGTGGCTATCAGAGTTTGGTTGGTGTTGGGGTAAGAAGAGTACTAGTTCTTTCAGGGCTTTATTTCCATCAATTATTGGTCCTAAGAAGACAAGAAATTGGTGTCTAGTTGTTAATCTTTCTCATCTGTATCAATACTTAGATTTTCTAAGGTACACAAGTTGCTCATTCCTCATTCTGAGTTTCCATTTATTTTGCTGGGATTGTGGATGTCCAAGTTTTTTGTAGTTGGTTCCATTTTGCACATTACCACAGTGGTGGTACACCAACACTATCAGCATTTTTTGTGCACAAGGGTCAGGTGCTGCAGTTCGAGGTTTTTACCATCAGACTAGCATCGGTGTCACATTGGTTCTATTGAATCATATAAGCTTTTTTCATCACCTTCATTGCCTGGCACTGTGCACCATTGGATCAAAAGTGAAACAATTTGTAAGTAGGTCAAATGCATGTATGATGCTGAGATGTAGCATTGAAGCTCAGTATTATTGAACAAATTAACTTGTCCATGGCACTGTGCTATTGATCTGCTTGAACGAGTTATCTCATCTATGGCACTGAACAGGTTAAACCAAGACAGATTGTTCTAACAAAATAGTTGATTGGTTATGCCTGGTTTTGGCAAGGGATGCATTCCATTAGGATATAACAGATTTACAATTCTTGGCATTCTTTTCAATTGTCATGTTACTCAAGGTATTAGCAATGATTTGTTCCATTCCATTATTGGGTCCTGTTGATAGCACTAGATTTGCATCCTGTTCCTGTTTCTGCAGTACATTCATAAATGGCTACTTCTTCTATTTCATCTTTAGTCACCTCTGTGGAGGCAGCATGATTTGACGTGGCACACCCAGCTATCCAGAAGTTAAGCTACAGGTATGGAGGTTATGCAGTTCTTTGCATAGTACAAGCATTTAATTTTTAAGGTTACTATGTGTCTTTCTCAGTTTTTGCTTTGTTCTGTGATGGATATTTGGCTACAAAAATGACACACATTGACAATGGTGGATTGAGAAGAGGTTGAATCCACTTCAATCTTAAGTGCCAACCATAACATGTATTTCGATCAGGCTATTTGGGAAATATTTTTGCATCTTCCCTGTAAAAGATGGCCATATTGATTACCATCTGATACAACAAAATATTTTTTTCAGTTCCTTTACTTTCCAAATTCCTCAAGTTAATTTGGGGTCTTTGGGTACTGGTATGTTGAGGTTGCATAACATGCCATTTTTCAACACTTGTTTGTGATCTGAGTCTCGTATGTGATGTCTCGCCTTTACCTGAAAGTTTATTTTTTGTTGCTGCTGACCTATGGACATTGCCAGTTAGAATAGTTTGTGCTGACTGTCCACAGGATGTTGTATCATTTAACCTTCATTCTTGGACTGGTCCTTTTTACCCAAGACACAATCAGGATTGGGGATAAATTATTTTTCCTGTTTTATGCCATCACAATTTTTCACTTCTGTGACTGATAAGACTTTGGTTCAAATGAAAGTGTTTTGGTTTCTTTATGTTGTGTTATTTAATTGACGAAGGTATTCTCAATAGAAATACTACATTTTATGGTTTAAGTTAAAATATCGCTAATAATTCCTGAAAGAGTAACTGACATAACACAAGAACTATCAATACAAAAAAATTCTGCATTGTAGAAGATAAGCTACATAAATATCTCTCTCCTTCAGGGAAACCTTGGTTGCATCTTTTATAGTCAGAACATCTGACAACAGAAAGCACATTGAAAGATGTTAAGTAATCAGATCTGTAATTTTCGTAAAATGGTGAATAAATCATGCCTCATACAGATACCAATAATATAGATACACTTGGCAAAATACGTGGAACAAACAACTGAATTCAATCAATGTAAATATCCAGTTACTGTAAAAATTAACACAAACGATCTTCATTAATCACTTATTCCACATCATGTGTAAAGTGATATTACAGATATTTCCCATCCACCGAGAATGAATAAAAATAATCTGGCTTATACCATACATGTTATAACAAAGTGCAGCAACAACCTGAATCACCACTAACAAGTAGATTCTGTTCTTAATAAAAAATTCAAGAGGAACCCTTTTGAAAAATGAAAACATTTTCATCAAATATCACTTTGTACTACATTTGTTTCAGCATTTAATGATGATTAGAATTAACTGTTCTAGTTTCTAAAGCTTTACACTTGACAAAAACTAGTGACATTTTGACAATATGAGGTAATCAATTGCTGTGGTGGGGAAGACAATAGTTTTGATGAAAGTTTATAAAAACTGACCTTTACAATTCAGATAAATAACAAGGAATATAATTTTATTTTAATCAATGTTTCACTTTCACAGATTTACCAGAGTTAATATGTTCAATTATTTGATGTTAGAATATTTGTTAAATTACAAAACTGCTTGTAATGTTCTATTTCTCGAGTCTGTCATAACATGTGTCTAACAATGTATAACTTATTATTTATGTTTCCTTATTGTATTAATATTATAGTTGGTTTAAAACTGTAGAAAATTATGTGTGGTGGTTGTTAATGGAAGAAAAGGAAATGTTGAAGATAGAACCATCACAAAGTTAACTACAGTATGCACACACTTTAATATATGTACGTTTGTTGTTACAATGTTTCAGGTAATGCCCTTTTTCATTTATCTCTTCCTAAATAATAAATTGTTATATGAAAACACAAAATCAAATGCTGTTTGTCAATATAATGAATAAATGTGCACAACAAAGCTTACTAACATTTGTAACAATAGGAAGTTGTGTGTATATACACGCAGCACTCCCTGTATGTACACATATGTGAACACATTCACTGCTCCCTGTATTTATATATATATAAACACACACACTTCTCCCTGTATTTATATATATGCATCAATAACTTTTTTTTTAAATTTCCCTTCCCTTAGTCTTACTACAAACTACTATTTGAGATTTGTTGTAGATTCAAAAATATATGTAGGAAATTGGAGAACACATGGGTACAAGTGATCACTGTTGTATTAAGTTTGATATTTTTCCTGGATATTGAATTCAGAATATTTTGATTCCAAATTTTAAAAATCAAATTTTGAAGGAAAGCAACAAGAATTATCCATTGTGAATTGGGCAGCTGTGTTATGCTGAGACACAAAGCAAATATGGAAAATCTTTAAAGAAAAATTTTTCAATATTCAAGGTAAATATTTTCCTTACATAAAGAACAGGGTAGCAGCAAGTAAAAACAATGTTGACTCATGAAGAGTATTGGAAGTAAAATTAATGAGAAACAAAACAAATTGAAAATTAACTAATGTAACTTCTCTTATCAATAGGGGTGATGAAAATTGTTCCAGTACTTACAGACCCATTTGTCTTACATCAGTTGTAGATCACATTTTGGAGAGTCTGATAAAAGAAAAAACTTCAAAAAGTTATTTAACCAAGTTTAGAATTTTATCAGACAGCTAACGTGGTTTCACTGATGGAAAACCTTGCCTTACAAAATCTTCTGGCATTCTTTCAAAAGGTTACTATTTGTGTTGATGAGAGTAAGAGTAGATCAGGAAGAAAGGATTGTCACAAATGTAGTTCAACCAAACTAGATTAATGTCACAAATGAGGTACCTCAGGGTTCAAGTCTTAGGACCTTTGCTCCTTTTGATATGCATCCATGACACAGATGAAAGAATGGTCAATAAATAATTAAATGTGCAGATTACATTAAGGCATAGGGTGTTACTGCCTGTGAAGAGAATGCTGCTGATTTACAGAAATATTTGTATCATTCAGTGAATTGGGAAAATGAATGGCAGATGGGATTTTATTATAATAAATGTAAAATAATGCCACTGGATTATCATTATATGAATAATAATTTGGATGGGAATAATCTAAACAATAGAGAAAAAAGGGATCTTAATATAATAGCTGATCAGTCTCAGAAGCTATCCAAGCATTGTTATTGCTGGTGGTAGAGCAAATAAAATTTTAGGTTATATCAACAGAGATTTTCAATATCAGTCTAAAGCAGTTATAATTTCATTGTATGATTCATTAGTTATATCATATTTGAAGTACTGTGTTCAGTCTTGGTATCCTTATCTTTGGAAGGGCTTTACATTTTTGAAGGGGTTCAAAGTTGAGTTACTAGAAAGATGTCTAGGATGGAGTAGTCATATGAGGAGTGGCTGAAATCTCTCATTCTGCCTTCTCTTAAAAAAAGAAGAATTGAAGGAGGGATGTGATATGATAGAGGTGTTTAAGATTGTAAAAAGAATTGATAAAGTTGATGCATCATCTTTATTCATACTTAACAGTGAGAATTGTAAGACAAAGGGACCCAAGTATAAACATTGGCAGAGTAGAAGTCACCTTTCAGGATATGTTGGAGTGTTTGTTTTTACTACGTCTTAGTCAGTAGTTGTGAATTATGGGTAAAACGTTGTTTGTTTGTTTTTTGCCAAACAAGTCATGCATTCTTGTTGAAGAGAAAACAACAGTCATGCATTTTTTGTTGAAAAACGAAGCAAGTCATGCATTCCTGTTTAAATACAAAACAAAACAGGTAATGTGTTACTGTTTATTAAAGGCAAAATATTTTGGTTTGGTTTGTTTAGAAGTAAGCACAAAGCTATACAACGGGCTATCTATGCTTTGCCCACTACATGATTCAAAACCCGGTTTCTACCGGTGCGAGTCGTCAGATATACTTCAGTGCCACTAGGGTGCAAAAAAAAAAAAAAGAAGAGACAATTTCAAATTTCCGATGATAGTGCTTGTTGTCTTGAAATCATTTTAGGTGTTATTATTATATTCTCGTTGCAAAGTTGTATAATGAATTATCCAAACTCTGTTTACCGTGGGAAATCTAAAACCAAATTTACGAAAGCGTTACTTCTTTTTTTCTTTGTAACTCTGACGATAACCAAGGAAGGTCAAAACGTTGTTTGTTTCTTTACATAAAAAAAAAATTCTCAACCCAAACGAGCCGTTTTTACATATATATAAAAGTACAGTGCATAATTATCGAAGTTTAATTTTTGTAGAGGATTTTATGTGGTAACTCAATTACAGATTATTAGTTGTCGCGAGTTATCTAAAAATAGAGTTTGACGCAATTGTTATTTGCAAATTTTAATTTTAATGGCTATTTAACAGATAAACAACAATATTACTGCTGTAAAATAAATATAAATAATGACAAAGGCGAACGTCATATTTTCTGTCGTATGCAATGCGCATGTCTTCTTTTCGAACCTGCGCAGTTGCCTTCGTTTGTTCCTTAAGCTTCATCGTTACGATTTGAAAGATAATCGAACGTTCTAGTTGTAGAAAACAAATTTTGATAAAGAGTATTTTAAGGTATTTTTCGCATTAAATCGTATCTTAAGTTAATTAGATTTATTTTAGTTTAGTCTTTGAATTGTTTTATTGCATCACAAGCCTACAAGTTGTGTTTTTCTTGTGATTCTTACCAATCGAATTACATAATTAGGCCTAATGTAGGCTTTTTCAGTCGCCAAAATGTGCATCTTTAATATAGGCGTGCTTCTAAGCTTTTCGATCTAAGCGATAATTTGTAAGTATCAGTCAGTAGGCCTAAGTATACATGCAAGTATTGTGGCAACAAGATTACTTTGTGACTGCATGTTTATCGCTCTCAGGTTCACGTAATCAGAGATTACCAATTTGCAAATTGAACAGTCCACATAAGTGGTTAGAAAAATCATTCCCCCCATCGGGTGTAAAACATCTACGCCCCTGGACTGCCAAGTGCATCATTTTCTTAAGGTTATACTTAAAAAATGTTGGAATTGAGAGTTTTTCTACACTATTTTTGATCTACTGAATAATTAGTTTCAAACATGTATCTTTTTCCTTAACATCTTCAAAGTTGAGTGTTGCACCATGTTTGCTTCTTTACATAAAAAAATTCTCAACCCAAACGAGCCGTTTTTTCATATATAAAAGTACAGTGCATCATTATCGAAGTTTAATTTTTTAAAGGATTTTATGTGGTAACTCATACACAATTTATATGTTGTCGCGAGAAAATTTCAATCTTTATCTAAAAATAGAGTTTGACGCAGTTTTTATTTGCAAATTTTAATTTTAATGGCTATTTAACAGATAAACAACAATATTACTGCTGTAAAATAAATATAAATAATGACAAAGGCGAACGTCATATTTTCTGTCGTATGCAATGCGCATGTCTTCTTTTCGAACCTGCGCAGTTGCCTTCGTTTGTTCCTTAAGCTTCATCGTTACGATTTGAAAGATAATCGAACGTTCTAGTTGTAGAAAACAAATTTTTGATAAAGAGTAGGTATTTTAAGGTATTTTTCGCATTAAATCGTATCTTAAGTTAAATTAGATTTATTTTAGTTTAGTCTTTTGAATTGTTTTATTGCATCACAAGCCTACAAGTTGTGTTTTTCTTGCCTAACACATCACACTAAAGGCTGAAACCCAATTATTTGGTCATCCTATAAGATCAGTTTATACATGTAACTCATATCTGATAGATGTACATGGAGACCTGAAATAATTATAATTATCTGAAGATTAAGGAGATGTATTCAGTATTAGACATAGAGGTTTGTCATCATCATAAGTAATGATGTCAATCATTTTTAACATAACCAGTCAATTTTTCTGAAGGCTATGATGAGTTTATAAGTATATTTTTAAATTACAAACACAAAGGAATTTTCTGACTTTGAAGTTTTTGTTCAGTTTTGTTTAAACCTTTCTATTTTTATTAATTTTACCTGACTTGTCAAAATTATGATGAGTTTGAGTTTTGTAAAACAAAACAAACAGTGTCCTCTTCCATTCTTTCTGTGAGCCTTGTTAACTCAACACCACCATTGTATTAAGAAAAGAAAAGCACTTTGAGAAAATAAAACTTTCTGGTACACATTCAACAAAGTTGTAAGAATGGTAAAACTTAAATTAAAATTTGCTAATAATATGAGCATCACAAAGTGAAAGTGACAACTGGGATTTACTTATATATTATATTTTAATGAGCAAAAGAAGAATAGTATGGTGTCAAAGTCAATGACTTCTGTATTAATTTATGAAAATCATATAAAACTAACTTTTTTCTGTTTTTTTCTTCATCAAAATGTTTACATTTTATATCTAATATTAAAAGCATTGTGATAATTTGACCCTGCAAAAAAACTAGTTTCAGAATAAATAGCCATCCATGGTTAGTTGTCTGTTCCTGCTATTCATTAATTGTGATGCTAAAATCAAAGAATGTGAAGGACAAAGGTAAATCCTGTAAGGCATAATTTTTAATAAAATATCTTTCCAAATTGAAAAATGTCAGTAGAAATATATTACAATGTCATCTGTTTGGTTGGAAAGATATTTGTAGTTTTTGACAAAAACATGCATGAGTTTATTGAAGTCTTTGGTAATTTTTACTTTGCATTTGTATATAACTCAAAATCAAATAAGTTATAAATACTTTTATAATTAGCTTTCCAGTCTGTGTACTAACACCACCAAAATCAGGTTTTGATACCAGTGTTGGGCAGACCAGAGATAGTCTGATCTGTAAGCTTCTTCATGTCCTTTGGAAAAAGAATAACTGTGGTGTATGGCTTTCTTTGGAATTAACTTGGGGTTAAAATAAAGTATATTTACATAAACCTTAGTTACAAAAGAACAGTGAATCAGTTTTAGTTTGTTTTAAATAGCACAACTTTTGCACACAAAAAAAGTTTTAATCTCTGAAATTATAATAATTTGTACAAATATGATGTTAAATTTACCCAACCTTTTTTAACAGAATAAATCAAAAACATTTTTTTAAATATTCCTATATGAAACCTCTTAACACAAGTGTCATTAATGTATGTGATGTCTCTTATCAAAGTGCTTTTTATGTAAAGATAGTTGACATGGTTTTATCAAGTTAAATGCAAATCATTGTTGCAGTCTGTTATCATACATGTTGATATTGATTCAATATCTGGTTAATATTTGTCTTCTACAATGCTAGATTTGTGTTTTTAAAACATCTGATAATTCTCAAATAACTGTGTAATTTGGTTGAATAATATATGGTTACATTTAGCAAGTGTAGTGTGTCTTAAAGTTTCTGTAAATGTCACATTTGGTTATCTAGATTAGCTGTTCAACATTAAGAAAATGAGTGGAGAAGGGCCTGATGTTGAAACAGGCCAAAGAAGTTTAGCAGGTAAGTACAGAATAAGAATATTAAATATTTCAAGACAAATATTGAAAAAGAAACATGTTTTCCATGTTGTAATGGTACAAGTTTTTCTTGTCATTTTATATATGTGTTTAATAATTTTGATTTAATATCATCATTTCAACTGTTAGTTTCTAAAGAAAAATGTGCTTTTGTCTGTTCTACAAAATGTTTTATATGTACATAAAATGTGCTTAATTTATTCTTGTGAATTACTTACCAGAGGGATTTAAAATAATAAATATGAAGTAAGATCTTTCATTTCATTCACCACTTGTTGAAACATTATACCAGTTTTAGGGAATTTAACCCCTCAATTTGCGCTTGTTGAGGCTAAATCATTAGTGGTGAAATTCTCTGAAACTGGTATAACTCACGTGACGAACGGCAAATCAAATATTTGTAGAGACACTGTAGTTAAATGACATTTATAATTGTTTTGAGTCTGATTTTTTTAAATATCTAAAAAACGATTTACAGCTAACAGGAGATTATATTCAACAAACAGTTAATTTAGAGCCATTTTTTATGATTGATTGGTCACTAACTACAGTTTGTCATTATCTCATTGAAAACGTAACCTGGCAGATATAAAAGACTGGTCAGTGTAGGTAGTGTTTGTTTGTTCATTTAATATTTAATATTTGAAAAGTAAAAAACATTTGGACATAAGAAAACCAGATTTTCCTTACAATTTACTTTTAATTTCAACAGTGAACAACATTAAAAAATTACCATTTTTGTGTATTCTTTAATGGTTTTTATTATTATTATTTCTGTTAGATTCAGAGTCTGAGTCGAGCACTTATGAAAGTGCTAAAGATATGACATCAATATCATGTGAAATTGATATTCAGATTGAGGAATCCACAGAGGTATTATTACATTGTTCAATAGTTAAAAAGAGTTTATGATTCTGTTTATTATTTATTACATGATGCATGTTTATTAGCACTTCTCCTGTTTTGTCATTACAAAATAGTTACGTTGCTAACTTTTTTTACTTAAAAACATCAACAAATATTCAAATTTCTTGTATTTTAAAGTTCTAATGGTGTATGTAAAAAAATCAAATCTTATAAACAGTTTTAATGTACAACTGTCATGTGAATTAAGTAGTTCAATAATTGAGGTATTGAATGGTGGAATAAATGTGTCTTATATACACCTTAAGTTGGCTTGATTCTTTCCAGCATTTTAAATACATATATATATATAT